>NW_006408592.1:9938497-9965485 GCF_000296735.1 Chrysochloris asiatica
CTACTCCCGTAAAGATTTACACCCTCGGAAACCCTGTACAGGGTCGCTATGGGTCGGACCCGACTCGATGGCACTTAACAACAACAACAACAATATTGTTAAGAAGCAACTACATTATAAAAAGGAAAGTATGTAAATGAGGTAAATTGTTTCATTTTAATTGAAGATCTTATTTTATAAAAGGAAAATTAAAACTAGAGATTTCTGTTTTGGGGTCAGGGAAAGCAGAGACAGACAGTGAAAACTCCTCTGCCAACCCCCTGCCCCCCCCCAAAAAAAAAAAAAAAAAAGCAGAGAAAGAGCAGTCCACAGAAAAACTGAGAGCTTTGGATTCTGTTTAAGGTTCTGGGCCTCAGTTCCCTGTGCCCATTGAGAAGAAATCTGTAGGTGGAAGCAAAATATGGTGATTACTGAATTGACCCAGCTGTGGCAACCAGCAGTCAGAAGTCCTCAGGCTGGATGGCGGAACTGCAGCCAAGTGGAGGCAGCAACCCAGTTCTAGAAGCTGCAGAGCAGCACGCCTGAAGGGAGAGGTGTGACCGATTTTTCATCTTTCACTTTTCATTTTTCATGTATCTCTCCTCTTCACTCTGATTGTGCTCTCACTGCACAGCCCAGACACCTTCAGGTGGGTGGGAGCACACCCTGAAAAGGGTCCAGCATTGCACCCACAGTTTTCCAACAGCACAGAGAGGAAACCTGCAGGCTGCTTCTTATGATGTTTTGACCCTGGGAACCCGCCCCATCGTTTACCTAGGCAGGACCCTTTGCACAGCAATGCCAGTGAACAGTGCAAATCACATTTTTATGTTTATTTTTGATTGGTGGTTTCTGTCTCTGCTTTTATATTGCTTCTGTCTTTGGTCCTTTTGGCCTCATTCTTGGCCAAGAGGTGGGAACTTTCTCCCCCTACCTTACTCAAGAAGAGACAGCAACTGTGCCCATATAGCCAAGCTACAAGCATACTCTGTAGTACCCCACCATCTGGACAAAAACCAAAACCAGCTGCTAGGCATTACACGTGAAAAGGAAAGCTTATCTCCAGATCATATCCCCCAGAAGATGCTCAGCAAGCTTAATAAAAAGCAGCATACATCCATTTAAGCATTAAAAACTCACATAACTGTTGAAAATGTCCAAGAAAACACAATTAAAGATCTCAACACATGTCCAAAAACTGAAAAAAAGTAATTGAGACAAATGAGCTGGAAGCAGACACAGACTTTCCAGTAGAAGAGCAGGCTCTGGATCTGCCTGAGAAGGAATTCAGAAAAATAACATGGAAACAAATTCAAATGCTCCAAAAGGGGTGGAGGAAAATAAGGAGGAAGTCAGGAAAGTGCTACAAGAGCAATCAAACAAGATAGATATGGCATTGGAAACAATCCAAAACCTGCAAAAAAAAAGGCCTGATGATTAATAATAAAATATCAGAAATGGACAATACACTGAAAGGGCAAAGGAGCAGAATGGAAGAGATGGAAGCCAGAACCAGCGAGCTGGAAGACAAATCTCTCAAAAATGCTAAGAAAGGAGAGCAAGCGGAAAAACGGATTTAAAAATCTGAAGCTAGTCTAAGATTCTTTCTGGATAACATGAAGAGGTATAACTTAAGGATCATTGGCATTCCAGAACAGGAAGTATCACAGAAGTCCACAAAAGAGATAGTTGAAGAGCTACTGGAAGAAAAATTTCTTAACATCTTGAAGGTCGAGAAGATAAACGTTCAAGAAGCCAAACATACTCCAGGAAAGATAGACCCCAAAAGAAAATCACTGAGACATATCATAATCAAGCTCTCCAAAATCAAAGACAAGGAGAGAATCCTAAAAGCAGCCAGGAAAAAGAGAAGTGTCACCTATAAAGGCAAGCAAATCAGATTAAGCTATGACTTCTCAGCAGAAACCATGCAGGCAAGAAGGCAATGGGGAGACATATAAAACCCTAAACGGAAAAAAAAAAAAACAAAAAAAACCTGCCAACCAAGAATCTTCTATCCAGCAAAACTGTCAATCAAATATGATGGGGCAATCACTACATTCCCGGCTAACAGAAGGAAAGAGATTTTGTTAAAGACAATCCAGTGCTTTAAAAAATCCTAAAGGGAGTAGGGAGTTCTTTGGAATGAAAACCAGCAAGAACAGACAACAACCAGAGATGGACAGATGTGGCAACACCACCTGGAACTTGGTCGATGGATAGCAGAATTCAGAACAGAACAAAATTGCTACATCAATAAATTCAGAGGAAGTGTGAGGCCAACCAATGATCAAAAATTTAACAATATTAAAGAAGATAAAAATATAGGAACAGGGATCCAGGTGGTGAGGAGGTCAAGTAGATGACAGGATACAATAGACTATCTTAAACAAAGGGAAAATTTAACAGATTATAGGGTAACCAAAAAGAAAATTAATACTTCACAATTTACCATGAAAATGAAGATTGAAGCGGAACAAGGAAACATGAAAACTAAGAAGAAACCAATAAGAAATAGCACAAAAAAACATGAGTGCAACACAAGAAGGCATAAAGACAAAGGAACAAACAGCACCACAAAAAAAATAATATAAGGACAGCAGTTAAACCATACCTATACATAATTACACTGAATGTCAATGGACTAAATGCACCAGTAAAGAGACAGAGAGTGGTTGAATGGATAAGAAAACAAAACTCTTCAATATGCTGCCTGTAAGAGACACACCTTACACACAAAGACAAAAACAGACTAAAAGTTAAAGGATGAAAAAAAAATACACCAAGCTCACAGCAATAAAAAACAAGTAGGAGTGGCAATGCTAATCTCTGATAAAATAAACTTTAAGGCAAAAACCACCATAAGAGATAAGAAAGGAAACTATCTCATGGTCAATTAAGTAACATGACATAACTGTAATTAACATCTACACTCCAAAGAAAAAGCACCAAGATATATAAAGCAAACCCTACTAGAATTGAAAAAAGAAATAGCTAAATCTACAATTATAGTCGGGGATTTTAATATGCCACTTTTGAAAAGGGATAGAACATCCAGAAAGAATCTTGACAATGATACAGAGGAACTAAACAGCACAGTAAACCAACTTGAATTCATAGATGTGTACAGAGCATTCAACCCAACAACAGCACAATATGTATTCTTTTCCAGTGCACATGGAGCATTCTCCAGAATTGACCATGTGTTAAGTCACAGAGTAAGCCTCCATAAATTTACAAACATCAAAATACTTCAAAGCATCTTTCAGACCACAATGCCATAAAATTAGAAATCAACAATAAGAAGACCAAGGAAATATAGTTTAATACATGGAAACTGAATAACACCCTGCTGAAGAGCAACTAGATAATAGAAGAAATTAAATGTGAATTCATAAAGTTCCTAGAGACAAACAAAAATGAAAACACAACATACCAAAATCTTTGGGTCACGGTGAAAGCAGTGCTAAGAGAACAATTTATTGTGCACATCCAAAAAGAAGAAAGAATCATACTTAACACATTAACACACATCTCCAGCAATTAGAAACAGACCATCAGAGGGAACCTACAGTCACCTGAAGAAAAGAAATAATAAAGATCAGAGCAGAAATAAATGAAATAGAAAACAGAAAAACTATAGGAAAAAAAATCAACATGAAAAGAAGCCAGGTCTTTGAAAGTATTAATAAAATTGACAAACCATTGACAAACCTAACAAAGAAAAGAGGTTTAAGACAGAAATAACATGCATTAAAAATCACATGGGCTATGTCACAATGGAATCAAACGAAAGCAAAAGGATAATAACAGAATACTATGAAGAGTTGTATTCTGACAAATTCAAAAACTTAGAAGATACATTTTTAGAAAAGCACAACCTACCTAAACTTACACAGAGTGAAGTAGAAAACTTCATGGAAGACTGGATAAAGAAACTTTAGTACATACACACAATGGAATACTACACTACCCTGAAGAATAACAAGGAAGCAGGAAGCCACCGCATAACATGGATGAACCTTGAGGACATTATGCTGAGGGAAATCAGTCATAAAAGGAGGAATTCATGTAGATCCATTATTGTAAAAAAATTTTAAAAAGCACCCACACTGAAAGGGGCAAAAATTACCTTTTAGTTTAGTTTTTTTTTTTTTTTTTTAATTTTATCATTATTATTATTGTTATTTTTGTTGGTTAGGGGGAGTGAGGGAAGGTGGAGTACAAGGTAGGGAATAGGAAGGATAGTGGAACACAGGGTATGGAATAGACACAGGATAGTTTTGGTCTGGTGTTGGGGGGGCAATACTCTAGAAGGGGAAGGGGAAAGGAAAAATAAGGCAGATGGGAGAATAGCTAGGCAGGTTTACATGGGCTAAATGGGACAGAGGTAAACAGCGATCTGAGCACAAATGTAGAAAAACTGGGCTCGTGGATACAAAGATTAAGGCATCGTTTGAATATGTAAAGTGGGGAAATGATGTTAAGATGCTTAGCTGTTTGTTGAATCTTGGTTTCCCTTGTCTACTATTGTAAAATAGACACTTGAAAGGGAGAGAGAGCAATAGCCAGAAACATCATCAGAGAAAGCTTGTAGGTCATCTTCAGCCTATAACTGTTTGGAATAACTAAAATGGGGCTAGAACTTCCCCAGTGAAGGAGGCTCCCTGCAGAGCCTTTGCACTGCACAAGACCATAGGTGGAATCCTGATATTATCCAGAATCTTCTGAGGTGGGACATTCCCACATGAAAAGACAAGGAGACCAGTCTGGAACAGCTAGAAAAACAGAAGCTACTTCTTGAAAGAAAGATCAGCAGAAACAACAACAGCAGCAATCCAATTGACTACTACAAGAACAAGCAAGTTGTTTCCCAGGGAGCCATCCAGGCAAGTGGTCAGGTCCCCTCAAGGCAAACCCCTTTCTAAGACTAAAACTCATATGGAATACACTAGTAGGCATATGGCCCTGCTGCTGACCATGTTGGTCACCAATAAGGAGAAGAGGGGGAAAATAGCAAAGAAGTTGTGAACTAAGCCCAGCCACATTCAAAGACTCTTGGTAACCTGTATTGAGACCTGGTTAACCATCAGTATGATGAGACCTGGGGATTCCTGGGCCCAAGGGCAGGGACATGGCCCCAAAGGACTCGAACGAAGTATGAAACATCCAGCTATGTTCTGATCATCCAGCTGATAGAAACAGAGTGGGGATACACAAGAACACTCATACTTGCAGATAGTACCCATTTGACCTGGCATCAATGGCTGGATGATCAGAACATAACTAGGGGAAGAAAGAAGAGGAATTTGAAAAAAAAAAAGGAGTAACCCACTATAAGTGGATGATCTTGACCTATGCTTGTGGATGCAGTATGACAAAGGAGCGGACAAACCTCTACAGTGAGGATCATTCCCACCCCCTTGGTACACAGTGTTGACGGGGAGGAGGAATTTAGACATTGGCTACCCAAAATGGGGAGACTACAAAGGCAAGAAGTGACTGGCTTACAAGCTTTCAATAGGGAGGGAAAAATAAGCAAATGAAAACTATATGTAAATAAATTTGAGAAACATGAAAAATACTTGGTGTTTTATTAGGATGAATAGGGGACAGAATGATAATTCAAGCATTACCCAAAGATTTCAGGTTTAAATTGCTGTTGTTGTTAAGTGCCTTTGAGATGGTTTAAACTCATAGTGACCCTGTATAGGGTTTCCCAGGAGTGACTGGTAGGCTTGCCACTGACTTTACAGTTGGCAGTCTGATGCTTATTTTACAGTGTCATCAAGACTCCTAGTTTGGATGTTGTTAAGTGCTGTCGAGTGACCCTGCAGTATAGGGTTTTCAAGGAGAAGCTGGTGAGTTTGAACTGCCGACCTTGTAGTTCAAATGGCTTTGCAGTCTGGTGCTTTAACCCACAGAGCCATGCCAGGATTCCCCTAGTTCGGTTAGTGATCCAGTTATTTGAGCGTCAGAACACTGATGAAAGAGCAAATCTGGGGAAAGAGCACTTGAAGGATGAGACCAGTGATGAATTCTAAATTGTGCTTGGCTATGTTGAGGAAATGCAAGTAAAAAAATTGACTTGGTTTCCAGACATATAGACATGGCTCCTAGGAAAGGGATACAATTTAGAAATAAAGACTGGGAATTGAAAGTTGAGTGGATGAGAGATCCCCAAAGAGGCTGAGTAAAATGAACAGAAAAGGAGGACTTTGGAAGGTCAGATGGAGACACAAAAGCACCGATGTTAAACAGTGCTTTTCTTTTTTTCATGAAATTTTTGCTTTCCTTGATTGACAGCAAAACATTATATTTCAACACCATTTATTAAAGCACTCAACATAGCATTACTAAAGCTAAAAAAATAATACTTTTGAAACCATTTTTATCTTTGCAGTAAGATTTTCCTTTCTGTTCATCACACAATCAAAATCTGCAAGCATTAACATAATATTTATAGACAATGTAACAAGTCCATTATCTATCCTAACTATAATTTAAGTTTGAGAAATAATATAGAGTATATATTAATGTTCATTTTATAGGTTTTATTTTTGGGGTGCTTATCTAACTCAGCTGATATGTTCCATATTAACAAAACAAAACAAAACAAAACAAAAAAAAACAACAGTGATTAGTCCAAATGGTGAACAGATTGCAATACAAAAAACTGTACTTGGAACAAATCTAAACAGTATGTGGATTGTGTGTGATTAGCTTTTTCTCCGGTGTTGTTATTCCATGTCATTGCAGTAGATGTAATTGCATCTTGTGAATACGTTACAACATGTGTTTTGCCCAGATGAAGAGTAATCACAACAAGTAATTTGAACTTGTCATTTGGTAGCATTACTATAAATGGCAAGAGAATATTTTGTTAAATCTTTATGACTGAAATATGCATTTTTGTAATCATTCCAAAAAGTTACTAGAGGTGCCAGATGCCTGATGGGAGTCTATCTGTTGGATTGTTTTCCTAGTTTAAATAAAGGAAAAGAAACAAAGAAAGTAATCCATGATGAACTTTATGCCCTAACACTTTCCTATAGAATTCTACATAAATGCATGATCAGGTGACGCACATCATACAGTTGCATGTATATTATGACATGCAGACATACATACCATGTACATAAATGAGACAGTATAAACTGGCCTTTTCTGTATATATTTAAATATATAATTAAACTCACCAGAACCTTTCTGCGGTAGTGTGTTTGCAGTTTTTGCACATTCTGTTTTTACATTATCCTGTTTTTCTCTTTGCCACTTTCCCCCTTTTATTCCAAACTCCCTGTCTCAGTTATTGTCCATAACTTTCAGGCAGTGTGTTTTGCTCAGGTTGCTAGAGATGCTCCTCACCTGTACTTGTCATCTGATTCACTTTCAGAACTGTGTAGGCATGGATTAGAGATCATACTCGATTTTGTTGTAATTGTCATTTACCTTAGCAGTCTGATACTTGATTATGAGTTGCTTTAGGTCAGTAACGTTATCTTATTCTTCTTTTAATATTCCCAGTATCTAGGATAAGCACTCAACCACAAAGTCAGTATGATCCACAAGATCAGTGGTTCAAACTCACCAGCAGCTCCCTGGATACCCTAGAAAGGGTTGCACTGAGTTGGGACTGATTTGATGGTACTCAACAAGAGCAACAACAGCACTGTGTCTAGAACATCCTAGGCATTCAACCCCATCACTCCAACTCCCTAAACCTAACTCAGTTTGTCTTATTGTGAACCAACACCATCAGAACTCTCTCTGACGTGGGGGTGGTAAGGAAATAAGTAGGCACTGTACAGATTTAACATTCTGTAATCAATCCTTTGTAGCAAAGCAAAAAAGTCATTATTTAATATATGCTAAAACATAATCTTTAGTAGAAAAAATTAAAACGGAGAGGTAAATTCTTATGAAAGTCATTATGGGAGAAGCATCATTTTGTCTCTGTTTTAAAAATAAGTAAACATTTGCAATTTTTGTAGGCAGAGGACATGGACAAAGTTACATCAAATTCCATAAATGAGGTGGGAATATACAGGTCAAGATGGTAAATTCACTAGGGTGTCTACAGTCATAGAGAGGGGAGCAAAGCCAAGATGCTCATTTGGAATATGTAAAATTAGATTGTGGTACAGTCCATCAAACATTTTTAATATTTGTACTACAAATGAATCTTTGTAAGTATGTTGTAGAATTATGTAAAACATAAATGTACTATATTAGTTGGTTTGAACCCGATACTGTGGTTCAAGTTCATCCAGCTGCTCCTTGGGGACCCCACACAGGGTCACTATGAATGGGAACAAACTTGATAGCACTTAACAATGTTAACACACACAGAAATATATAATGTAAAAAATTCCCAACTATTTAGTATTGAACGGTCCTTTATGCCAGTAACATGGTGAATGTTAAGTTTTGGATGGAAGACAAGTAAGAAGAACCTAGTAATAATCTAGGACAGAAAAGATAAAGACTCTGAGCTTTGACTAAAGCAGGAGACAAATATGAAATCTATTTCCAAGACAGGATTCATTAGGGGAAGATGTTAGAGAGGTGGAGCTGAAGATGACACTGACGTTTCTATCCAAGGTAACAGGAAGGGTGGAGGCTCCATTAGCTGAGGAAAGGATCCCAGGAGAAACAGGTTTGAGCAAAGGTCAAGGGGAGTACAGGTAATGATCTTAGTTTTAGACATGTGATATTTGAAATGACTGTTAGATCACCATGATTTTGAGATAAAGTCACAAGGGTTACCCAAGAGGGCCAAAGTTTTGAGATAGAAAAGGGTGAAAGAAATGGTAAGATATTTCTGCAGGAACTTGAAAAAGCCAAATGATGATGAGTGTAATCATCTGTCTGGTAATAAAATCTCAGAAGCCTTCTGATGTAGGTAGATTCACTTGAATCGTTTTACTAAGAGATATAAAGTACTGTGCTCTTAGAAGATGGATATAATTCACAAATTATAGTTAATGTGCTGCAGGATTATTAGGTGTTCAAATATAGCTAAGAATGCAGTAAACTCAACCACCTCATAATAAGGAGCTGACAAGTGATGCAGAAATTCTATTTGAAAAAATACATCCCTGCCAGTTGTCACAGTCCTGTCCCAGATGAGGTACATAAATAAACATGTCACTCACAGTGTTTTCACTTCCTCCCACCAGACTGTCAGCAAAGTGGGGGTGAGAGAACAAAAATCACAGGTCTGGGTAGCAAATCAAAGAAATAATAGTAATAAAATAAAGAAACTATCAGTCTCAAAATGTTGCTTCTTCTTGGTTTTGGGGGAAAGGGCCACACAAGAGCTCAAAGGTACATCCAGGATCCTACAGTAAGGCTAATTATTGGAAGTACCATCAGAATCTAATAATTGCTTTAATAATTTGATGGCATATTGAACAAAATATTTTTGCAAATTCATATTACCACATTGAAATGTCAGTATGGGAGACTATCTGGCAGTGGTACTCTACTGTGTGATCATATTGAATGGACAGAGAACAGGATGCACATGAACAAGAGATTTACCAGTCCATGTGCATTTAGGCAAATCATTCATTTTTAAAGCACTTTTTTTTTTTTTTTAATTGAGTGAAAGTTTATAGAGCAGATCATCAGTTTTACTTTCATTTACTGACTACAATTCCCTCCAGGTACTATCAGTTACCATTGTTGTTGTTTTTGTGAAGTGCCGTTGAGTCGGTTCCGACCCATAGCAACCCTGTATAGGGTTTCCAAGGAGCAGCTGGTGAGTTTGAACCGCCAACCTTGCAGTTCCAATGGCTTTGCAGTCTGGCACATTTTCCTCTATTTCTTTTAATTCTTGCACTCCTCCCTCTGTCTCCTGCTACCTACATCTTTCTTCTACCAACAATCCTCTTGTTATATATTGCCTGACCTGTCACTCATGCTAACTCATGTCTACCTTCTGTTGTTGTTAACTGCCATTGAGTCAGTTCTGACTCATAGTGAACCTGTATAGGCTTTCATTAGAAGCAGCTGGTGAGTTTGAACCACTCACTTTGCCATTCAAACAGACCTTTATGTCCAGTGCTATCTTACAGTACCACACTAGGACTCCCTCTAGCTCTTGAAAACTTCCCTCCTCCTCCTCAACCATCATAGAATGTTTCACCCAGTGAAAGCACTCAGGTTTTTGAGCCTGAGCTTCATCTGTATAACAGAGATTGTGATAGTAACCTACAGTTCATTGGGAAAACAAACTTGGACAAAGTATTCAAAGACTCCTTAACGTTTTACTTTAATGTAGTATACTGAACAAAAACATTTCATTTTTTTCTCTTCTGAAAACCAGCTTAAATAATAATTAAGTGTGTTAAAAGAAAAGGGAAGCAAAGAGAAAAGGAAACAAGTACAAAGAGGAAAGAAAACTCGAAGGAAAAAGGAAACTGGAAAATAGAAGAAAAGTAGTGATTGATTTAGATGACAAGAAGAAATTAGATCCTAAACCATTAGTGGGAAAACTGAACAACAATTTTGTTTGCTTCAAATATCTCAAATGATAAAAGAATTTATGGCATGGGATAGGTTTGAAAGTAGGAGGGGTAAGGTAAGAAGGGGATTGATTGAAATTATTTTAAGCAGTGTTTGTATTCCCATATCTTCTCCTCCAGTCCAGGTAGCTGAACAACACTGCTCCTCTGTCAATATACTCATCACAAGTACTATTCTGGGAATTCAAGGGTACATCAAAAAGTACTGTTGAGGTTTACATGGGCTAAATGGGACATAGGTAAATAGTGATGCATGCTCAACCGTGGAACAGCAGGACTTTGGTATGTGGTGATCATGGCATAGTCTAACTAGGTAAAAGAGGAAATATAATGTTAAGATGCTTGACTGTCTTATAAATATTGGTTTCCCTTGCCTACTATTGTAAAACAGACACTTAAGTGGGATAAAAAAGGAATATTAGGAAACATGATTAGAGGCAACTTGTAAGCCCACCTTCAGCCTATAACTAATTGGAATACCTTAAAGGGGTTCTAGAACTTGCCCAGTGAAACAGGCTTTTTGCAGAGCTTGGGTAGTGTATAGGGCCTTAGGTGTAATCCTGAGACCCATCCAGAACCTTCTGAGGTAGGACATTTCCACTTGAAAGGACAAGCAGACCAGCCTGGAACAGCTAAAGGAACAGAAGGTACTTCTTGAGAGAAAGACCAGCAGGAAAAATCCAAAACAAAAATGGTAGTCTGATTAGCTACTGTAAGAACAAGGTAGTTGTTCACTGGAGATCCATTAAGGCAAGCAATCAAGTCCATTCAGGACAAAACCCCCTCCAAGACTGAAAGTCAAAGGGAACACACGAGCAAGCACTTAAGGTTTCTGGTGACCACATTGGTCAGCTGGTGAATGGAAGAGGGAGAAAGCAAGCAATGGAGATATGGGCTGAATCCAACCAATTCCATAGACTCCTGTCAACCTGGAGATGAGATAGAGAAGACCAATGAAGGGCTGGTTGGTCTGAAGTGTGGTGAGACCTCAGGACTCCTAAGCCCATGGACAAGGACATAGCCACAGAGGGCTAGAGCTGAGAATGAAGCATCTAGCTGGTATAAAGTGAGGGGAGACACACAAGAATGTCCAAACTTGTAGATAGTATTCATTCAACCTAGCCTTAATAGCTTGATGATGAGGTCTTGGCTAGAAGAAGATTAAAAAAATAATAATTTTTGATAAAGGAAACAAGGGTAAATTGCGACAATTTGATGAACTTGACCTATACTTATGGATGTAGTAGCTCAAAATACCAACTGAGAGGGAAAGAGTGTTCACATCAAGGATCAATCCTATCCCCTCTGCACATAGTGTTGACAAGGACAGCTGCCATAGTTATGGCTATCTAAAATGGGGGTGGGGAAAGGGTAATAAAGGCACAAAGTGGCTGGTTTACAATTTTTCAAGAGGAAGTTTAATTTCAGTGTGTGCAGGAGACGGTAGAATCCCCACTGACTAGTTTTCATCTTATCTAGATAGGTCTAGTAAAAGGAGATGGGGATAGGATTCATTTGATTCAATAGTGAGTAATTGTTATCATGGCTAATTGTGCTGATCACAACTGTACATGTAGAAGTTGTGTAACAAAAAGGGGGGAGCAGTTAAACTTAAATTCCAGGAAAAGAGGACCCTAGGACCATCAAGACAGAAGAGCATAAGCAGAATGTGAGACCCTAACCAGATAACCATCAACACCAGAAATGGAGGCAGAGGTGATGGCATGGATAGAGAGAGCAGCTGAGGATTCTAGACACATTGAAAGAGAAAGACTGTGTGCTGACACCCAGGAGACTGGCATAGAAGCAAATACTGTTAACCGAAGATGCGTGCATGGGATTGTAATCATTGCAATGAAACAAAATATTATAGGTTGAGTGCAAACCTGATGTTCTCCCATGTAAACTAGCACTCAATTAACAAAAAAGGTTTTTTAAAAATGTATAACTTACTGGAGCACAAAAAGAAAACACCAAAAAAACATACTGTGTCTGTACTGGAGGGCATGATGAACAGTTGAGGATGTTGACTCTGTACTGAGAACTGGCTTATGGTTGGAAACTTGCTTTTTAAATGTTTTTCTCTGTTCAGATAGATGAGAACAAGAAAATATCAAAAGACAGTGATGTTAGGTGAACTTCAAGAAATGACTCAACCAGATGACTTTACAGTGAATCAACAGTGAATAATTCCTCCTGTACAGAGCTTCCAATCAACTAAGGGTGGTGGTGGTCATGGTTGTGTTCCGTTGAGTTGGTTCTGACTCATATTGACCCTGCTTAGGGTTTCTGAGGCTGTAAATTTTTAGAGGATCTGGAAGCCTCATCTATCTCCAGAGAAGCTGCTGATAGATTCAAACTTCTGACCTTGCAGTTAGTAGCCTACCTCATAACTACCAGAGCTTCTTTAGCTAAGGATTGTTGTTGTTGTTAAGCGTCATCGAGTTGGTTCAGGCCCATACAGCTAAGAGTAGGTAGTGTTTTATCCTTATATGTGGATGGTCAAGAGGCATGAAACTGATGTTGGTAATGGTGGTTTTATGCCCTTGAGTCAGGTCTGACTCATAGTGAGCCTGTATAGGGTTTCCGGGACTGTAAATCTTTATGGGAAAAGAAACCCTCATCTTTCTCTCAAGGAGAAGCTGGTAGATTCAAACGATTGACCTTGAGGATAGCAGCCCAATGCCTAACCCACTACACTACCAAGGTTCCTTTCATTTGTACAGTTGTTAAGTGCTACAAAGGTAGTTAGTAGTCCCATAATGAAATCCATACAAACAATAAAAACATTCTACAATGTTTGTGATGCTATTTGTCCTACCTTGTAAGCACACACATAACCAGTTTGATGTTTTTCTAAATAAAAATAATCCCAGTTAAAACAGAAACACACAAGGATGGCCTTTACTAGTGAACGAAGTATCACTTAGTGCCAAGGCTCTCTTATTAGCTTCCTCGGAATAGGCCCCCTCATGAGCATTCAATTTAGATTTTAAAAGAGCAAGGAGTAAAGTTATTGCATGCTAATTAGCTATCGTTTCCATCTTTACATGGTCAGTTGGAGAGGGCAGGAAAATGCCAAGCTGGCAGAGGAACTGCAGTGAGATGAAGGGGCTTAGAGGCTTCAGCATGCATTGCTCCAGCCACCCAGGTGCAACAGGTGGCATCTTTTACCCATTCCATACATTCAGTGTAACAAGTCAAGACACCTTCAATATAAATAAGGAAATACTTCACTAGGTCAGATCATAAAGCTGAGATTCTAAACGTGACAGGTGAGTTCTACCTCAGGAAGATAGAAAGTACCGTCTCTGAAGTACTCCTCCATTTCGTTTATCTGTCCCCATACATAGTACATGGATACCTCCCTTTAAAAAATCTATATAATGCTTTCCCCCTAAATAAAGTCTGAATAGCACAAAGCAAGTGCTCAAAGCATGTTGATTGAGTAAATTAATGAATGAAGTAATAAAACATGCATAACCAGGTGACAGGAAGTATGAATGGCAGGCTGGCATATATGGTATGAAGGATGTGGGTTCTTAATCCTCTGTTTGATTTACAGAAATGGTAGTCATCAGCTTAAGTGATGCAAAACAAAGGGCTATTCATTCCAAATTCACCTGGTGAAACTGAAGGAGAAAAGAAACTCATAATTTTTTCCACCTTTTAAAATCTCATATCTTGAGTCGTCTCAAGTCCCCATGCTTTGGTCTCTTTAATTTGTTCAGGCTTAGAGAGACTTCTAGATAGAAGGCACACTTAGCTCTCAAATAAAACTCTCAAATATTTTCACTCAAGATGCCACATAAGAAAGTAGAAGAGATGGAAATGTCATTTTCACAACTTCTTTTACTTCTCCGATAAAATCTTCCAACTGAGATACCCAAGCAGGCAGGAAAGCAGTGGAAGCTGTAGAGTAATATAGACCTAGGATCCAGCGGTGCTTTAATACCAGGCAGAGCCCCTGGTGAGGGGACTGAAGAGGATAGAGAAGGAAGGGGGGCTTCCGCACATTAGAAGGACTAAATGAGATATATTATTTTGTTTTACATTTGGAGTCATTATCTAAAATAGGTACTTTTATTATTATTATCTTCATTAGACAGATTAGGAAATAGAAGTTGAGAGACCCTGGGTAATTTGTTGATTGTTGTACAGCTGGTAAGTGATGAAGTCAAACTTTGAAGTCATACCTGGTTGGTTGATTTCAACAGTCATGTTATTAATAACTACATCACGCTACCCTGGACTGATGTATGTGGCCTTAAGGGAAAAAAGATCAAACATACAAAACACCAAAGTATTTGAAACCTTATAGGGATCACTTTGAGTTGGAACCAACTCGACAGCACGTAAAAACAACAGCATTACAAAAATACAATGTTACTTTTTTCCCTCTCATTAAATTATTGCTAAATTGGCTTTTAAATGAGCTATTAACTGCAATCCCTAAATCTAACACATTCCTAAATCCTATCTAGTTTTTTCTTTTCTTTTTTTATTGTGATTTTTCTCTTTTTAAATTTAAGAAATTTTCTAGTATTCCATTCACATCTTCCTTGAACATCTTTATGTTTTGAGTGGGCAGAGCTATGAAGGCTGATTAGATATCGAAGTACCAGCTGTGGGTATTACTTCTCTTATTCTCTTCCTGGCAATCAAACAAACAAATGAATAAAATAAATAATGGAGGAGAGACTGCAACATTTTAGTTGTACTCAGCAGAGAAGCAAACAGACTTTGCACATGCTCATTATGTATTCATTTCTTTGGGCTGCACTGGGGCAGTGAGAAAGCTAAGCAGCATGTGTGTGTATTCCTGAAGATGATCAAAGGCAGACAGTGTGAGCAGCTCATCCTCCTGCATAGAGTATGGGTGATACTGGTCTGATATCTTCTAAAGATCAGAGAGCCACAAAATCTCTACACCAAGACCATAATCTCCCTGACTTGATGAACTCTAGAAAATGACTGGCATGACAACCCCACTGCAATGACATTTGCAAATGCACGAACAGTGACAGCAATCTATGAAACAGGGAAGAGAATTCCCCATTTGTGTTTTTCCACTCACATAACAGGTTCATGAGTGAGACATAGTATGTATGAAGGAACTTCAAAATGTTTACAGAAAAACTCTATAGTCTTTTTTTTTTTTAAGTTTTTATTGTGAATTCAGTGATAGTTTACATAGAAGAACATTGGTTTTACACTCATTGTTTCATTACAATGATTGCAATCTCCTCCGTGCATCATCATTCAACTGTATGTGCTTCTATTTCCTCGTATTTTGCAGGGGGGATGTACACAAAAACACTTAAGATTATATAATCATTTAAACAACCAAATGGCACATTCTGCAAGAGTGCCCCTGGCCACTAGCACATGGCCACCAGCACATAGCCTTTCTTTTTCCATGAGTCTAGAGTCCTCAGCTGTTCTATTTCTCCACGTCCTTACCTCTGTCTCCTTCTCTAGTGTTGCTGCTTCTCTGAATAGGGTCCCACATGCCACTTGTGCTTGTCTCACTTTATGGTCCTAGGGTCCTCTGTTTCTGAACTGTAGGATTAATTACTCCCCTTTTTTTGTTACAAAACTTCTACTTTTACAGTTGTGGCAGTCACATTAGTCATGATAACAGTTACTCACTATTGAATCATAAGAATCTTATTCCCATCTCTTTCATCAGACCCATCTAGACAACATGAATACTATTCAGTGGGGATTCTACCATCCTCCTCACACTCTGAAACTAAACTCCCTCTTGAAAACTTGTAAGCCAGTCATTTCATGCCTTTATACCTTCATACCCTCCCCGCCCCAATTTGGGTAACCAATGTCTAAGTTGTCTGTTCCTATCTACCCCATATACAGAAGGGATAGCATTGATCCTTGATGTGAAGACTCCTTCCCTCTCAGTTCGTATTTTGAGCTACTACATCTATATGTATAGGTCAAGTTCATCAAATTGGAGGAATTTACACTTGTTTCCTTTACACAAAATATATATATATATATCTTCCTCTAGCCAAGTTCTGATCATTAAGTCATTGAAGCTAGGTCGAATGGGTACTATCTACAAGTTTGGGCATTCTTGTGCATCTCGTCTCACTTCATATCAGCTGGGTGCTTCACTGTCAGCTCTAGCCCTCCTTGGCTATGCCCCTGTCATTGGGTTCAGCAGACCCTAGGTTTCTCCACACTTGGGACCTACCAGCTCTTCTTCTTATCTCTCTCATCTCCAGGTCGATGGGAGTTTATGGAACATTGTCAAGCTCAACCCGTATCTTCATTTCTGCCTTTTCCCCTCTTCTACTTACCAGGAGACCAAAGCAGTTGCCAGCAAGCTTACATGCCTACTCATGTGTTCCCTTTGAAAAGCTCCATTGTCCTTTAACACCATTTTCCCACAGATTTTTTAAAGACCTCTCATACTGTAATCAGTCCTTTGGTGTCCAAATGATGAAGCATAATTGTTATAGAATTTATTTATATGCTACATATTCTTTAATTAAAGTATAATATGGAGTATTAAATGGTTAAGACACTTGGACAAGGTCACACAGGTAGGAAATATTAGGACAAGGATTCTAAATGGTTAGTCTAGCTGCAAGTTCATTCTTCTCTTCACTATACTAGACTGTTGGTCAAGTTATCGCCCCCCTCCACTTCTATCCACCCTCCAATAAAAAAAGGACTGCCACTTAGCTAACTCTGGCTCCCTATAGGGCCCTATAGCAACCCTAGAGTACAAAGTAAAACTGCCTCTTTGGGTTCCTGAGACAATAAATCTTTACATGAGCAGATAGCCTCACCTTTCTCCCTGGGAGCAGCTGGAGGTTTTCAACTGCTGATTTTAGGTGTAGCAACCTAATATATATATAACCAACTGTGGCACCAGGGCTCTTTCATTAGGCAAAAAAATCAGGTCAAAGTAGTTTCATTATTGCCATCTTCCATGTTTAAAATTGTATGTGTGTGTAACTGTCAAAATAAAAATTCCATATTATTGCTATATTTTGTGTTCCTTATGGTGTGTGCTGTAGGATAAGCACTGCATTGCTACTCACAAGGTTGACAGTTCAACCCCACCAGTTGCTCCTTAGAAATTCCATACAGTAGGGGTGGGGAAACATTTCTCTGCACAGATTTATAACATCATTCATGGGCCATATAAAATTATCAACTTAAAATTTAGTCTGCTATATTGGTCAAAAATTTAATTAATTTATCCCTGATGGATTCCTGTTGTGGCACTCTGGGTTAATATGCTGGACTGTGAGGTTGGGTTGAACCTAAAGATCAGTGGTTCAAGCTTACCAGCTGCTTCTTGGAGATCATAAACAAGGTCCTTATGAGTCGGAACCTACTAGACAACACTTAACAACAACAACAACAATGTGATGGCTGGAGTTCTTGTATGGCACTGTAGGATCAGTACTAGACTGCTAACCACAAGGTAGGTGGTTCAAACCCACCAGTCGCTCCCTGAGAACCGTATACAGGATCTTTCTATGAGTCAGAACTGATCAGTGGCACTCAACAACACCAGTAACAATGTGATGGCTGGAGCTCTGGTTGCCTTGGAAGGGCCAGACCAAAAGATTTCTCAGGCCTTATGTGACCTGTGGGACAGATGTTCCCACTCCTGCTATACAGTGCTGCTATTAGTTGTAACCAACTCAGTGCTTCTTAACAACAACAATATGCCTTATACAACAGAATTTTTTTTCTAAAATCTTTCACACTTCTCAAACAGCATATGTTATTGATCCATTTTTATAGATGGAAAAACTAAGGAAGCAAGATGGAACCCCTTTTCCTTTGCTTTGAGTTCCTCTGAATGGAGCCTTCTGAGGTCAGTGTTGTTAGATTGTTTAAAGTCATTCTGATAATAAGCTTTTCAGAGAGGTTTCTATGGCTTCATCACTACTGAAGACCATCTGCTTCCTTAGTATAATATGGCAGTCTTCCACATCTATCCACTGCTGTTTGCCAGGGCCTTTGATTTCATAATGGAAAGATCTAAAATTCATAATGAATGTAACAGTATGAATAAATAAATGTGATATAACTATGACCGATGTACTTTGGTTAAAATTCATCAAGACACATCATGAAAGTCAATGGATATACAAGACTGACATTTTTTACATCCTAACTTCATGCTTGGCACAGGTTTTAAGAAGGGAACAAATAAATTCAATTTATTAGGTATTTTCAGTTTCCATAAGGGATATTTTCAGTTTTACCTTTTATGTAATTACCAAGCATTTTACTGTTTCCTATAAGGAGCCCTAGTCATGCAAACTTGGCAGTTCAAACCCATCAGCCACTCCTTGGAAACCCTATACAGAGTCACTATGAGTTGACATTGACCCAATGACACTTAAAAACAAAGTCAGTATCATATAATTCAATTTTGATAGCATTATAAAATTTACCATTTATGACATGCCTTAAGGAGAAAAAATACAAATAATTTGAACTACAGAACCAAACACTGATTAAATTAAAATCATACAGTAAATGTTTGACTCTACTGTATCAATCACACTTGTTTTGTATGCATAAATCAGTTTGACATACAATTGTAGAATAGATACCTAGTTCTAGTGTGTATACAAAATTGAATCTTTAATGTCATAAATCTGACTCTTATTTTTCATATATCATCAAGATATATTGTCCTCTAATGATATAAGTATATGGCATACCTGGTGTAAGCTTAGTGAAACATGCTTAATGGATTTTAGTATTCAAAATGAGAATCAGTATAACTTCAATAAAAATTATTTTAATGTTTAATTTATTTTCCAATAAAGTTTCAAAATAGAACAAACAAACAAATAATCCACTGCCATAAAATCACAGTCTGACCCATAAAGACCCTGCAGAACAGATTAGAACTAGACCATAGGATTTCCAAGGCTGTAAATCATTATGAATTCAGGCTGCCATAACATCCCCACTGCTGAACTTCCATTCATCAGTCAAATGCTCAACTGCAGCTCATCTAGTTTCCATATATATTCGTAAAATAGGGCCTATTTCATCTTTGCTGGCTAAATCATTCATTCATCTATTCATCATTTAACAAGTAAATATAGAGCTCCTGGTGTATCTTTATAGGATAAGCACTGGCCTGCTTACTCCAAGGTCAGAGGTTCAAACCCACCAATGGCTCCTCAGAAACCCTATACATGGTCATTGTGAGTTGTGAATGACTCAAAGGCACTTAACAACAAGAACAACAAAATTACATCATAAATGCCTGATTTAGACCACAGTTTGCTTTTTCCCCCCTCTTGTTTAATATGTTAAAAAATAAGCCAGATATTATATCCAATGTATAGGGAAATAAACTGACTTCCAATGAATCCTGCTTGTGTGATGGTTAAGCATTCTACTTCTATTCTAAAGGTTGGAAGTGTGAACCCACCCAGTGTCTCTGAGGTCATAAGACCTAGCAGTCTACATCCATAAAGATTATAACCAAGAAAATCCTGTCGGGTAATTTTTCCCTGTCACATGGGGTCGATCTGAGGATACAAGCAAAACTAAGAAACTCATTTTCAGTGAAATTCAATTCTCTAACACAGAAATTAAAGTTGCTCACACCCAATATGCAGCAACATGATAGGATGTTTAAGAGTAGCAAGTTGGAGCCGTTTTTCCATGGATAGGACAATTATGATCAGTTGGTGAGGATAGCCAAGGTTCTCGGGACAGAAGATTTATATGACTATATTGAAAATTATAACATTGAATTAGATCCATGATTCAATGATATCTTGGGCAGACATTCACGCAAGCAGTGGGAATTTGTCCACAGTGAGACACAGCACCTTGGCAGTTCTGAGGCCTTGGATTTCCTGGACAAGTTACTGCAATATGGCCACCAGTCATGGCTCACGCCAGAGAGGCCATGGGACACCCCTATTTCTACACAGTTGTGAAGGACCAGGCAAGGATGGGCTCATCTAGCATGCCAGGGGGCAGTACGCCTGTCAGCAGCGTCAATATGATGTCAGGGTTTTCCTCAGTGTCAACCCCTTCACCCCTTGGACCTCTGGCAGGATCACCAGTGATTGCTGCTGCCAACCCCTTTGGGATGTCTGTTCCAGTTGTCGCTGGTGCTCAGCAGTAGTGGCCCCTTCTGTCTCCTGATACCTGAGCAGAGGTGGGGGAGTCTACCCCTGCCCTTGATACAGCTCACACCTGACAGGGAGGAGTGAATCACTTAAGAAGCACCATGTCTGAACTGTTGCTTGTTGATTTATACTAGCTCAGTCATTAAAAAAAAAAAAAAAAAAAAAAATTATAATAGACTTTTTTTTTTAAACTTGGAAGTTTCGTAACTCAGGGGATTCCCTGAAAAATTACTGGCAGGTAGAATATTTCATGGACAAAATTTTTTTCTCCTCTTCCAAATTTGAGTTCCTCATCACTAAAGAACAAAGATGAACCAGCCTCAATCCTGGCCGCTGCGTTTGGGGGGAGAATTTTTTTTCCTAGCCCACACTTTGGGGGTATTTGTATCTCATGCTTTTTCTTCTCCAGAGATTACTAAAATGTAGCTTCTCTGAGGAGGTGGGAATAGAAGGAGGCAGAAAAGAAAGGAGGAAGATAGGACCCAGCCTTTAAGGCACTGTACTGCTAGTTGCTTATATCACTTGACCCCAGAAGTGCAAGAGTGGGGTTGCCTGGTGGATTGTGTGGAAACATGTCTTCATTACATTAAGATACTGAGAATCTACCCAGTGTACAGACAGGTCCTAAACCTTCTGTTCCATATAAATCATGTCATATTTTCCTAAACCTAAATCCAACTCACTTAAATTTAGTTTCAAATTTTCTGATATTAATACTTTCTCTCTTAGGTTCTTTACTGTGGCCCCTCACCTTTCTTCTCCCAGCACACTGTGCTCTAGAACTGGTAGGAGGAAAGGCAAAATCTTCATGTTTTCTTTGACTTGAAATGTGCTTACTTGCCAAGCATGAATGCTTGATTTTTACAGAGGAATCAAACATGAGCTCTGTGGATTTCATGCTAGCAACTCTTTAAAGAGCTAAAGGCAGATTTGGCCACAGTAAGTTTCATTTTTAAGCATTCTACCTTCTTCCTCCTTTCTCCTTCCCTCACATATCATCCAGTGAGAAGACTTGTAAGTGTGATCTGAGAGGCAGGAGCAGAGCCACTGTCTCCATTGAAGCTGAAATGGTAGATTTGTAATTGTGGGAAACTAAACTCTTACAGCCTGCTACCCTTTGCTGTGTGTGTATATATAATATTTTGTCTTTCATATGTGAAAGATCCAGTGTTGGAATTCTTTTTTGTAAATAAATGTTTGGTTTTATTTATCAAAAAAAAAAGAAGAAGAGTACATTAACAAGTTGCTGCCAGAAATTCAAGTCAAATTCAGAAGTGGATGTGGACATAGAGTTATCATTGCTAACTTCAGTTGCATCTTTCCTGAAAGCAGCTTATACCTGAAGGGTGTTTACTTGTGCTTTATTGACTATGCAAAGAAATTTGATTATGTGTAAACTAACAAACTATGGATACTATTGTAAAGAATGGAAATTCCAGAACATTTAAATATGCTCATGAAGAACCTCTACAAAGACCAAGAGACAGTCATCAGAACAGAACAAGGAGATACCTAGGAAAGGTGCTCATCAGGACTGAATTCTTTTACCACATTTATTCAGTTTGTATTCTCAGCAAACAATTTGAGAAACTGGATTATGTGAAAAAAGCATGGCATCAGCATTAGAGGAAGACTCATGGAAAATGTGCAGTATGCAGATGACTCAGTTTTGCTTGCTGGAAACAAAGAAAACTTGAAGATCAATGAGTACAGGATAATGAATTGCACTTCAGTGTAAACAACACTTAAAAATATCAAACTTAAACAAATGATGTCATGTTAAGTAGAGAAAGATTGAAATTGTCTTAGATTCATTTTGCTTGGATCCATCCACAATAAATCATCATGGAAGCAGCAGTCAAGAAATCAAACAACATATTGCATTAGGCATATCAGCTACCAAAGACCTCTTGGAAGTGTTAAAGAGCAAATATGTCAGTTTGAGAACTAAGGTGCCCCTGACCCAAGCCATGGCAGTTTAGTTGCTTCACAAACATGTGAAAGGTAGACAATGAATATGAAAGGTCAGAGAAGAATCGAAGCATTTGAATTATGGTATTGGCAAAGAATATAGAAAATACAATGGGCTGCCAGAAAAAGGAACAAGTTTGTTTTTGAAGAAGTAGAGTTGGATTGTTTCTTATAAGTGAGGATGACAAGATTTTGTCATAACTTGGACATGTTGTCAGAAAGGACTAGACCCTGTAAAAGAACATCAAGTTTGGCAAAGTGAAGGGCCCATGAAAAATAGACGCTTTTGGAGATGGAGTGACATGAAGCAGCAATAATGGGCTCAAACATAATAACTGTGGGGATGGTGCAGCACAGTGCAGGCAGTACTGCATTCTGTTGTATATACGTTTTTATGAGTTGGAATTGACTCTAAGGCCCCTTAACAACAGCTTAAGAGTACGCTGTAAGGAGCCAAGTCTGGAAACAAAGAGATCAGTGAAGAGGCTGTTGTAGTCACCTAGGCAAGAAATGAGATTGAGTACAGAGTAGTATAGTGGTGGAGTCCTGGTGTGAAGCTGCAGGATAAGAGCTGGACTGCTAACCACAAGGTTGGCAGTGTGAGTCCACTAGCCGCTCCTTGGAAACCCTATTCAGGGTCACTATGAGTGGGAACTGATTCCATGGCACTTAATAACAACAATAGTGTGAGTGAGAAATGTGGCCAAGTTTTTAACGTATTTTGTTGATAGAGACTGTAGTCTTTCATGATAGGTCAGAAGTGTGGTGTTATTGACATAGACTGACAAAGGTGAGTCCACATTTTTTATCCTGAGCAATATCCCCAACCAATATTGGAAAGATTGCAGCTTAGGATAAGAGCACCATGAGTTCAATTCAGTGCCTGTCTGAGGTTTGAGACAGATATGAGATATCCAAGTGCAAGTGCCAAGTAGGTGACTGGATATATGATTTTGGAGTTCAGGGGTAGGTTCTGTGCTGATCCTGTAATTAGGGAACCATTGTCAGAAAAATGGTTCATGAGACCAGAGAAGACTATTAAAGGCGTGAGGGCACATGGAGAAGAGAGAAGATAAACAGCAATCCGCGGTGGACTCCAATTGCATGAGGTCAGGATGAAGACTAGCCAGAAATGGGTACTAAGAAGGAACAAAGAGAAGGTTGGGGTGGGGTGGGAGAAGAATATATTGCATTTGGAAGAGAGTGATTAACTCTATCAAATGATAGTGAGAGTTTATAGAAGATGCTGATGTAGTTAAGTGCCATGGAGTCAGTTCCAACCCATAGTGACCTCGTATAGGGATTCTGACGAACAGTTGGTAAGTTTGAACCATCAACTTTGTACTTCAAACAACTTTGCAGTCCGGTGCATTAACCCAAATTGGCCACTGGAGTTGACAAGATATAATGGTAGTCCTATAAA
Source organism: Chrysochloris asiatica (assembly GCF_000296735.1). Lineage (NCBI taxonomy): Eukaryota > Metazoa > Chordata > Mammalia > Afrosoricida > Chrysochloridae > Chrysochloris > Chrysochloris asiatica. The sequence goes on from NW_006408592.1 coordinate 9,962,560, forward strand.
GGGAAAAAAAAATCTTAGATAAATAACTCTTTCAAATAATTTAATGTAAGTAGTACGTAAATGTAGTTGGAAGACAAAGATGAATTATGAAAGGATTTTGTTTTAATACCAAGCCAATACAGATACAAAATTATGCTGATGAGAGTAGCCTAGAATAAAGAGAAGATGACGGAGAATTACTATTACAGTAAAGTAGTGAATAGATGAGGGATGAGCTCGATGATTAGCTGGCAGCCACAGGGCTAAAAAGAGCACTGATGACATAGTGGGTAAACACTCAGTTACTAATTAAAAGTTTGGTGATTTGAACCCACCAGCTGCTCAACAGGAAAAAGATGTGGCAATCTCCATCTATAAAGATTTATAGCCTTGAAAACCCCGTGGGGAAGCTCTACTCTGTTTTATAGGGTCAGTGTCAATGGGTTTGGTTTTGTGATGTGCATACAGCTAATCTGAAGTCCATGGAGTTCTGGTAGCATAGTGTTTACGTTTTGGGGCTGCAAACCTTAAGGTCAGCAGTTTGAAACTCCCAGCTGTTCTGCGAGAGAAAGAAGAGGTTTTCTGCTCCCATAAAGATTTATAGCCACGGAAACCCTGTACAGGGTCGCTATGGGTCGGAACCGACTCGATGGCACTTAACAACAAACCTTAAGGTCAGCAGTTTGAAACTCCCAGCTGTTCTGCGGGAGAAAGATGAGGCTTTCTGCTCCCATAAAGATTTATAGCCACGGAAACCCTGTACAGGGTCGCTATGGGTCGGAACCGACTCGATGGCACTTAACAACAACAACAATCTGAAGTCCATAATCATGATTTCAAAGGAGATTAGTCAGTTGATTAAGGAGCTCTGGTAGCATGGTGGTTACGAACGGGTTGCTAATCTCATGGTCAGCAGTTCAAAACTACCAGCCGTTCTGTTGGAGAAAAATGAGACTTTCTGCTCCAGTGAAGTTTTACAGCCTCGGAAACCCTATACAGGGTCTCTATGAGTCAGAACCAACTCCATGGCACATAACCACCACCACCAGTTGGTTGACTATATAGTTTTAGTTGTTTTGTTTTCTTTCTCTAGTCATAGACAACTGTTGAATATAGATATGTAATACTTTTACCAAGTAAATTCTACAAACAATTGAAAGGATCATCAAGTTAATTTGATATGCAAAGTAGTAATTAACATGTGGACTGTGAATTTAAACTGTGTAAGGAAGAAATATAGTACTCTAGGTGGGTGAGAGAAAGGAGAAGGAGCTAGTTCCAGGGTCCCGGTGTGGTCAGAGATTGTTGGCAATGAGAGTACAAGAAAAAATAAGCAGGAAAATTAAGGCATGGTGATCAGACGATATACACGTGAATCTGAGTTATGTGTAATACGATCTAAGGATATTTAGGTTGAAAGTGGCTTAGGTAGAGTAAAGGACAAAACCACTGGAGGAGAGAAGAGAGGCCAAAGAGTTGAAAGATCAGTGTTAATAAGATAATCTATCTACGTATATATTTTAAATAGCCAAGAGTTAAGAGTGACATTGATGAAGATAACAATGAATCATAAGTGAAGAGTGGTGGAGTCCAAAGGAGAGGTTTTTAAGAGAGTATGGTAGTGATATGCCCATAAATGTTCAACAATCGACTCTGTAGAGAACAGAAGGAACCCCGCCCCCCTCTAGTTTGTAATGTTTGCCAATTCCCAGAGTGTAAATTGCTCTATGTGCTTGCAAGTTATTGACATATAAATTATTAACATACAGAGCTGGGAAGAAATAGATACAATTAGCTCTTATAAGAAGATTCATCAGCTCAAGCTCATCACTCATAAGAGCTAATTGTGTTTATCTCTTCTCAGCTCTGTATTCAGTAGCATGTTAACTTGTAAGCAAATAGAGAAATTTATACTATGGAAATTAGCTCTAGCCTACCACTGGACTCCTGATATGGTGCTATAGAATCAGCATTGGACTGTGAGCCACAAGGTCGGCAGTTCAAACCCACCAGCTCTTCATCAGAAACCTTATGAGTTGGAGTCAACTTGACAACGTTTAACAACAACCCACCACTAGAATATGGTGTGAGAATGAGTTAGAAGTGGAAAAGAAAAGCAAGAAGCCAGTATCCCATTCCCAGACCAGTGGCATAAGGCATGTATGGAAATTAAATACTCTTCTTGAAAAGATTGTATAGAAAGCCCAATCCACAGAGGAAGCCTGTTTTCTGTAAAAGCACTTTTTTTTTTCTCCATTCCCCAACCTCCACACTGAGTATGTCAGAGATTCTTATTGTTACAGATCTTGAATTACAGATGGTTCAGTGGAGGTATTTTAGGGTAGTTGTTGTTAAGTGCTGTTGAGTCAGTTTTGACCCATAGCAACCCTGTATACAGTTACTGAGGAGCAACTAGTAAGCTTGAACCACCAAATGTGTATGGTTCAAAGTGACTTTGCAGTTGTTGTTGTGTGCCATGGAGTCATGTCCGACCCATAGTGACCCTGTACAGGGTTTCCGAGGCTGTAAATCTTTACAGGAGCAGAAAGCCTCATCTTTCTCTTGCGGAGTGGCTGATAGTTTTGAACTGCTGACCTATAGGTTCGCAGCCCAATTGGTAACCATTATGCTAACAAAGCTCCTTTTTTTTTAACATACACACATACCTATATACACATATTTACACATACATATATGTTGGTATGCAGCATGGAATCGGTTCCATCTAAACCCTGTACAGGGTTTCCGAGGCTTTCAAAGTTCACGGGAGTAGAAAGCCTCATCTTTCTTCCATGGAAGAGCTGGTAGTTTCAAACTACTGACCGTGAGGTTCGCAGCCAGATTCTTAACCACTATGCTACCAGAGCTCCTTTGCAGTACAGCACATTAATCTGTTGTTGTTGTTGTTGTCAGGTGCCATCGAGTCGGAACCGACTCATAGCGACCC
>NW_006408592.1:9968471-9972956 GCF_000296735.1 Chrysochloris asiatica
ATCGCTTTCTGAGTGTCCTCCCACCTTCCAGTCCTATATCTGACAATACTATTTAATGGTAGAGAAAGAGTAAAAGATGAAATAGGAGATTCTATTTTATAGAAATTAGTATGTGGGAGCTGTAATTGTGAAACTTCTGGTGTTGCAAGACAAAAACAGAGACAGAAGTCATAATAGGGTAAATTCTGGTAGACGCCAGGTTGTAGTAGCAGAGATGTGGTTGTTAGAGAGCCTGAGGGCATATGTATATTCTCTCTCTCTCTCCCTCTCTCTTTCTCTTTTGACCTTGGTAAGAAACAGAAGGTGCACAATCCCAGTCAATGGGAACCCTTTGAACTCCTGTTGATGAAATTAAGTACATCTAGGGAGGTCAGGTTGCCCTGTGAATTAGGCATTGGGCTGCTAGCAATAAGGATGGGAATTCAAACCCACTAGCTGCTCAACAGGAGAAAGATTGACAGTCTGTTTTCATAAAGATTTACAGTCTTGGAAAGCCTTTATAAGGTCTCTATGAGTTAGCATCCATTCCATGGCAGTGGAAGGGAGGTCAAGGTTACTCAGATTGTGCAGGCCCTCTCTTGACCCCAGTACAACTCATTGTCTAGGGAGCCTTCCTTAAATCATTAGGTTGGATTCTTTCTCTGTCCTTTGTGCTCCTCAAACCCCTCCAGCATGACTCTCAAATCACACTTTTATTGTTTTATCCATCAGTTACTATCACTCTAACAAGACTGAGGCCCTTGATGGCAAAGATTTCTCTTTCAGCCATGTCTGTCTGCACAAGGTCCCTAACATACAGCCTAGAATGCTATAGTATTCAAAGAATGTCTGTTAAAGTGAATCATTCTCATAATAAGATTAATTATTTATTGAGAATTTGTAATGTGCTGAGTACTGTGCTAAGGGCTTTGTATTATCATGACAGGTCCACAACAATCTTCTCTGTTGTTGTTGGTTTTCCTACTTCTTGGAGATGAAAACTAAAGTTCAGTAGATGAACTGATTGGTCAAAGGTAAAAACAAAACAAAAAACTAACAATTTCTATAGTCAAGGAATGCACCCAAGTGTGTTTGATTCCAGAGATTTTGAATTAATTATCTTGTTAGTTCAATTCCTCAGGAAATTTGTTATGTCCATGTGTAAGTTAAAAAAATCAGAATTTCAGTACTTATAAGATTTACAATGAGTTTAATAGCTGTGGCTGTACTCTGAGCTTCTCAAGCAAGATCTAGTTTCATATTTGTAATCCAAAGAGCACCTGAACTGACAGGTTTAGATGCAATCAGGAGCAGTCACAGTGATAGGGGCTGCCAGCTGCTAACCACACATCTGGTTGGGAAGCAAGTTTGATAAATCACCCTAAAGATAAGCCAGATGTTATTCTAAATGGAGGACAGTGACAGACACTTAGCAGTCAGGACGAATAAGATGTCAGTATCCAAATGCTAATGCATTGATGTAAAATGCTCATAGTAGATTTTTTTATTAGAAGTACAGAATGGAAAATCAAATCAATTCAACCAATCTACTGGAGAAAATCCATTTTCCCACAAACTTATTTGAAGCACTCTTATATACTATACAACATCTACTATATAATATACGATTAGTAGAAATGAAATCCTTTGTGTCTGGTATAGTCCTGAAGAGAAGCTTTGTTGGAACACTGGTGAAATGCTTGGCTGCTAACTGAAAGGTTGGTTGTTTGAACCCGCCCTATGCGGCCACATGGGAAAAAGACCTGGTACTCTGCTCCCATTAACATCACAGCCTAGAAAACCCTATGGGACGTGGGGCAACTATGAGTTAGAATCAACTCACTGACATCCAACAATAGGCCTGGTGTGCATTCATTACTCCAGCCTACCTCAAAGTAGTTCTTGATTTCTGAATATCTTTGGAAATGGATATAGACATAAGGAAGGTAGGAAAGGGCATATGTGTTTAATAACCCATCAAGGTTTAAGAACTTAACTTGATTATTCCACTTACTCCTCAAAATAACTCTGAGAAGTGGGTGTTCTTATTGTGTATATTTCACAGAATCGAAAATTTAGGTTCTATACATTCAATAACTCAACTATGGTCATCATAGCCAGTAAGTTATGAAATGACATGAACTCAGATTACTTAATTTTCTTAGGTCACAACACCATCCCTTCTCATAGTATAAGTGCCTTTTGGGCTCAGAAACCAACAAACCAAAACCTAGCTTACTATGCTTTAGTGAACTGATGCTGCGAAGGAGATTCACTCCCTTTCAATAAAGAACACGTCTTCATTTCAGGTGTATACAAGTAGCTAGTCAACCTCTTACCTACCCCTTGTTCTATCTGTTCTGTAAAATTCAAAGTACAAAATATGCTGTCTCTTAAGTGAAAATGTGTGTGTGTATATATATATATGTTGTTATTAAGTGCTATTGAGGCAGTTCTGACTCATAGTGAGTATAGGGTTTCTGAGGAGCAGCGGGTGAGCTTGAACTGCTGATCTTGTGGTTTAAACCAACTTTGCAGTCCAGCGCATTAACCTACAGTGCCACACCAGGACTCTATGTATGTGTATATTAATATGAAAACATAAATATGTATATGTATGTTGTTGCTGTTAAGTGATGTGTAGTCAGATTTGACTCATAGTGAGGAGCAGCTGGTGAGTTTGAACCCCTGACCTTGCAGTTCAAACAGACCTTCAGATCGAGCGCTTATCCTAGAGTGCCATACCAGGATTTCAGGTATACATCAGCAGGAAAAACCAATCATTAGAAAAGGCAATCATGGTTAGTGAGGTAAAGGACCACTGGAAATGAAAACTCTCAGTGAGATGAACTGACATAAGTGAAGATGGTGAAGGATCTTGCAACATTTTGTTCTCTTATACCTAAAGTCCCCATAAGTAGGAGGTGCATGGTAGCTGCTAACAACATGCACATGTCCAAAGTAAGGAAATCTAAGTCTTGCTATCCTTAGTTAGAAAGAACATTCTGGTTGTATTTCTTCTACGACTGATTTGTTCATTCTTCTGGCAGTACACTGTATTTTCTTTGCAGTCCAGTACATTAACAACACCAGAGTTCAAACATATCTCTTCTTCTATTTTCCTTTTCCAATTTTCAAATGCATATGAACCGCAAGGTTGGTGGTTTGAGCTCACCAGCTTCTCTTTGGAAACTCTATACAGGTTTTCTATGGGTCGTAACCAACTGGACAGTACAACAACAGTGAAACAATTGAAAACACCATAGCTTGGGCCAAACTTACCTAGTCATCAATGTTTTGCATATTTGATTTTTAAAAAATCTTGTGGCAGGTTTGCCCAATGCAATATGTCATTTGATTTCTCGACTGAGTCTTCTTCCATAGACAGTTTTATTAATGCACTTAGAATGAAATCATTAACAAGATGAAACCTTATGGACCACAGTAGAACATGTGTACATATATGTTTATATATAGTGTTGCTGTTGTTTTAAGTACCATCAAGTCTTTTCCAACTCATAGGACCCTGTATAGGGTTTCCAAACAGTGGCTAGTAGGTTTGAACTGCCAACCTTGTGGTCCAGTGCTTATCCTACAGTACCAAACCATGATTTTACACACATACACATATATATAAGGAGCTCTGGTAGCGTAGTGGTTACGAATCGGGCTGTGAACCTTAAAGTCAGCAGTTCGAAACTACCAGCCACTCTGCAGGAGAAAGATGAGGCTTTCTACTCCCGTAAAGATTTACACCCTATACAGGGTCGCTATGGGTCAGAACCGACTCGATGGCACTTAAGAACAACAACACATATATATATATGGAGCACAGTGGATTTGTAGGATAAGCACTGGACTATGAACCACCAGCTGCTCAGCAGGAGAAAGATGAGGCTTTCTGGCCCTGCAAATATTTACAGTCTCAGAAACCCTGTACAGAGTCACTATGAGTCAGAAACAATTTGATGTCACTTAATTAAACTACAATATATATTTCTTCAGTTGTCTCATATGCATGTGACAGTTGGACAATGAATAAGGAGGATCATGGAAGAATTACTGCATTGGAATTCTGGTGTTAGAGAAGACACTGACGGTCCCATAGACTGCCAGAAGAACTAACAAATTTATGTTAAAATAAGTGCAGCAAGAATGCTCCTTAGAGATATTGATGGCATGACTTTGTCTCTCATACTTTGAACATATTATCAAGAGGGGTCAGTACCTGTGGAAGGACATTATGCTTGGTAAAGTGGATGGTCAGCAAAAGCAAAAGATCCCTAATGAAATGGAGTGGCACAGTGGCAGCCACTCCATTTCATGGTTTTAGTGTAACAACAGTTGTGAGGATGACGCAGGACTGGGCAGTGTTTCATTCTATTGTGCATAGGGTCACGATGAGTTTGAACCCACCCAATGGCACCTAACAATACTAACAATATATATTGCTATTTGAAACAAAATAATTTCATTACTTTTCATTAATAGAGTTTCTAAGGAGCA
>NW_006408592.1:9973771-9975634 GCF_000296735.1 Chrysochloris asiatica
GTAAATCTTTACAGGAGTAGAAAGCCTCATCTTTCTCCCGCGGAGCAGCTGGTAGTTTCGAACCACTGACCTTAAGGTAAAATATATTTTGATTGATGTGTTTCATTTAAATAGTACATTTGAAAAAGAAAGTTTAAAGAGATACATCATTATAGGAACAAAAATAGAAGTGTTTCCCATGTGTCATACATCATGCAGAGGGCTAGATATTAATGAATAAAGACAGGTATCCCTCTTTCCACAGTGTTTACTCTGTAATTGTGTTGTTAAGTGTCATTGAGTCAGTTCCGACCCATAGCGACCCTGTATAGGGTATCTAAGGAGCAGCTGGTGAGCTTGAACTGCCGACCTTGCAGTTCAAACAGCTTTGCAGTCTGGCGCATTAACCTACAGCGCCACACCAGGAAGATCTAAATTAAACATATAAATTACAGGCATTTCCTGTATTACAAGTATCCACCTTACTTAAAACCCATAGTTTCCTACTGTATTAAAAATTCAAGTTACATACAACAGTTAGTAATAACAAATAGAAGCTACTTTACAATGGATATCAATATATCAGTCTTAGGGAAGATTTCAGCTCAGCAGCACCTGGTACTGCCAAAGACCTTCGATCACTGTCAACTCCTCTCTGACTCTGCCACCAGCTTGCCCCAAGCCCTCATTGCCTGTACTTCCAACTTACTGACCCTTCATTTAGTGATCTTGGAGCCTTAGGCATTCCAAGGGACCTTGAGGAGAGATGTGGTGGGCTGCCATCTTCATTTCACTTCCTTCCACCTGTTCAACAATGCAAAGGGAGAAAGCACGGGCTTCAGGGCTGTAGGCCACAAAGGGGGCATGTTTCTTTAATGATTTTTTTATGAATGGAAAGGTTTCTAATTTTTGTTATGCATGGGAAATTACACTACAGTCTTTCCCAAAAGCAGACTATTCCTTTGAAATGTTTGTAAGGCGAAATAGCGTAAAGTGAAGAAGCTATTGTCATTCTTTTGTATGGGGATGGGCCGGGAGCACTTTCCGACCCAAAAAAGAATCCAACAAATCAAACATAAAAATTAAAATAACACTACCATATAATGCTCACAGAATCCTTTCAAAGCTATGGTAGCTTGATGCTGAGAGCATGAGTATTAATCGTGGGGAAGGAGTGTGGAGAAGCCACTCGCCCAACTCCCTACTCTAGTGCCTGAAACTTCTGTAACTACTCACTGAAAAGTTTCTTTTTTTCAATGAAACAAAAAATCCTGTTTGCATTTCTTTTGGTTAACAAAAGTGATACTAATGTAGGTCTTTTGTGAAAGCTAAGTTTTTATAAGTTTTAAAAAGTGGGGATGTCTGTATGTTACATCCTAAGAAAACATTAGACTGACTAGGTAGGAATCTGTTCTGATTTATGTACAAATTCTATTTAAAGACAGATTTAAGAATGGAATGTGTTCACAATCCTGGAATTGACTGGAATCCTAAATTGATAAAATATTCAAAGAAAGGGTGTTGTGAGATCATGAAAAAGGAATAGAGAAGTGGATATATTCAGGAGCGGAGCAAAATTTAGTAAGTTTGATCGACAGAGAGGAAGCTGGAGAGGAAAATATGAGAATTAGAATGCAAGACCTTCTAAACCAGAGTAAAACTAATGTGCATATGCTTACTTAATAGCTAAGAATTTGCTCCTGATCCTTAATAATTCAGCATACGTCAACTTAAAATAAATAAATCAGCCTAAAGTGCCTTCTTTATTCCTGGCTGAGTCTTCTCCCCTCATTTCCTTTCCCCACTCTTTGCATAGAAATAGACTCAACTATGAACAAAAGAAAACCCAAAATAAAAGTAGCTTACATGCATGGTGGTTGGTGG
>NW_006408592.1:9980164-9985227 GCF_000296735.1 Chrysochloris asiatica
AAAAAAAAAAAATTATAAGAACAACAACAACAACAAAAATGAATTACAGATTTGATTCCAATGACCTTCCACTTGGGTTGAGAGATGGACAGAGGAAAGTAATATAGACAACACACACTGGCAATAGGCTAATTGTATGAAGCTGTCTAAATTGAGAACTACATTGATTTTTAATTGTGTTAACTATTTTTGGAAATTATCTGCATGGGTGAAAATTTAGTACAGACTGAGTTTTGATCATTGGAAAACACCAAGCCTATATTAAAGATGCTAGCTGGAAGAGTTTTTCTCCGTACAATCTCTTTCTGACATTAACCTAGTTGAGCAAATGTGATCATACTGCCCTAGGGTTTAAAGCTTTCCATTTCTGTCCTGTGCCTGCGAATAGCATAGATTTGAACATAGACTCCTAGAATTGAAATCTAGAGATTAATATGTTCAACTCAGTTATTTTATAGACACCTTACCTGAGTTCATGGAAAAGTGAAAAACCGAAAACCAAACCCACTGCCAGTGAGCTGATCTTTCTTCTCTGGGGTGCCACTTGATTCAGAATGCCAGTCATTCAGTTAGAAGCTGGACACTTAGCCACTACACCGACAGGGCTCGTTGTTTATGAATTAGAGGGGAGTTAAGTCCTGGTGTGGCGCTGTGGGCTAATGTGTCAGACTGCAAAGTTGTTTGAATCACAAGGTCGATGGTTCAAGCTCACCAGCTGCTCCTTGGAAACCCTACACAGGGTTGCTATGGGTTGGAATTGACTTGAAGGCACTTAACAACAACAACAAAAGAGATACAAGATTAGAGAGTAAAGATATTCTTATTTGTAGTTTAGGGTTCTTTCAGCATTCAGAACCAATGAACCCAAAGGGTCTCAGGAGATATAAAACCATTAATGCAGAGGAAAAAATAATCTTAAAAACATATTAAATTGCTTTTATGTATGACAGTATAGCATTTTAAACAGTTCTTTACTTTTGCAAGCATTCCAATGCATTATGATTGTTCTCTGACTTTCTGTTGCTGCCTTTGGCCTCTGTGCTGACTGGCTTTCATGTTTCCCAACACAGCCACTGTCCATACCTCTCTACCTTGTTCTGTTCCCTAGAGCCTTGACCTGTATATCACAGTTTTCTAATGTAACATGCCAATATAAATAATGCTCAAGCACATATAACACACTTATAAACGCACTAATACTTGAGGGATTTGTGGTTTGCAAAAATTGTATTAGCATGTACATTATTTTCATAAAAATATGATAGTCTCCCTTGGCCTCTAACTTCATGTTGGATTCAGAAAATGGAAAGTACTGGCAGGAGGTGAAAGAGTAGGCAGAGAGAGAGAGAGATCCCATTAAAGTGGTTTCCTACCTCATTTTGTTGAAGTCACGCAGTCCACTCCAGACATCCACCCTATCCAGGGTCCACTTGTCTGCTCATGGAGAAGAAAACCCCCTTTGGATTACTAGACTTGGGGAACTGCACTCACTGACTGGTTTCTTGTAAAACAAGCTACAACTTTGTAAATAATCCCTCCTGAAAATCTCCATACATTCTACAGATTAAAGGCCCCGTGCTTTTCCTGTCAACTGGCTGATGTACATTACATATTTTGCCTATATATACCCTGTACAGGGTCGCTATGGGTCGGAACCGACTCAACGGCACTTAACAACAACAACAACCTTTCTAAAGTGATTTGATGCACATTCCTAAATAAAATCTAAATAACCATCTTAAATATGTTTTATAAAACAGTTAAATTAATAATTTATTTAATATTAAAATTAAAATGATTATTTAAATGTTATTTAGCAATGTGCATCTGTAAGTTAAGCAGGACTGGTGGTTCAAAACTAGCAGCCACTCCTTGGAAACCCTATACAGGGTTCCTATGATTTAGAACCAACTCAATGGCACTTACAACAACAACATATTCTATAAGAGATTAATTTATTTAAAACAAATGTAATCTCTCTTTATGTGCTTATTTACAGATCCTAGCACACAGTCTATACCTATAATAGTATCCTGAGTTAAAATACATACTTAATTAAACTACATTTTGGAGATCCAACTTAAATGGACTTGATACTACATCTGGGAAATTTTCCTTACATTAGTTCATATAGTCTTTCATTTTATAGTTCAGATTGTCATTTTATTAAACACTTTGCACACACAATAGGTCTTTAAAAAACTCCTGAGATACATATTGTCTATTCCTTTTCACAGAACTGATGCTTGTGTAGCTGGTTCTACTAGATTCACAGATTTAAGAAGAGTGGCAACATCAGTATGCCATTTTGCAAATATATACCAGCGGAATGAGATATAGAAAGTAACTAAGTTTGTGAATTTTTTTAAGTTTTATTGAAAAGAATACTCTATTTTTTCATTTCTCTGTAGAGAAAACTTTAAAGAAAATAATACTAAAACCAAACCCACTGCTGTTAAGACCTACAGCAACCCTATAGGACTGAGTCAAGCTGCCCCATAGTGTTTCTGAGGCTGTAAATCTTACTGCAGACTGCCTCATCTTACTCCCCTAGAGCAACTGGTAGGTTTGAACTATCTACCTTTCTATTAGCAGTCTAGGGCTTAATGTACTACCCCACCAGGGTTCCTATATAGAAAAAAGAGGAGAGATTTATACATCAATATGAATATACAAGCATATGTATATACGCTTCAGAGAAGAATGTTCCAGTGAAATATTTTAAGTGAGCTCTTTGGAATAAGCACTCTTGCTGTGGTGCTGTAGGATCAGCACTGGACTGTAAAACATAGGTCAGTGGTTCAAACCCACAAGATGCTCCTTAGAAACCCTATGCAGGGTCATTATGAGTCGGAACCAAATTGATGATGTTTCATAGCAACAATGTCTGAAATAAGGTGAAGCATTGCAATAACTTGTGGGGAATAATATAGAGGAAAAACAACTTGATTGTTTTTAAAACCCCAGATTTGAGCTCAAGACACTTGGTAAATGGTTATATTTGGGAAATTTATTTAATTCAATTATTATTATTATTATTATTTTGCCATAGCATCACTACCTTGGGATATTTGTGTTCTAAGCTCTTAATGCAAGAACAACATCTTTATCTAATTTGGTTTACTCTTTGGGTACTTAGCCTTCTATGTTGTTCTTAAATATCATCAAGTCAGTTACAACACATAGCAACCCTGCATAGGGGTTCTGAAGGATGACTAGTGAGTTTGAACCACCGACCTTGTGGTTAACAGTCTAGTGCTGATCCTGGAACACCACAATACAACTCCTAGCCCTCTCTATAGGATATGAAATGAGAATAAGGGACTTGGTTTGAGATAATAAAGAGAGTGAAAGATGTAGAGAGAGCAGACAGATAGAAATCCTCATGACAGATATCCTTCACAGGGTCTAGTGAAGAGCAAGCCAATTGCAAACCTATTTGTTCATACCTTTACTTGCCAGTTTTGGATTTGCTCAAATGTTTCCAAAGAAATAGTGAAATATGGATGATGTTGAGGTTATGATTAATCATCTCATGAAATCAAGGCATATGGTCTTCCACCGACTTGGCATCATATCTTAGTATTTCAGCTGTCATACATCCAGGTGTCCAGTCAAACAGTAGACTTCAAACATGATTTAAGTCTTAATTCTTATTGCAAAATGACAGCCACTTATTTTTACTTATTTTTTTCAAATGGATGTTCAAGAAACATATCAAGCGTAAAAATGCTTGTTACATTTCAATGATGATTTAACTGCTTAGCACCAGTTAAGAAAATTGTCCCGTGTAACACATGCAAAAGGAAGAAAGTTGTTTTGTTTGCCTCTCGCCCCTTCACAACATAACAAGAAAATGAAAATCCAAGAAGAACATGGAAACATTAAAACTGTGAGGAAACTCAAAAGAAAGAACACAAAAATCATGAACTCAGCAAAGGAAGACACATAGAACAAAGAAAGCAGAAACACCACATAAAAAAACAAACATAATGGCAGCAATTAATCCATACCTATGGATAATTACACTGGATGTAAATGAATTAAATTTACCATATAAGAAAATGAGGGTGGCAGAATGGATAAGAAAACAAGATCCTTCAATATGTTGTCTGCAAAAGACACATCTTACACACAGAGACAAAAACAGATTAAAAGTCAAAGGATGGAAAAAAATATACTAAGCTAATTGCAATAAAAAACAAACAGGAGTGGCAGTACTAATCTCTGATAAAATAAACTTTAAGGCAAAAACCAGTATAATGGATAAAGATAGACAATATCTCATGATTAAAGGGACATAGCCATAATAAATATCTTTGCACCCAATGAAAGAGCTCCAAATATATAAAAAAATACATGAAGCAAACTCTAATAGATTTGAAGAAAGAAATAGACAAATCTACAATAGTAGTCGGTGATTTTAATATACCGCTTTCAAAAATGGTACGAACCACCAGAAAGAAACTTGAAAAAGACACAGAAGAACTAAACAACAAAATCAGCCAATTGGAACTCATACATGTGTACAGAGCATTCAACCCCAAAACAGCACAATACACATTCTTTTCCAGTGCACATAGAACATTCTCCAGAATAGACCATGTCTTAGGCCACAAAACCAAATCTCCTTAAGTTTACAAATATCAAAATAGTACAAAGCATCTTCTCAGACCACAATGCTATCAAATTAGAAATCAACAATAGGAAGACAAAGGAAATAAAGTCAAATATATGGAAACTGAATAACACCCTGTTGAAAAGTGACTGGGTAGTACAAGAAACTAAACGTGAACTCACAAAGTTCCTAGAAACAAATGAGAATGAAAACACAATATACCAAAATCTTTGGGAAATGGCAAAAGTGGTGCTGAGAGGACAGTTTATTGCAATAAATGCACACATCCAAAAAGAAGAAAGAACCAAAGTTAACACAGCATCTACAACATTTAGAAACAGACCAACAGAGGGAACATACATCCACCAAAAGAAAAGAAATAATAAAGATTAGAGCAGAAATAAATGAAATAGAAAACAGAAAAACTATAGAAAGAATCAACAGG
>NW_006408592.1:9985327-9986363 GCF_000296735.1 Chrysochloris asiatica
GGAACCACTGGTAGTTTGAACTGTTGACCTTGTGGCTCGCAGCCCGATTCATAACCACTATGCTACCAGAGCTCCAGACTTGTTTATTTGCTTTTTTTTCTTTTTCATTCCAGATTTTTCTTTCTCATACAAATAGAGTTCTAGATATAAGCTGTACAAAATGAAAAGAATCTGGACTTTTCCTGTTTTGTATTCTATAACATATAGTGTTTTATTCCAAAATATCTTGTTATCCTATATGATGGATGGAGCTTCATCCATGACTTCCCCGTTCTAGCCAGCAGGATGAAAGAATGGTTTTTTCACCTTTGTTTATCATTTATCTTAGAAGAACCAAATGAATCTAGGAGAAGAGATGATAAATACAGTATATAGTCTAAAATTTTCTATGTTTAGAGGGATAACCTGAGGAGCAGAGAGATTAAAAACTGTGGCCTTGATCTTATAATTTGAAAACTGCACAGGCATGGTGAAGAAATTAGAGAGAAGGGAATCTCCAAGCAGAAGGGACACATGTGTAACTGCGAGGACTCAACATGTTTGTCCACAAATGAGAACATTCATGTTTTTCCTGACTGAGTTTTCTGAAGAATAAGATCACATAAGTGGGTGAAAGCACAAGTCCGGATGACTGATTCTTTGAGAGTACTCTATAAAATTATGCTTACAGCTGAAAATAGTGGAGAAACAGTCATCTCTGGGCAGAAAGGACAGTATGTGCAACAGCAAGGCAACTCAATGCACTCTTCCACAAAATGGAGAAATTCATGTTTCCTCGCAGAATGTTTCCAAAGAATAAGTAAGATTGAGTGGATAAAAGCACATGTCCCAATGCCTGACACTTTGAGAGAACTCAATAAAACTATGTCTGTAAAAGTGAAAAAAGCCTTATGGAAAATAACTAACTTTCTGTTTAGGGACAGCATAATTAAAGTTGTGTTAATGATGTAAGTTGATTTTACCAAAGCACTTGATACAGTCTCCTATAAAAAATGAATTACAGGAAAAACAAACAAGATGGCGGATCGGGTGGACA
>NW_006408592.1:9992674-9995062 GCF_000296735.1 Chrysochloris asiatica
CAGAGAGGGAGAGGGACTGTGTATTGATGACCGGGGGGGCAGGCTTGCAGGGTATACCCTTTGGTTGGTTGATGATGCATGGAGGGTATGGTAACCATGGCAATGATATACAATAGGATGAATAGAAAGCTAATGTTCTCCCATGTAAACTATCACATAATCCACAATAAAACATTTTTTAAAACCCACAAATTGGGAGCTTTCTATCTTTCTTTTTTTTTCTTTCTTTTATATAAGGTAAATTTGAGTCAAAATCCATACCCAGAAATACTCCAAAGAGAAAGATGTTCTCCAGGTAGAAAATTCGTGAAAGAGTAATTCATCCTAGCGACAGTGGAGCACCTCTGAGTTGTGTTAAGCAATCCAGCTTGTAGAAAACCTGCTTCATAAAAGTATAGGGTTTCTAGAGAACCTGGAGGAAGAGAGAAAATGCCATGCCACGGAGTTTATCATGACCAAATTCTAAATCCATTCCTTCATTAGAACTGGGACAGTAGATTTCTAATCTATCTTGTATAAACAATGAATCCACACATCTTCAACACACGCCTAAAGTTGGCAGTTGGGGTTTTACCAGGAGTACGGGTTAATGTACTGGACTGCAAAGTCAGTTTGAACTACAAGGTCAGTGGTTCAAGCTCACCAGCCGCTTCTCAGAAACCCTATACAGGGTCATTATGAGTCAGAACCGATTTAATGGCACATAACAACAACAACAACATTATAACTTGGGGGCTCAGAATTACCTGGCTTTTGCCTTTGCTGAGCTTCACCCCTTCTCTATGCATCCTATAGTCCTGGCAACTGCTTTATTCCTGGTTTCTTTTTCCTGTTTCTCTTTTTGTCAACTTGTTATTCAAAATTGGTACTAGATTTTCTCTTAATGTCCTGGGTTCACAGGCACCACAGTTTGATCATACCGGGTTCATTTGTTTATCCATCCTCTCTGTTCATTAAATGGGGTCCTGGTGAGGCACTGTAGACAAAGCACTGGGCTACTAGCCACAAGGTCAGCGGTTGGTTCAAACTTACCAGCTACTCCTCAGAAATCCTACGTAGGGTCACTATGTGTTGGTACCAAACTGACAGCATTTAACAGTGACAACATTAATTAAATATTAATTGAATGCCTTTTATACCAGACACTTTGCTATGTGCAAAAGCTATGTGAGTCAATTAAAATATAGATCCTGTATTTTAATAACTTGAAATCAATTTAGAAATACATAAATTGAATGGAAAGAGTATATATGGGAATTTATGGGATCAAAGGCAAGGGAGACCTCATGCTGGCTAGGTGAATAGAGAAAGCTTGATGTAGAAAGTGACTCAAGTTTGTTTTTAAGAATTAGTAAAAACTTTAAAAACAGAAGTAGGCATGAAAAGCATTCTATGCAGAGGGATAGTATGTGGGAAACTATAAAGGTGGTAAGAAATACTCAAGTTGACTGAATTATGAGGCAGGGTGAAATAGAGATGTATACGGATGGCTGGCATGGATAACTAGAGAGGAGACTAGATTTCAGCAGGGTTCAGATCTTGAAGAATTCTGTTCAAAAACAAGGTTTGGTAACCTTAATTGGAAAGCTATAAGAAATTATTGAAAACATTTAAACTGAGGAAGGAATTGCCAGATTTAGAAACTTGATTTTCCAAATCTGTTGACATGCCCAGTGCTCTCACTAACTGCGCAATTTTAACTATCATAACCTTTTATGATCTTTCATCTGTAAATTGAGGAAGTCTTTTACCTCACAGACTTACCATAGTAATTGCCTAACTTATTGTTGTTTTCCTAGTGCCTCACATTTACCTGGAGTCCTGGTGTGGCACAGCAAGTTAAGGCACTGAGCTGCCTGTTCATTTGAACTACAAGGTCAGCAGTTCAAACTCACCAGCTGTTCCTCAGAAACCATATATAGAGTTACTGTGAATCGGCACAAAATTGATGACACTTAACAACAACAACATTTACCTAGGAGTCCTGGCATGGTGTCATAGCATAAGCACTCAAGCTCAAGGTCAGCTTGCACCACAAGGTCAGAAGTTCAGACTCACCGGCAGCTCCTTCGAAAGGAGCACACAGCCACAGTGTGGCTTTGTGTAGGAAACAATTCAAATGCACTTAAGAACATTTATTTGTTGTTTTTTTAAGTGTGGTTGAGTCAGTTCTAACCCATAGCGACCCTGTATAGCATTTCCAAGGAGCGGCTGGTGAGCTTGAACCAACAACCTTGCAGTTCAAATGGCTTTGCAGTCTGGCACATTAACCCACAGTGCAACATCAGGACTCCAAGAACATTTATGTAGTGCCTACATTTGATTGTGTGGATTATGACAAGTATGAGTATTTTTTGTGCTCATGAGAAATCTGTACATGGACCAAGA
>NW_006408592.1:9995901-9997662 GCF_000296735.1 Chrysochloris asiatica
GTTTCATTCTGCTGTGCATAGGATCGCTATGAGTAGGTACCGACTTGATGGCACATAACAACAACAACAAACCATTTATCTGGAGTCCTGGTGTGGTGCTATAGAGTAAGCACTGGATCAAAAGTTCGGTCTGAATAGCAAAGTCAGTGGTTCAAACTCATCTTCCATCTTCTTGGAAATCCTTAACAGTGTTGTTAAGAGTTAGAACTGATTTGACAGCACTTAACAACAATACAACAAACACTTATCTAGTAAATAATCAACATAGTAAGCATATGCCCTATGTCAGGTACTCTTCTAGAGGTTACAATAGAGAATAACAATATGTCTCCATCCTTATGGACAAATATCCCAACAATTACTGGCACACAACATGTATCTAATGAATATGTGACGAATGAATGGATTTGCTCTGTGTAGTTCCCTCCTTCCTTCAGATTCATAGAAACTCTGTTCTCATAGAATAACAACAAGAGTTGCTCCCTTCTGTAAATCTGTCTTGATCTGGAGCACTGTACTTAGCTTTGATGGAAGACCCACACCCTTTAATATTACAAGTTTTGCTTTTTCTCTAATTGTGATATAGAAAAGACTGTCTGGAGTTTTTGTGAAAATTTTTAGAGAGCTGCAAAATATTTAGAGATTTTAATTGTACTTCCAACTACTTTATTTTTTCCACAATTCTTGTGTATCTCTGAAAATTTTGTATGTCTCTGTTGTCTAACATGGTAATTAT
This sequence comes from Chrysochloris asiatica, assembly GCF_000296735.1. Lineage (NCBI taxonomy): Eukaryota > Metazoa > Chordata > Mammalia > Afrosoricida > Chrysochloridae > Chrysochloris > Chrysochloris asiatica. The sequence goes on from NW_006408592.1 coordinate 9,996,638, forward strand.
CTGTCATTAATCATTATAACTTCCATAAAGACAAATATGTTTCCCATTGCATGTGAATAAGTGAAAAAGTATTGTTGCAAAATCATAGAAGGCTTTATTAAGATAAAATATAAAAACTTGAAGATACAGTTTCTTAACATTTCCTGAATCTAGGTCTATTCACTTCTGAATGTAGTGTATCTAAGTCTCCAACCCTTCCCTGAAGATTTCTATATGCTTTGGTTTATACCATGTCAAAATGGCAATACGGTATCCTCATGGGACTCAAATTGTGTTTTTTTTTTTTTTTTTTTTCTATGTTCTTTGAGTTTAGGGAATAAAGACATATCAGAAAGGGCAAGGTCAGGGAGGTAGAGTGGTTGGAGTAAAGTTTCACATTGAAATTCTCTTCAGTCAGCCCTTGTTACATTTGAGAATGAGCAGGTGCATTTACATGATGGAAAAAAAACAAAATCCTTGGAGCAACTTTTCAGGCCTTTCTCTCACTAAAACAGTGTTTGTTTTTCTTAAAACTTCTTCATAATAAGCCTCCATGATGATTCAGGGCCCTTAAAAAAATCTACTAAGATTATTCTTTAGGGACCCCCCTCCCCCGAAAACAAAGCAAAACAAAAACTGACAACATAACCTGAGCAAATCTCTCTGCTTTGAATTTATCTGGCCCAGCAGATCCCTCAGAAGTCATTTTTTGACTAGACCTTTTTTAGTGACACCCCCATGAGACTAAGACAAATGTATTGCTGAGACAACTTATCTGCAGCCGTCCACTGATAACAGAAACATGTTTTGGCAATTTTGTCTATAATAAACACATGCATGTCTGAATTGGGACCATTGCAGCTGTACCTTTTCTTTTAAATAGGTTTTTATTGTGAATTGGATGATAGTTTACATGGGAGAACATAGATTTTACACTCATCGTTTCATTGCAATGATTACAGTCTCCTCTGTGCATCACCATTCAACCATATTTGCTTCTATTCCCACTGTTTTAAGGAGCTCTGGTAGCGTAGTGGTTACAAATC
>NW_006408592.1:9998982-10013899 GCF_000296735.1 Chrysochloris asiatica
TCTTCCAATCACCAGCTGACCAACATGGTCACCAGCAATCTTATGTGTCTGCTTATGTGTTCCCTTTGACTTTCAGTCTTGGAGAGAGGTTTATCCTGAATGGACTTGATTGTTTGCCTTGATAGCTACCCGGCGAACAACTTGATTGTTCTTGTAGTAACTAATCAGATTGTCATTTTTGTTTTGGAGTTTTCCTTCTGGTCTTTCTTTCAAGAAGTAGCTTCTGTTCCTCTAGCTGTTCCAGGCTGGTCTGCTTGTCAAGTGGGAATGTCCCACCTCAGAAGGTTCTGGATGGGGCTCAGGATTACACCTAAGGTCTTACATGCTACAAAGGCTCTGAAAGAAGCTTACTTCATTGGGCAAGTTCTAGAACCCCTTTTATGTATTCCAGTCAGCAATAAGATGAGGACAGGCTTACAGGGTTTCTGTAATCATGTTTCCCAATACTCCCTTCTATCCCACTTATGTATTTTACAGAGGTAGGCAAGGGAAACAAATATTCATAAGACAGTCAAGCATCTTAAGATTATTTCCCCTCTTTTACCCATTCAGAGCATGCCTCAATTCCTGTAGTACAGAGCCCTGTTGTTGTAAGGTTAAGCATACATCACTATTTACCTCTGTCCCATTTAGACCATGCAAACCGCAGCAGTCCTTTCTGATGTACCCTTGTATTCCCAGCACAGTACTTTGGCCAAAGTAGGCTCTCCATAAATGCTTATTGAATATGAATATTTATTATCTTTGTGTCCTTGCACTAAGCCAATAAAAATCAGCTTTGGACAGAAATTAAGCAGTAGATGAGTGGTTAAATTCTTCAAATTCTCTTCCAACTTAGAACATTCTGATTCTAAACTCTCAACCCACGAAGCAATATCTCTACTTTTAAGGCTAATGCCACTTCTCTAGATAGTCAAAAGTTAGGAATTGGGGTGCAATCCCCTAAAATAGCTTGTCTACATGAAATAGATTCTGGAGAATGAAAGTAGCAATAGCTGAATGGTAAATAGCAATATTAGTAATGCTAGGCCACCTTATACATTCCTGCGTGAAATCGAATTTGTATGGTTTATATGGAAAGTCTATCTGATATGCTTAGCTACTTGTAAGCTGTTAATATTTGCATATCACCATGGAATATAGACTCTAGCAAGGTCATTTAGCAGTTACAGGGCAGAAACTTTCCATTTTGTTAATCACTTACAACTCTAATTTCACACTACATCAGTCCTTTTACCCTGGTCCACAGCCCTTCAAAATCCTATTCTAAAAATCCACGGGAAAACATCTGTTCACAATAACAACCACTGACACTCCCCTGAAGTCAGAAACTTACGGTGCTGACTAACATTACACTTGAAGCCACTTCCTAGTCCCCAGCTATGCCACTGTTGTTGTTACTTGCCTTGCATTCCAAGGGATGACGACTCAGTGTGTGCAGAGTAGACCTTCCAGAAACAGATTGCCAGTATTGAGATATTTTGTTTTGTTTTCAGTTTTCAAGTTCAAACTGCCAAACTTTGGACTAGTCTATAAGTATTTAAGTATTGGCACTGCCTAAAGACTCCATCTATGAACTACCCCCCCCACCACCACCACCATCAGCTATCTCCTTTGACTATTGCCAAAGTCTCTTAGTATTATATTCATTTCTGATTTGATGCCATAGGATAAGGACTGGACTGGTTAACTGCAAAGGTCAGCATTATAGCCCCATCCTCCACTCTCAGAAACCCTATATATAGGGTCACTATGAATGTCCAACAGACTTGATGATATACAAAAGCAACATGCAATAATCTGTTGACTTTTTCTTAGTCATTATTCCACAATCTTTACTTTCCAATTCTTAACTTTGCCTCTCGATTCTAGTTCAAGTGTTCACCACAGCACCTGGCACCAGTAGCCACCTGGAAACAAGTTTCTCCGTATGCCTCTCAACACTCTCTCAGATTTCTTTTAGTTTGACAGTGGATGACAGAATATACAGACTAGCTACCATTTCTACCCATAGAAAATCAAAGTTCATCGAAAATCAGATTCAGAGGGTCTGGGCCCCTTCATGACACCATGCCCATTTGATTGATAGGGACAACTGCATGTCGAGTCTCATTTCCAATCCCTTGAAGGTCTCATAAATTAATGAAAGCTTCCCCATTCAGCCTTAGAAATGGAATTGGAATGCTGGCTGTTTTGTAGATGGGAGGCTTTGATAGAGCTTCTTCAATAGAAGGCAAGATGGCATGGCAGAGAAAGGAAATCAAGCCAATAAATCTGACCATAAAGTCAATGAGCATCCCATTTTCATAGCATTCAAACAAAATAAAATCACTTTACTCCCTCTTCTCGCTCTGATATTTTGCTTTGCTAGTTTCATTTTCTTTGCTTTATTCTGCGTCATAAGGTAGGGTCAAAAAAAGAAGATTCATCTGTAGCCTGTCAAAGTGCATTTGTCGCCAGCTGCATCGTGGATCTGATTCCACAGAAATAACCTAATTTTCAAATAAATACGAATACGATCATTTACCAATGATGTTTGGGTTGTGAGAAAGTCATCAAACCAACAGAAAAAAAGCCCATTTCTTCTTGTCATATTTACTCTGAGCTTATTTTATTTTTTATGTTTTTCATTTACTATTGGTATGCCAGCTGATTTCCTCCAGATTATGGCACCATTGTCTGACGAGTGTTACTGCATTAGCTGAACTCCACCTTCCACTGGTATGAAAGAGGGTCCTTCTATTGAAGAACCAGGGCCAGACATGGAAACATTATAGCCACCAAAGTCAGGACCTTGGCAATTAAATGCAAATACAAGAACAAATAAGCCATAGTTGTAATAGTGATTTTGTTCTCTAAACACTCATTTATGGACAATTGTGGCAAATGTTTATTGTTCCCTATCCAGTTTCTCTTTAATAATTTTCTTCACCAACAGGAGTATCATTGATCCTCCTTGTAACCGTATGTCAAATGCTCTCCTCATTTCATTCAATTGATTAAATACTTACTATTAAACCACATTAATTGCATACAAGCTTCTCCTTCTAGAGATTAAATGCTTTAGTTTTTTTTTTTCCCCCCCTATTTGATTGTCTTCCATTTGTTCCTTCGTAACTCCTCTCTCTATGCAGCTTCACCTTGCTTTATACTCCAATACTCCCTTGATCTCTGGTTTCCAGTTATCTTTCATTAATGAGGAGAAGCACACAGAGATTGAAGAGGGGCAGGAGAGTAAATTCAGGATATTGGCTCCACTGCCTCCAGCCTATGTTGATGCTGAGGAGTGGCTGACTCTCCACATAGACCTCTTGTTCTCTGGGTTTTGTTAACTGTTCACTCCTGTTGTCCTTCAGTGAAGCATGGTAATAGAGCACCACTGATTTTAGCCTTGGGCATTACCCTGTTCCTTGTGATTTTCTTACACTTGGCCCATACTCATATTCCTTGTGTTAAATTCTCCTCAGATAATGCCAGTTTGAATATGTAATATTTCCTGCTTGACCTTAACTAATGTCTTCACCCACTGAACCCAGTGTCCTGTTAATTTTAATGATATTACCTTTGCCTAAGACTCCCCTCCCCCACTGCTCCAAATGCCTCACTTTCACAAAGGTCATTAATCTTTCAATTCTCTCCAGTACCTACCCACCATTCCCCAACTCCTAATTCTTCTTACTTTGCACTGTGGTTATCTGTATTTTTCCATAGATCGAGGCCTTTTCTAACTAACTATATGTTTTACTTATTTATGTTTAGCACTTAGTTTCTGTCTCCCTGTTCTAAAAAATAGGCTCCAGATGGCAAGTACCATGGTTGTATTCACTGATGTATCCCAAGTGTCTCAAATGCTGCCTGGCATATTGTTTGCTGTTGTTGTATAGGGTTTCCATGGAGCAGCTGATGAGCTTGAACCACTGACCTTGCAGTTCAAACTCACTGCAGTCCAGCACACTAGCCCCCAGCACCACACTGTTAGAACTCAATAAATATTTGGTGTATGAATATGTGAGTGAAAGAATAAAATATTTCCTTAGAAATGAAATCATTCAAGAAGCTTTCCTAAACCTTTTCTCTTTACTTTCTTTCTGTGCCCCTCCATGTTGGTGTAGCTGAAGTGTCCTGCCCATGTGCTTCATGCACTTCTTAACATTTGCTGGTGTTGTTAAGTACTGTCAAGTTGGTTCCAATCCATAGTAATCTTCTATAGGGTTTCAAAGGAGGGACTGGTGAACTTGAACTGCTGACTTTGTGGTTCAAAGTAACTTTGCAGTCCAGTGCATTAACCCACAGCACCAGACCAGACTCAACACGTGCTGTACTCTGTTGAAATTGCCTATTCATTCCTTATAGTAGATTGTAAACTCTGTGAAGATACAAATCATCTGTCTTTTTAAGTAATGTCTCACATCAGAAGTCTTCAATATATTATTTATGAAATTCATGGGTTAATGAAAGAATAAACAAATGAATAGTATAAATAAAGTTCACACCCAACTGTTTTACCAAATGATTACAATAATGCAATTAGCTAGCTCTTTTCATTGAGAACAATATAAACTGCTGTGGGAATCCAGTTAAGATTAAAGTGGAAATTTTCTCAAAGAAGTTGATGACTGAGCAGAGACTTGATGGAGAATCAGGAGTTATAAAAGGAGGTAAGTGTAGGATAGAGAGACAGAGTTACTTCTAGTGGCAAGAGACCATGCTCGCACTCAGCTGAGAGTCGGAACTGACTCAATGGCACTTAACAACAACAATCCAATATGACTAGCATCTTTGTAAGAAGAGAAAAGACACAAGTATAGACATACTCACAAACAGGGGAACCACCCTATGCAGAAATAACACCAGGAATTGGAGTAATGATTCTAGAATTAAAAAAAACAAAAAACAAACAAAACTAAGAATTTCAGGGAATACCAGAAGCTAAGAGAAAGTCATGGAACAGATTGTCCCGTAAAAGCTTCAATGAGAGCATGGTGCTGCTGACACCTTGACTTAAATTTATTCTCTCTCCAGAACTGTGCGACAATAAATTTCTCTTTTCTTGCTTTCTTTTTAGTAACCAGTGTGAGGTAATTTGTTACAGTAATCTTAATGGGGAAAAAAACAAAACAATAGGTCAAAATGAAAAGATACTCAGTATTGCCAACCTTTGTGAACTCTATAGTACATAGCTGATGGTAGATGGTAAATAAATGTTTGTCAAATAAAAGAATGAAATAAGAAAATAAAAGGTGTGATTGGGTGAAGACAGTCATCAGAGATAAATATCTGAGCATGAAGCAGATATGCCAAGTCAACAGGGTCTTCAGACATCACAGCAATTGTTTGGCTGCTTGATAAATATCTGAGCAGGAGGTTGTCTCTGGTCCATGTCCAGGTTGCTAAATCCCTACATAATAAATGCTCAGAGATAGTGTCTGAAACCAGAGGAATGATGTGAGGGTAATTGAACTCCATGTGATGTTTATACTGAAAATGCCCTCAAGTCACTAGAGACTAGTTTTAAATAAAATCAACACAGATGAAACAGTAGATGTAGTGATTGTCACAGACATACGTGTCGGGTGGAGTGTGAGAAAGGCAGGCTGTGGAAAAACATATGTTTGTGAGGTTCATCCAACATGAAGTCTCTAAGAGACTTGGTTAATTTTGACAAGCATGGAATCACTGTATCACTAGAGCTTTCTGGTCTCTTCTAGGCACTGTGATTTGTGCTGGAAGTTCAGAGCTCAGAAAAATAGAAAGCCTGTACTCTTGGATCACATGGGAGAGACACAGTTTTAAAAAATTGCACAATTTGAGAAAGTACTGTTACACATTCGATCCTTAAAGAGCAGATCAGTGTCGTTTTTCAAAAGCAACTCTAGTGGCACAATGATTAAGTGCTCGACTACTAACTGGTTTGAACCTACCCAACAGTTCTGCCAGAAAAAAACAACTGGAAATTTGCTGCTCCTTTAAAGGTTGTTGTTGTTGTTAAGGGCCATTGAGTCGGTGTTGACTCTTAGCAGCCCTGTATAGGATTTCCAAAGAGATGCCAGAGAATTTGAACCTCTGACCTTGAAGTTCAAACTTACCTTGTGATCCTGTTCTTATTCTATAGTGCCCCACCTGCAGCCTAGGAAATCCTATGGAGCAATTTCCTGTTTCACAAGGAGTTGCTATGAGTTGAAATCAATGTGATGACATCTGGAAACAACAAAAGAGTCCTGGTATGGCACTGTAGGATAAACACTGGACTACTAACCACAAGTTTGGTGGTTCAAGCCCATCAGTCACTCCTTGAAAACCCTATACATGATCATTATGAGATGGTATGACATAGCAGCACTTAACAGCAATAACAGGAGGAAAACACACTGAAGATTAAATTCCCTTATAAAGGCTCTGTAGAGTCCTGGTGTGGCACTGCGGGTTAATACACTGGACTGCCAGGTTGGTTGGAATTTCAAAGTCAGAAATCCAATCTCACTAGCCGCTCCTCAGAAACCCTGTAAGGGCTGCTATGAGTCACAACTGAATCGGTGGCACTTAACAACAACAATAAATGTTATATAACATAGTTATTACATTTGCATTTTCAGAACTGTGTCTCCTGGAAAAAAATACAATAAAAAGGGGGGGGGGGAATAAAACACACAAACAACCTTATGTTTGAGTCTTATTGTGACTTGCTGACTCGGTTTTCTTTCATGGTTATCTTAAAACACCATTTTCTCTATTGGAATTTAATGGCAAGAAAATATTACAAAGAGAACATTTAGTTTCCACATGCATTTATTGACTGTTAGTTCACCAGTTTCCATGCGGGGTGCTTTCCTATTCATTATCTCATGTCATCCTCACAATAGCTCAGTAAGAGGGAAAAGTATTGACCCCGTTTTACCTGTAAATGACCTGTAGAGAGGACACAATTTACCAAAGGCCACATAACCAGTAACTAGCAAAGCTGAGGGTTGAGTGAGGCTCTTCTGGCTCTTAGATTGGAATTGGTTTTGCCTCTTAATTTCCTCAATATAAAATGAACAATTACCTAGGTCACTAAGGTAATGTCACTCAGTGTCAGTTCACTCATTTACAAAATGAGGTGGCAGCATATATCATACTTGTAAGCATTATTATATCTACTTTACAGAAGAAGAAATTGAAGTAAGTAACGTTGACCTTTGTTATAGAGGTGGGATTTAAACCTTGGCAGTCGAGCATAAGAGACCACCCTCTAATCAACTCTATTCTTTCTAAGCATTTTACGTTACTTGGCTAACAGGATTTTCAAGGAAACATGAAGTTGCAGAGTTTTGGTAAGAAGCTAAGGCTCAATAAGTAGCTATTATTGCTATTTATTATTCTCTTCTTAATACTGGCACTTGGAGAAAAATATAAATATACTCATATTAATTTATATATTTACATATGTATACACACAGGCTATTTTAGTTTTTCTTCATTATTACATTTTTTTTCAACATTCTTCAAGTGAACATACCTAGTCTTTTCAGAAAACAAAAGTCACATTTGTAATTTAACATATTTTAAATGATTTAGTATATTACAAACTGTGAAGTCCTGCATCAGATGAAGTGATTCAAATTGTTCACCTGAGGGTTCAATGTGAAAAAGTCTCTCTGTGAGTCTCTTCGCTCTTGCATTTGCTTTTCAGGTTGGCAGAGTCTGATAACTAGGCAGAGACTGTAATTGACATTAACTCACCTAAAACAACTTAGACAGTGATGCCAGGGAGCTATGGCCTTTTCAGGAAGAGATGCTGTTACTTGGAGACCAAGGACCTATAATGAGTTTTCAGTGCTTCTTCCTGCTGGGATACCCTCACCTAGGAAGCTCAATTACAAATGAGGGGGTAGTACAAAAATTGAAAAGTCACTAGTAAGAATAAAGGGCCTTGCTCAAATAAATGGTCTGAGATGTCTCATTCAAGCCCTGCTGGCCACAAACAACACCAATAATTCTCTGTAGTAAAAAAGGAGCTTGTGGCCTCCCATTCCTGGATTTTACTACCTCTGACATTTGTCAACATACTCAACTTCTCTGAATCCTCTGCTGTAATCAGGGACTAATACAGGTTGTTGGGGATTCACTTGTTGTGGCACTGTGGGATAAACACCATACTGTAGCCACAAGATTGGCAGTTCAAATATATCAGCTGCTCCTCAAAAACCCAATACAGGGTTGCTATGAGTCAGAATTGATTCCATGGCACTTAACAAGAACAATGCATGTAAAACATTCATAGCACACGGCAGTTTCTTTCCTTTCCTACTCAAGGATTATTTCTGAATGAAATTCAAGAGCAAGTAACGAGAAGCAGAAAAGATTGTCACCTGTGCAATGTGTGTATAAAAAGAAAGTTCAGATTTAAATATGGTTAATTTTACACTTGATTCTGTCATAATGGACAAGATTGATTGATTTACTGACTTATCTAAACAATTACAAGACAGCTGGGTCTATAAAAAGAATAGAAATAAACCTGTTCTAAAGAAAAATAGAAATTGATTTAGAATTTATATTGATGTACTGACTGACAGGATTTCCAAAAGTTTGTGAGAAATTCCAATCATTGTTTAATTTAATTTTTCCTGAACTATTTGAAGCCCACTTGTATATCCTTTTTCTTCGTTTGCTGACCCTTGCTATAAACATAACCCTATCCTGACTAAAGTTTGTATCCAATTGTTTGTTTCTGAGTAAGTTAGATAATGCCACGACAGGCCGTAAATGAACAGTTGTTGCTAAGTGTTATTGACACAGTTTGGAATCATAGTGGCCCTATACAGGGTTTTTGATAAATGGCTGGTTAGTTTTAACTACCAACCTTGCGGTCCAAACCAACCTTGTGGTGGTCGTGGTTATGTGCTGTGGAATCAGTTCCCACTCATAGCGACCCTGGTACAGGGTTTCCGAGGCTGTAAATCTTTACGAGAGCAGAAAGCCTCATCTTTCTCCTGTGGAACAGCTGATAGTTTTGAACTGCTGACCTTGCGGCTCATAGCCCAATTTGTAACCACTATGCTACCAGAGCTCCTTATAGCAAAACACCAGGACTCCAAAAGTTCACAGTTGTTTTGTTTCTGGATGCCATCCAGTCGGTACCGACTCATAGGCTCCCTATGCAGAAGGAAATGAAACCGTGCCCGGTCCGTTGCCAACCTTACAATTGTTGCTACATTTGAGCCTATTGCTGCTGTCGCTATGCCAATCCCTCTCAGTGGGAGTCTTCCCCTTTTTTTCTGACTTTTCACATTACCAAGTATGATGTCTTTCTTCAGGAACTGGTCCCTCTTGATACTATGTCTGAAGTATGAGAGACAAGTCTAGTCATCCTGGCTTCCAAGTAGCATTCTGGGTGGTTGTGCTTCTTCCCACAGATTCTTTGTTCTTTGGTACTTTTAATATTCTCTTCCAATACCACAAGTCAATTACATCAATTATCCTATGATCTTCCTTATTTAATGTCCAACTTTCACATGCTTATGAGTTTATTAAAAATACCATGGCTTTGGTCAGGTGCATATTAGTCCTCAAACTTACATTTTTGTTCTTCAACACTTTAAGAGGAATTGTGTAACAAATTTACCTAATGTAAATTTCTTATTCTAATGTAAATTACCTCATTCAATTTCTTATTGCTGCTTCCATGAGTGTTGATGGTTGTTCTGAGCAAAATGAAGTCTTTCATAACTTCAATTTTTCTCCATTTATATGAATGTTATTTATCGGTCTAATTGTGAGGATTTTTATTTTCTTTACGTTGAGGCACAACCCCTACCGAAGGCTGTGTTTTTTGATCTTCATAAGTAAGTATTTTAAGTCTTCTTGCTTTCAGCAAGCAAGGTTGTATCATTTGAATAATGCAGGTTGTTAATGAGTCTTCCTCCTATCTTAATGCCAATATATTCATATTATCCAGCTTCTCAGTTTTTGTTTTCAACATACATCTGTTGGAACAACTGCCTCTTGGTCTACGTACAAGTTCCTCATGAGCACAATTACGTATCTTGGAATACTCATTCTCTGCAATATTGCCCATAGCTTGTCATAATACACACAATTGAAACCCCTTTGCATGGTCGATAAAGCACAGGTAAACATCTTTCTGGTATTCTCTACTTTCAGCCAACAGGCATCTGACTTCAGCAGTGATAGTCCTCCTTACATGTCCTCATCTGAATCTGGTTTGAAACGCTGGCAATGCTCTGTCAATGGACTATTACAGCCATTTTGTAATTATCTTTAGCAAAAATTTACTTGCGTTCAATATTCATGATACTGTGCGATGATTTCTGCATTCCTTTTGATCTCCTCTCTTTGGAATTGTCACAAACACAGATCTTTTCCAGTCAGTTGCTCAGGTAGCTGTCTTTCAAACTTATTGGCATAGATGAGTGTGTGCCTCCAGTGTTGCATTAATTTGTTGAAAGATTTCAATTTGAATTCCTGGAGCATTGCTCTTTGCTGATGCCTTCAGTGCACAGATTTAACAGTAGAAACCTGTAGTTGAACACCACCACTAAACTCAGAACTTTTTGTAAAACTTATCATGAAATTCTCACAGTAGCCTTTTGCATATGTCAAAACTGAAAAATAAGGAGAATTCAAGAACATACAGCTTTAAATTTAACTACTAGACTATGGTCCAGTGTTGGTCTGTCAGTTTGTCACAAAGTGATGGCTTGCATGTGGCTGTGGTTCTGAAAGGTATACTATCAGTATTTTAAATACCAGTAGAATCACTCATGGTGAACAGGTTTTAGCTGAGCTTCCAAACTAAGACAGTCTTGAAAGAAGCGTAGATGGACAACTTCTGAATATCTATTCACTGAACCATCTTCTGAATAGCAATAGAACACTGTCAGATACCTCCAGAATATTGAGTATACAATTATGAGGTTAGTGCAGGACTAGACAGTGTTTTGTTCTGTTGTGTATGAGGTCACTATGAGTCGACACCAAATCAAGGGCACCTAACAGCAAGAAGACAACTACGGAAGTTCACAACATTTTGTAACTAAACGGTAGCACAGAAACCACTGCCTTTCTCTCTCTCCTACTAGAGTCTTTGTGCTCCTTTAAGTTGGAAATTCTGTCCGGCTGATCTTTGTGTGTCAGTGCCCTTGCATTACTTAGCACTAAATGGGTATCGGCAGATAACAAATTAGTGTAAATCAGAAGCCAATAGAAAAATAAAGTCTAAGTGTACATAGAAACATGATGACTTCCTTTTCTTATTTAGGACTAAGAAGAATGATGCATTCGACTGCAAGATAGGTTTGAACCACAAGATCAGTGGTTCAAGTTCAACATTTTCTCCTTGAAAACCCTATTAAAGGGTTACTATGAGTCAGAACTGACATAATGGCACTTCACAACAGCAACAAACTAAATGTAGATAGTGAATAAATAATAAGTAAATAAAGGACTTAAGTGGTATCTAATCTCCAAATTAATGGATTAAATTTTCATCCTCAATGTTCAGTTTCTATTGGTTTATCTGGCAGACAGCATATTCACAGATTAGAAAAAGGAAATGCTAAAAAGATGCTCTTCTTTTGTCTTATGCATCAGCCATTGAAGGAGGTAATATGATCTTGTATTTCATTGACTATGCACCAAAGGAAAGTGTTTTTGTCTTGACCTTTGCTTCTTTCTGTGCATAATTTGTTATCATGAATCAAAGATATCATTAGACAATATCTTTGATAGCGAGAAAAGTTTTACTCAAGGTAATACAGAAATGGCTGCAAGCATACATTGACAGAGAACTTCCAGAGCTTCAAGCCGGATTCAGAAGAGGACATGAAATGAGGAATATCATTGCTGATGTCCAATGGATCTTGGCTGAAAGTAGAAAATACCAGAAAGATGTTTACCTGTGCTTTATTGACTACACAAAGGCTTTCAATTGTGAGGATCATGACAAACTATGGACAACATCATGAAGTATGAGTATTCCTGAACACTTAATTGTGCTCATGAGGAATCTGTACATGGACCAAGAGGAAGTTTTTCAAACAGAACATGGGAACACTGAATGGTTTAAAATTAAGAAAGGTGTGCGGCAAGGTTGTATTCTTTCATCATACTTATTCAACCTGTATGCTGAGCAAATAATCCAAGAAACTGGTTTATTTGAAGAAAAATGTGGCATCAGGATTGGAGGAAGACTCATTAACAGACTGCAATATGCAGATGATACAACCTTGCTTGCTGAAAGTGAAGAGAACTTAAAATACTAACTGATGAAGATCAAAGCTCAGCTTTCAGTATGGATTGCATCTCATTGTAAAGAAAACAAAAATCCTCACAACTCGACCAATAAACAACGTTCTTATTAACAGAGAAAAGGCTGAAGTTGTCAAGGACTTCATTCTTCTTGGATCAACTATCAACGTTCATGGAAGCAGCAGTGAAGAAATCAAATGACATATTTATTGCATTAGGCAAATCTGCTGCACAAGACCTTTTTAAAGTGTTGAAGAGGAAAGATGTGAGCTTGAGGACTAAGGTGTGCCTGACCCAAACCATAGTATTTTCAATAACCTCATATGCATGTGAAAGCTGGACAGTGAATAAGGAAGACCATAGAAGAATTGATGCTTTTGAGTTATGGTGTTGGAGGAGAATATTGAAAGTGCCATGGGCTGCCAAAAGAACCAATAGATCCATTTTGGAAGAGGTGCAGCCAGAGTGCTCCTTGGAGGCCAGGATGGCCAAACTTCATCTCTCATACTTCAGACATATTATCAGGAGAGATCAGTCACAAAAGAAGGATATCATTTTTGGCAAGGTGGAGGGTCAGAGAAAAAGGAGAAGATCCCCAGATTGAAAAAATGGCAGCATCAGTGGGCTCAAGCATGGCAACAATAGTGAGGTTGGCCCAGGATTGGGCAGTGTTTCATTCTATTGTACATAGGGCGGGCAGAAGGACAGTTAAGATAGAACCTTGGCAAGTTCTTTGAATTTTACTCTCAGTATTATGGGAAGGAAATGGAGGGATTTGAACAAGGGGGTAACAGGATATGTCTTTAACTCTAAAAGTGTCACACAGTTAATCTGTGGATAATGAAAGTTGACAACGCGGGGTTAGTAGACCAGTTGGGAGGTTTCTGCTATGCTCTAGACAAGAAATATTGGTGACATATTGGATCAACCAGGAGGTGTCAGTGGAGGTAGGGAGAAGAGGTCTTTTCCATTCTCCTTTCAGCATTGTTACTGTTGTTGTTAAGTGTTGTCCAGTCAATTCTGACCCATAGTGGCCCTGTATAGAGTTGCCAAGGAGCAGCTGGTGAGCTTGATCCACCGCCTTGCAGTTCGAATGGCTTTGCAGCCTGGTGCATTAACCCACAGCGCCACACTTGGAAAACCAGGAATGAATGTTTTTATCTTGTGGTCCAATTACATTCCTCTACAGGAATAAGATGCCTGGAACTGAGGGTGGGCTAGATAAAGGAGGAAATCATCATAAGAAAAATTAGTATTTGAAAATTATTTTCTAACCATGATTGTAACACTTCATGAAGACAGGCAGTTTGTCTGTTATGTTTCCGTTATATCTCCTAGACTTGATAAATGATAGGCATTCCACATATGTGATTATTTGCTAAATAAATGACTAAATAATTAGTAGTGCCTTATGACAATAAATAGCTACCGACAGAAAACAGAAAAGACATATGGTATCAACTTCTAATCTCTTTGATTTGGACTGATTTTTTGTTTTGTTTTGTTATTATTCAGCATTGCTTTATAGTCTGTTCAATCCATTCAAAGGCCAGAGTAAATTGGTTACAAATAAGAAATTTCTGACATTCATGGGACTAAGCTATTTGAATGGCATCTCAGTGTAAAGAAAACAAAGATCCTCATAACTGAACCAAAAAATGACTTCATGATAAGTGAAGAGAAGATTGAAGTTGCTAAAGACTTCATTTTTCTGGCTCCATAATCAACACTCATGGAAGCAACACTTTAAAGTGTTGAAGAGCAAAGATGTCAGTTTGAGGACTATGATGTGCCTGACCCAAGCCATGGTATTTTCAATAACCTCATATGCATATGAAAGGAACTCTGGTAGCTTAGTGGTTAGGAATCAGGCTGCGAGCCCCAAGGTCAGCAGTTCGAAACTACCAGCTTCTCCGCATGAGAAAGATGAAGCTTTCTGCCCCCGTAAAGATTTACAGCCTCGGAAACCCTGTTTAGGGTCGCTATGGGTCAGAATGGACTCGATGGCACTTAACAACAACACATGCATGTGAAAGGTAGACAGTAAATAAGGAAGACCTTACATAGTTAGTGCATTGGAGAAGAATACTAAAAGTACCATGGAATGCTAGAACAAACAAGTCTATGTTAGTAACCAGTACGGGTAAACTTGATCTCTCATACTTCAGACATGTTGTCAGGAAGGACCAGTCCCTGAAACAAGATATCATGCTGAGTAAAGTGAAAGGTGAGCAAAAGAGAGGAAGACTACCAACATGATGGATTGACACAGTGGCAGAACCAATAGGCTCAAATGTATCAACAATTGTGAGGATGGCACAGGACTGGCAGTTTCATTCTGATATGCATAGGTTTACTGTGAGTTGTAACTGACTTGAAGGCACCTAACAACAACAACAAAGTATCTCGTTGTTGTTTATGTTGTTAAGCGCTATAGAGTCAGATTTGACTCATGGTGACCCGTATAGTGTTTCAAAGAAGCAGCTGGTGCTTTTGAACCACCAACCATGTTGTTAGCAATCCAGTGCTTATACCTTCAGCACTGCACCAGTACTCTAGCTATCTGATTAAATTATAAAAATGATTGTTGTTGTTGTTAAGTGCCGTCGAGTCGGTTCCGACCCATAGCGACCCTGTACAGGGTTTCCGAGGGTGTAAATCTTTACGG
>NW_006408592.1:10013999-10026439 GCF_000296735.1 Chrysochloris asiatica
CATCTTTCTCCCGCGGAGCAGCTGGTAGTTTCGAACTGCTGACCTTAAGGTTCGCAGCCCGATTCGTAACCACTACACTACCAGAGCTCCATATAAAAATGATTATCAGAGGTGAATATTTGAAGAGTTAGAATCATGTTTATGAGGCTGTTATTGTTAGTTGTCTTTCAGTTTATTCCAATTCAAGAATAGCCATTTGTGCAAATTGTGCAAAAACTGCTCCAGAGGGTATTCAGAGTTGGGGAAAAATCGCCAAGCCTTATTTCTAGTCACTTGTGGATGACTTTGAACCACCAACATTTTTGTTAGTAAGCCAGCCTTTAATCATTTCATTATTTCTTTCCTTGTTGAAGTTCAAATCTTTAGGTAAAGGCATGGAAATATCATATAGCACTATTTATTTTACCAGGGTGATTTGACAATTATGTAAAGAAAAATCTCATCAGTATTTGTGTTCTTTTTTCTTAGGTTGATTTTGGCAATTTGCAATCCCAGATACAGAGGAGGCATTAGTATGAAATTTAAGCCCAATATTTTTATGTTCCATGAAATAATTCAAAAGTACAAGTTAAGACAGTATAGAAAGATAAGTGGATATAAAGATTTATTAACCAATTTAATTATTTATGGCCACTGCATAATTTTTACATCTTAGATATAATTTTAACTCTGAATTTTTTTTCTTTTCTTTATGATGCACAGATTCTTCTTCATGCAGGAATGTTAATGTGATTGTAATTTAAAATCTCAGAAGAACATTCCTATTTGATGTGTTATTTTATTGATTGTGCTTTAAAATAATCTCATGATTTATGCTCTATTTGGGAAAATGACACATTAGAAATGGGCATAATTGATACATGTCGTAAATATAGAGTACAGCTGTGATGCTGTAAGATAAGCACTGGACTGCAAGGTCACTTTGAACCTCAAGGTTGGCAGTTCAAACCCACCAGTAAGTCCTCAGAAACCCTATACTGGATTTCTATAAATTGGAGCCGACTCAATGGCATAATTATTTCTAACCTGATATACATTCTAGCTAATTCAAATCTGTCTGTACATTTTCTGTAACTTCTTTTGTAAAGAACTAACCCACATGGAATGCAGGCTCTGGATTCAATAACCTAAAGTAAGTCTACCCTGCCATATACTAACTAGGTGACCTTGAACAAGCTATTTTGCATCTGATTAGTGTTAAGTGAAAGGCCACTTACTTGTTTTACTGTCCTGGTGATGTTTTAAAGATGTTACAAATGTTTAAATAAGAGGTTTTCCTGTGATACTATGAAAGGATCAGATCAAGGTAACATGAAATAAAAATAAAGTAGTGTCTAAACATCTGCAAAGTTTCATTTAATGTCTGGATTATGTACTTACTATGGGATGAAAAGAAAGCCTTGGCAACACAGTGGGTTAATTGTTGGGTTGCTAACCACAGTTTTGACAGATCAAAATCTCCAGCTGCTCTGCTTTGCAAGAGAATGATAAGGTTATCTGCTATCATAAGGGTTTAGTCTCAGAAATCCAAGGTTCTACTCTGTCTCTGTCCAGTTGGGTTGCTAGGAGTTAAAATCAATTCAGTGAGAGTGATTTGATGTGGTTGGATGGGACCAAGAAAATCTTAAGTGTTGAGGTTATAAATACAACTAATTCCTGTCTAAGGTGCATTAAGTTTCACCATCAAGCTTTCCCAGTTAAATGGGAAGATTTCAGTTCTCTTCAGTTTAATTGAAAAGGTGCTTATCAACAACAATTGAGTTCTGGTGTGGAGCTGTGGGTTAATTCACCAGACTGCAAAGTCAATTGAAATGCAAAGTCATTGGGTCAAGCTCACCACCTACTCCTTTGAAACCCTATACAAGGTTGCTATGGATCGAAAAAGACTTGATGGCAGTTAACAACAACAACAATTAGGTAGTAGCCTTGGTGTTAGCCCTTCATCCACAGTCTCTACCTTCAACACACTCATAGTAGTAGAGAGGGAATTGAGACTAAAACCACCTGTGTCTCTGATATCCACCAATGAGTCCAGATTCTGGAGAAACAGGGTATTTCTAAGTAGATTTCTCTACGACATGGAGCCCAAAAAGCTAGCAATGACTGGAAATAATGACAACAACCAACTGTGTATCATATGTTGTTGTTGTTAAGTGCAATCGAGCCAATTCTGTCTGACCCGTAGCAACTCTGTATAGGGTTTCCAAGGAGTAGCTGGTGAGCTTGAACCACCAACCTTGCAGTTTGTTCTTGTTGGTTGTTGGTATGTGCCGTGGAGTCGGTTCCGACTCATAGCAACCCTGTACAGGGTTTCCGAGGCTTTAAATCTTTACGGGAGCAGAATGCCTCATCTTTCTCCTGAGGAACAGCTGGTAGTTTCGAACTGCTGACCTTGCGGTTCGCAGCCCAATTTGTAACCACTATGCTACCAAAGCTCCTTAGGCACCCATATAAACCACCTCTTTACACAACTTCTGAACTCTCCTTTTAAAATGGTTTGTGCCTGAGAGATTTAGAGAAGTAACATAGCTTACCAAAACCCACTGCCACAGAGTCAATTCCAATGCATAACAACCCTAGAAGGACAGAGTTCTAAGACTGTGTATACTTATGAAAGCAGACAATCACATCTTTCTCCTACTTAGTGGTTGGTGGGTTTGAACTGCCAACCTTTCAGTTGCCAGTGAAGTACTTTAACCAGTGCACTACCACATCAAGATAGCTGAGAGGGCTTTAAACAAACAAGTTAAAAAGGAATGTGAGGCAGCTTTGGAGTCACCCAAATAAATCCATACTTTGAAGGTCATCCATCAGTCCTGTGATTCAGGATTAGGAATTTTCTGCTTTTGTCACACCTCCTCTATGTATTCCTCTTGTCTGGGAGGATAGATTGTTCACAGCAAGGAATTCAGTGTTGTCATTTATTTATTACCTCCACCTCCATGGCTTTCTGGAAACCAGAAACCTTGGTCTCTAAGGCACCTTTTTCCTCCTTTTCTCGTGGCCCACTTATGTTTTCGTGCTCCTGACTCTCATAGGGGAATTGTTGGGTGGGCATTTCAGAACCATACCTCCTCTTTCTTAAAATATCTGTATCTCACTCAAGCTCTGAGAAGGTATGACTCAGGGCTTAATGCTTCCTCATATTGGCCCAAATTTCAAGGTGTTTGAAAGGTATGCTTTTGTAAGATTGTGATAGACATTATATATTATTTCCTGGTTTCATTGAACATACTGTTGCTAAATTTTCCTCTTTATTTTGCTATTATGAAGTATTAGGGGACATCTGTGGAGGAAGAGATGACAAAAATAAAAAGAAAGAAAAAAGCGTCATACCACCATCTTTAGCTGAAAGTTCAAACGTACAATGATTTAAAGTCTGGCTTTGCCATATAGTACCATCATTTGCATTGGGACAAGTCACATGACTTTTTATTTCCACTTTTTCTTCTGTTGACCAAAAGTAACTGTGGCTACCTTGCAGAATTGTGTTGAGAAATGCACATGTGATGTACACACACAAACACATGCAAGAAAGTCAGTTTGGAAACTGACAAGCGTTCCTAGAAGCCAAACACAGTAAGTGTTGTCATGGAGATAAAACTTTATCAGTAACTAACAATGACAGGAGTGTCTTATTTCTTTGAGTTTGCCTCTCTGGGTTTGGTGTACAACAGAAAATTATTTTGTTTAAATAAGAATTTTCTCTGTTCTTTTTGTTAGGTACTACATTTGATTTTGACTCATAGTAACCCCATGTGACAGGGTAGTATGATCACATAAGGTGTTCTAGTCTGTACTGTTTATGGAAATAGATTTCCAGGTCTTTCGCCTGCAGAACTCCTGGGCTGCCATTCGAACTACCAACCTTTTGTTTAAAAGCCAGGCACTTAACCATTTTGCCTAAAGAGCTCCAGGTATAATATTATAACATAAAAATATTTTTTTCACTAATAGTAACTCATCTAACACCTAGAGATTCTACAGTAGAAAATCCTGGAAGTCTGTTTTTGTATTTCTCTGACAAGACTAGATTCTCTTTGTCATGCCACGACTGGATTAACAAGTAAAACTGTACAAACACCTGTAGTGTATTTCCTTTGGAAGAAATATGAGCAACTATATATTCATAGCGTAGTGGTTACGAATCGGGCTGTGAACCTCAAGATCAGCAGTTCGAAACTACCAGCTGTTCCGCTGGAGAAAGATGAGGCTTTCTGCTCCCTTAAAGATTTACAGCCTTGGAAACCCTGTACAGAGTCACTATGAGTTGGAACCGACTCCACAGCATATAACAACAACAACAACATATATTCAGGAAATGTTAGGGGTTTCTTTTGTTTTTGTTTGTGTGTGTGTGTGATAATCTTAGTTATTTTATTACATTCAACTAATGCTACAAAGCCTTATAAAAACCATTGCCTACTTCCACTTACTCCTCTCATGACCTCCAGAACTGCAAGGGATCAAGAAAAATATTGAAATGTTCATTCCCAGTTTAATCATCTTTCTAATAGTATGAAATTTGGACTGTTTCCCTGCTTACCTAGTTGTGAGTATTTGCTGTCAGGTTTAGAAATTTGACTGAGCTTAGATGACGGTTCTGTAATTTAAGTTCCTGTTCACAATCTCAATTCATTAGTGTTCAGCCAGCATGGAATACTTATCGAGGTGCCAGGTACAATGTTCATTATCAATCAAACACAGAAGGAAAGCAGGGATTACTACGTTAAAGAAAAAAAAAAAATCAAAGACCTCAGGCGATTGACAGAATGTCTTTCTTTTTATATCAAACTCTATCAAGCACGTCTATTACACTGCAATCACCACTTGTATTCCTCTGTCTTTAACACACAAAAAATAAAAGAAACACTTAAAGCTACCCAATACTAAAAATACTTTCTTTTTAGTCCAGGTATAAAACTTTGTAACATATTCTATTTCAAATTCCTAGATATTAGATATACAATTACCTGTGATAGGCCTGAACTCATAAACAGAGCATTTCTATTTATCTATTGTCTTAATATTCCTTAGAACTCTTTTCAAATATTTAATTCTTAGCTTTAAGACAGTCCTGTGAAAGAGATCTTGAGATGACAGTGTGAGGCAATTAAAACCAAAGCTCAGTTAGCTCAAGGTCAAACAAAAAGTGGGAATGTGTGATGTTATTGAATTGCTGTATTTTCCATTTTTCTAGGCAGGTGTGGCGCTGTGGGTTAATGTGTTGGACTGCAAAGTCAGTTTGTACCGCAAGGTCAGTGGTTCAAGCTCACCTGTTGTGCCTTATAAACCCTATACAGTGTCGCTATGGGTCAGAATCAATTCAACAGCTCTTAACAACAACAACAATATATCTCCCAAAGAGGTCTTTTTCCATTAAGAAACTACTTCCTAATTCTAGTTAGAATTTCATCCAATCTGGAGACTGGGATCTGTATAATGAAGAAAAGAAATCCAAATTACCATTTAGTTTAATTGCTTGGTTTAAAAACTCACTTAAGTAGTCAATTTCAACTTACCTGGATCACACAGAAGAGAGTAGAACTGCCTCATATGTTGTCCAAGGCTGTATCTTTACCAAATGGACCTTGGTGGTGCAGTGGTTAAGAGTTTGGCTGTTATACTCATCAATCAATTCACAGGAGAAAGAAATGGTAGTGTTTAACCAGCATGCAGCCCCCAGGACTTCTTCTATGTGGTTAGGGGACCTTGGTTTGGTTTTCTTTACACACACCGTGCAACTCTTTGAGTGTAATGTATTGTTTCTATACTTTATAATTGAGAGAAAAAAAAAGTTTGACACCGTTAACTGGCCCACAGTCCTATTGCTAGTGAATGATAAACGTGGATACACACCAAGCTGCTGTTCCCACCAGCCTCCCTGCTACCTTCGTATATATTTTCTTTTTTATTCCCTCTCTTTTCTTGTTTTTGGTATTGTTGTTGTTGTTGTTGTTAAGTGCCGTTGAGTCGGTTCCGACCCATAGCGACCCTGTACAGGGTTTCCGAGGGTGTAACTTTTTACGGGAGTAGAAAGCCTCATCTTTCTCCCGCGGAGCGGCTGGTAGTTTCGAACCGCTGACCTTAAGGTTCGCAGCCCGATTCGTAACCACTACGCTACCAGAGCTCCTTGTAGTTGGGGTGAAATTTTACAGATCACATTAATTTTCTATTCAATAATGTATACACATTTATTTTATGACATTAGATATAATTCCCATTTATATTTTCATTACATCAATTTCTTTTTCAAAAGGACAATAAGCATCAAAGGTAACATTTCTGACACTCAGAAACTCAGTCAAATGTTAAGATTTCCATATTTCTCTTTCACTGCTACCGTTGGGAAGTTTTGAGTACAAAATTTCTGGAACTTGAGACAAAGCTCTTCAAGAATTCTCCAGCCTTCAGCAGGGCAGCACAGTGTTTCTCAAGCCAGACTATACATTAAAAACATGTGGGTACTATAAAAATACAAGTTGTTATTGTTGTTGTTAAGAGCTGTTGAGTTGGTTCTGACCCATAGTGACCCTGTATAGGATTTCCAAGGAGCAACTGGTGAGTTTGAACTGCTGACCTGCGGTTCAAACTGACCTTGCAGTCCAGTGCATTAATCCACAGTGCACACCAGGACTTGTCTAGACTTGAAGTCTAGGGATCTTTATTTTTTTAAAAGCTTCACAGATGACTTTTATAAAATGAATAACTTTTAAAGTGCCAACCAGCACATAGCCATATGAAGCCAATATGATGTAAAGACAAAATATTATGTATATATCTATACACACACGCATATATATTATTACATTCACATGAAATGTGAATAATCATTTTTTTGTAATTATGTAATATTCTGGTTATTTACTTTTCTGTTATATAAATGCTATTTTAAAAATATCAGTTGTACTAGTAAACACTGGGCAATGAGCAGTAATTAATATTGTGACTAATTAACCAAATCCACCACTTATCTGCCCATTAGTTGTGGTGACTTGGATGATTCTGTGATGTTAGAAGCTATGTTGTTGGTATTTCAAATATCAGCACGGTCACTCCGACTACGACTAGGAAGAAAGAAGACACAGTTCATTTCTGAGGGATTAAAGGAGCTCTGGTAGTGTAGTGGTTACGAATCGGGCTGTGAACTACAAGGTCAGCAGTTCGAAACTACCAGCTGTTCCGTGGGAGAAAGATGAGGCTTTCTGCTCCCGTAAAGATTTACAGCCTTGGAAACCCTGTACAGGGTCTCTATGAGTTGGAACTGACTCAACGGCACTTAACAACAACAACAAAGACTGAAAACCTCATGAATAGCAACATAATATTGTCTGACATTGGGACGGAAGGTGAGCTCTCAGGTTGGAATGTACTCAGAATACAATTGGGGAAGAGTTGCTTCCTCAAAGTAGAGTTAGCCTTAATGACAAGAAGGGAGCAAAGCTTTTGAGACCTTCATTCTCTGATGGGGCACTACTGAAAATCAGTAGTCAGCTTCCAACAACCACTAATAATTATGATGAATGTATAAAGTAAGAATCTAGGAAAATTGTAAATCATCAAAAATAAATAAATGAAAAACTGATATTCTAGGCATTGTTGTTGCTGTGTGCCATCAAGTCAGGTCTGATTCATAGCAACTCTGTCCAAGAGTAGTTGGTGGATTTGAACTGATGACCATGCAGTTACTGTTGTTTATCCTACAGTACCACACTTGGACAAATCCTAGGTGTTTGTGAGCTGAAATGGACAGTTATTGATTATTTTAAATCATTCTCAGACATGCAGAGAATGACACACTGAAGAAGAATGGTGTACCCATATATGGTATCCCATTTCAATATCTCTCTTGATGTACAGTATTGGATGGGATAGGATAATATCTATGTGCTGAGAAGGAAGACCAGTTAATATGACTATTGTTCAAATTTTTACACTAACCACTAAACCAATGATGAAGACAATGAATTCTTCTAAGTTCTTCAGTCTGAAATTCCTTAAAAATGCAATTAGGGTGGATTGATAATTACTGATGATTAGAATGCAAAAGTTGGATAGAAAGACGCAGGATCAGTTGTTGGAAAATATGGCCGTAATGAGATGAATGACTCTAGAGATCCCATGATAGAACTTTATAAGACCAGTGGCCAATTCATTAAAAATACTTTTTTTCACCAACATAAATGGCAACTGTACAAGTGGACCTTACCAGCTGCAAAACACAAATATTAAATTGACTACATCTGTGGAGGAAAAGATTCAGTGAAGAAGCTCAGTTATCATATGCCAAAACAAGGCCAAGGGCTGTCTGTGGAACTGTCAATTATTCATATGCAAGTTAGGTCAACATTGAAGAAAACTGAAACAACTCCATGGGAACCAAAATACTCTCCAGAGTATATCCCACCTGAATTTAGAGACCAACTCAAGAACAGAATTGACACATAAATATTATTGACGGAAAAACGGAGGAGTTTGGGGATGGCATAAAGAGCATCATGCATGAAGAAGACAAAACGTCATTAAAAAGACAGTGAATTAAAAAAAACCAAATTGACAATGAGTTCTATTAAGGAGCTCTGATAGTGTAGTGGTTATGAATTGGGCTGCTAACCTCAACGTTGGCATTTCAAAACTACCAGCCGTTCCATAGGAGAAAGATGAGGCTTTCTGCTCCTGTAAAAATTTACAGCCTCAGAAACCCTGTACGGGGTCATTATGAGTTGGAACCAACTCCGTGGTACTTAACAACAACAACAATGAGTTCTATTAATATGTCCTTCAGTTCTACACTGTGAGGGGCCAACTCACATGTGAATGAAACTTTCCCTTTAGTTTGTCATATGGCAATTTAGTTACAGTCTCTAATTCATAAAATATAAGTTTATTCAATTTCATACATCAATCTAAGAAACAACGCTATGTTGTTATTGCTGTTACTTGCCATCAAGTCAATGCCAACTCATAGTGATCTTGTATAGAGTTTTTGAGGAGTGGCTAGTGAGATTGAACCACAAACCATGGGAAATAACATTATGGTGGTAGTGGTGTATTGTGGAGTTTATTCCGGCTCATATAAGTATGTGCTTATTCAGTTGGCACTGCTAAGCCAATTCAGGTGCATCTCTATTTTCTATTGAACAATGATGTCTTTTTAGGAGACAAAACAGCAACAGCAAAAGCTCCTTTTGATTATTTTAAAGATGCTTTCCTACCCCATCCTAGAATTGTGAGATTCAGTCTCTGTATATGTGTTCATATAGCTTTCTACTCCATGCCCAGTTCCCTAATCTTTCCTGCATATATTGTTCATTTACTTTCCTAATCCAGTTGCATACTTATTCCTTCTATCAATCATTAAAAAACATAGTGGTTAAGTTGGTTTGGTGTTGTTCTTTTCCTTTTGGTGAAGTCTGGGTCATGTTGCTACTGGTAGTTTTCGTTATGTGAACATTTTCACTATGTGAACATGGTTACAGTAGTCACAGTGTGAATGTAAACGTTGCATGTTGTTGTTGTTGTCAGGTGCCATCGAGTTGGAACTGACTCATAGTGACCCCATGCACAGCAGAACGAAACAATGTCCGATCCTGGGCCAACCTCACTACCTCTGCCACACTTGACGCCATCAATGATGCCACCTGGCCAATCCATCTCGTTGGGGGTCTTCCTCTTTTTCTCTGACCCTCCACTTTATCCAGCATGACATCCTTCTCCAGCGACTGTTCTCTCTGGACAATGTGTTCAAAGTAGGAGAGATGAAGCTTAGCCATCTTGGCCTACAAGGAGCACTCTGGTTGTACTTCTTCCAAAACAGATCTATTGGTTCTTTTGCAGTCCACAGCACTTTCAGTATTCTCCTCCAACACCAGAACTCAAAGGCATCAATTCTTCTATGATCTTCCTTATTCACTGTCCAGCTTTCACTTCCATATGTTGTTGTTGTTGTTAAGTGCCGTTGAGTCGGTTCCGACTCATAGCGACCCTGTACACGGTTACCGAGGGTGTAAATCTTTACGGGAGTAGAAAGCCTCATCTTTCTCCCACAGAGCGGCTGGTAGTTTCGAACCACTGACCTTAAGGTTCGCAGCCTGATTCGTAACCACTACGCTACCAGAGCTCCTTTATGAGGTTATTGAAAATACCATGGCTTGGGTCAGGCGCACCTTAGTCCTCAAGCTAACATCTCTGCTCTTCAGTACTTTAAAAAGTTCCTGTGCAGCAGATTTGCCCAATGCAATACGTCGTCTGATCTCTTGACCACTGCTTCTGCAAGTGTTGACAGTTGATCCAAGAAGAATGAAGTCCTTGACAACTTCAATCTTTTCTCCGATGATCAGAATGTTGTTTATTGGTCCAGTGGTGAGGATTTTTGTTTTCTTGACATTGAGATGCAATCCATATCAAAGGCTGTGCTCTGTGATCTTCATAAGTAAACGTTTCAAGTCCTCTTCACTTTCAGCAAGCAAGGTTGTATCATCAGCATATCGCAGGTTGTTAATGAGTCTTCCACCAATCCTGACGCCATGTTTTTCTTCATTGAACCTAGCTTCTCGTATTAGTTGCTCAGCATACATATTGAACAAGAATGGTGAAAGAACACAACCTTGTCGCACACCTTTCCCAATTTAAAAATATTCAGTGTTCCCATGCTCTGTTCGAACAACTGCCTCTTGGTCCAGGTACAGATTTCTCAGAAGTACAATTAAGTGTTCTGGAATATTCATACTTCTCAATGTTGTCCATAGTTTGTCATGATCCACACAATCGAAAGCCTTCGCTTTGTCAATAAAGCATAGGTAAACATCCTTCTGATATTCTCTGCTTTCAGCCAAGATCCACCGGATATCCGCGGTGATATCTCTCATTCCACGGCCTCTTCTGAATCCAGCTTGAACCTCTGGAAGTTCTCTGTCAATGTATGGTTGTAGCCATTTCTGTATTACCTTTAGCAAAACTTTACTAGCTTGAGATATCAAAGAGATTGTCCGATGATTTCCACATTCTCTTGGGTCACCTCTCTTTGGAATGAGCACCAATATTGATCTCTTCCAATCAGTCGGCCAGAGAGTTGTCTTCCAAATTTCTTGGCAGAGATGAGTGAGTGCCTCTTGTGCCGCCTCAGTTTCTTGAAAGATTTCAATTTTTATTACATCAATTCCTGGTGCCTTGTTCTTTGCCAATTCTTTCAATGCACTTTGGACTTCCTCCCTGAATATCATTGGCTCGTATTCATATGGTACCTCTTGAAATGGTTGAACATTAACCATTTCCTTTTGGTACAATGACTCTGTGTATTCCTTCCATCTTTTCTTGATGCCCTCTGCATCATTCAATAATTTACCCAGAGAATCTTTCAATAACGAAAGTTGAGGCTTGCATAAGTAGTACTAATTTTGCATAAGTAGTACTAACTCTACACAAAGGATAATAGTTATGTTACAGGCAAATTCAAAGATGGCTGATAACATCCATACTTAGAGTGCATCTAAGTTGCACACTCAAGTCATATACTCAGAGTGACTGCCATATTGTCAAATGAAAATCATGGCTGACAGCAGCAGTTGTCATTGTTGGTAGATTCCCACTCATTGTGATCTTCAATAGGGCTTCCAAAGCTGTAAACTTTTGCAGGAACAGAAAGCCTCATCTTTTCTTGAGAAGCAGATGGTGGGCTCAAACCACCAACCTTAGGATTCATACTCTACTGCTTATTCTACAGAGCCACCTCACTCCCAACAATAGCTATTGGGTAGGGAATGGAGAAAATTAGCCATAGCTACTGGGAAATGCACATAATACATGACAAGTCCAATTGAGACTTTTTAAATGTATTGCTTTCAGCCTCTTTCCCTATATGGATTTTATACTTAAATTTCTCAGGTACTATGATTTTCTACACACTGAAAAGTGGATTCCCTGGATAAGGAGTTTTTAGTGCTAAAATTGAGATAGTATCATAAAATCAATAACAGAGATCACCATACTTTATGGGCAACATGGTATTAGAGCCCAACCTAGAATGTTCCATACTGAAGTGTTGAGCAAGTTCTTGCTCTGGCTGTTGTAAGTTTGGCCTGATTATTTGGTGGCAAGTCACCAAGCACTTAGAAAAAAAAAAAAAAAAGTTGTCAAGAGGGAGATGCTTTGGGTTGTAAGAGATATAGGGCCTTAGGAGATAAATTTTGCTGTTTCCAACAGGAGAAGATAAAGATAACCATGGTATTTCATTTCATTGGAAGTTAAGCTTAAAAAGGTCAGTAGAGTAATACAACAAAAAATAAAGGCACAGATACTGATCTTCTGATCATGCCATGATATAAATCCAGGTTTTTCTTCAGAGTTTACATGATTGTAACCCATAAACTCATACGCTGAATGTTTTTCCATTTCCCCTAGTGGGTCAGGCCTGCTCTCTCCTGTCATAAGCTTGTTATTAT
>NW_006408592.1:10027869-10029435 GCF_000296735.1 Chrysochloris asiatica
GACTAGAGGAAGATTTTTAAAAAACATTTTTTTATAAAGGAAATTGCTACCATTTGATGAACTTGACCTATACTTATGGATGTAGTAGCTCAAAATATCAACTAAGAGGGAAGGAGTCTTCACATCAAGGATCAATCCTATCTGCTCTGTATATAGGACAGATTGGGACAGGCAACTTAGGCATTGGCTACCTAAAATGAGGGGTCATAAAGTCATGAAGTGACTGGCTTACAAGTTTGTAAGAGGGAATTTAGTTTCAGAGTGGGGGCGGGGGGGAAGTAGAGGCCCCACTGAATAGTTTTCATCTTGTGTATATATGTATGGTGAAAAAGATGCAGATAAGATTCTTAGGATTCAAAAGTAAGTAATTGCTATCATGACTAATTGCAACTGTCACAACTGTAAAGGTAGAAGTTTTATAACAAAAACAGGGGTGTAGTTACAGTCCAGGAACAGAGTACCCTACAACCATCAAGCAGAATGTGGGACCCTATCCAGAGACACAGCAACACTGGAGGTGGAGGCAGAGATACGGACATGGAGAGAAAGAGTAGCTTGGAAAGAGAAAGAGAAAGGTTGTATGCTGGCGGCCAGGTGGCAGGCTTATATAATGTGTCATTTGGTTGTTTATATAATTATATAATCCCTGAGTGTTTTTATGTACATCCAAAAACAACCAAAAAAAACAAATTCAACCATATGAAATTACTGCTTTTATAAATTTTAAATTGTTTAATGGCATCAACATAGTTCAATCTAATTGATACTGATCAGGAGAGATACTTTAACACAAATTAGAAATCAGGTTTAAAGAAATAACTATATACATTTGAAGCATCCCAGAACTTTAAGAACTGTAGACACAACTGTTATCCTAAGAAAATTCCTGACTCCAAAAAGCTGACGTTAGAAACATATCCCAGACATGAAGCATTTTCTTTTTATCCTGTAATTGTTTCGAGACAATTTATATTTGTCTCAGGTTGTCTGAACCTTGGGGACAACAAAGAGTAAAACTAGAGCAATGGCATGAGCTGTCTGACATGGTCTGTTTGATACTATATAATATAGATAGTATATGGAAGCTATAATATGAGCCCCATTACTGCTCAGGACCTGCTTCCATGAAATGTGTATGGCTATATTACCCACAAATAGTGCTCACTCTAAGCCACAAAGAGAAAGCACATGTTTATTTTTATTAACTATTTAATAACACTTTATTGGACTATTAACAAAGAAAACGATTTCCTCTTTTAGAGTGCAATTTTTTACTGAACCAAAGTTATTATTTTCTGTTGCTCTTTGTTGCTTTTGAGTAGGTTCTGACTCATCTCTATTAGTAACAGCATGCACAACAGAATCACAATCCTATGCAAAACAGAATGAAACACTGCCAGGTACTGTGAGCTACTCACAATTGTTATGTTTGAGCCAATTGTTGGTGCCATTATGTTAATCCATTCATTGGGGATCTCCCTCTTTTTCATTGACCCTCCAAATTACATAGTGCAATGTCCTTTTCCAGGGACTGATTCCACCTAATAACATGCCCAAAATATGAGA
>NW_006408592.1:10032044-10044416 GCF_000296735.1 Chrysochloris asiatica
TCCAAAGTATGAGAGACAAAGTCATGTCATCCTGACTTCTAAGTAGTATTCTGGCTGTATGTCTTCCAACACAGATTTGTTTGTTCTTCAAGGAGTCCATGGTACTTTCAATATTTTTTCTTCATTCACTGTAACTGAAATGCTTCAATTCTCCTAAGGTCATTATTATTAATTGTCCAGCTTTCATATGCATATGAAACTATTTAAAATACTATGAGACCCTTACTCTAGAACATTTTAAAGAAGTCTTGTGCAGAAGGTTTTCCTAATACAATATGCCATTTGATTTCTTGACTACTGCTTCCATAGGTGTTGATTGTACATCCAAGCAAAATGAAATCCTCGGCAATGTATATTGATACTCTCCATTTGTATACTCTCCATTTGTCATAATGTTATTTATTGATCCAGATGTGAGGATCTTTGGTTTCTTTCCATTGAAAGCTGTGATCTTTTGTTTTCATTGGTGATAGGTGGTGATTGTAGTGTGACATCGAGTCAGTTCCAACTCACAGTGACCCTGTATAGGGTTTCTGATACTGTAAATCTTTACAGGAGCAGAAAGCCTCATTTTTCTCCCACAGAACGGCTTGCAGTTTCAAGCTGCTGACCTTGAGGTTAGCAACCCGACTAGTAACTATTATGCTACCAGAGCATTAGTTAGTATTTTAAGTCCACTTCACTTTAGTAAGCAAGATTGTACCATTTTCATATCGTAGGTTGTTAATGAGTCTTCCTCCAATCCTGATGCCACATTCTTCTTCATATAATCCAACAACTCAGATTATTTGCTCAATATAGAAGTTGAATAAGTGTGATGAAAGGAAATTGCCATGGTGCACATCTTTCCTGATTTTAAACCATTCAGTATCCTTTTGTTTTATTTGAATGACTGCCTCTTAGTCTAGGTAAAGATTCCTCATGAGAAAAGTCAAGTGTCCTGAAATACCTGTTCTTTGCAAAGTTATCCATAGCTTGTCATGATCCACACAGTTGAAAGATTTTACATAATCAATAAAGCTTAGGTAAGCATCTTTTCTGCTATTCTCTGCATTCAGCCAAGATTCATTTGACATAAGCTATGATATCCCTTGTTCCATGTCCTTGTCTGAATCCAGCTTGAGTTTCTGGCAGTTCCCTATGTATGTACTTCTGCAGCTGCTTTGAAATTTTCTTCAGCAAAATTTTACTTGCATGTGACTTTAATGATATTGTTCGATGATTTCCATATTCCATTGGGACACCTGTCTTTGGAATGGACACAAATATTTATCTCGTCCAGCTGGATGACTAGGTTTCTGCCTTTCAAATTTCTTGCCGTAGATGAATGAGTGTTTCCAATGGTACATCAGTTTGTTGAAAGATTTTAATTTCTATTCTGTCAATTCCTGGAGTCTTGTTTGTTTTTTCAATACTTTCAGTGCAGTTTAGATTTCTTCCTTCAATACCATCAATTCCTGATCATATGCTACCTCTTGAAATGGTTGAACATTGACCAATTTTGAGTTCTTTTGTTTTGTTTTTGGTACAGTGTCTGTGTATACCTTCCATCTTCTTTTGATGCTTTTTGAATCATTCAGTATTTTCCTCATGGAGTCCTTCAATAGTGGAAGTTGAGGATTGAAATTTTTCTTCAGTTCTTTCAGTTTGAGAAATGCTGAGCATGTTCTTTCCTTTTGGTTTTCTAATTTGGGTATTTGCACATTTCATTATAATATATGACTTTCTCCTCAAGTTGACCTTTGAAATTTTCTGTTGAGCTCTTTGACTTCCTAATTTCTTCCATTTGCTTTAACGTCTTTACACTGGAGAACAAATATCAAAGTCGCTGATGGTATCCATTTTGGTCTTTTCTTTCTTTCTTGTAGTTTTAATAATCTTTTGTTTTCTTCCTGTATGATGTTCTTGATGTCATCCCACAACTCTTCTTGTCTTTAGTCATTGGTACCTAATGTATCATACCTGTTCTTGAGATGATCTCTAAATTCAAGTGGGATGTGTTCCAGGTTGGCAGTTCAAACCCACCAACTGCTCCTTGGAAACCCTAGACAGGATCGCTGTGAGTCAGAACTGACTCAACACTTAACAACAAAGCAAAAACAATGTTCAGGGTCATATTTTGATTCTCATGAACTTGCTTAAATTTTCTTTAGCTTCAACTTAACATTACAAATGAGCAACTAACGGTCTATTCCACAGTCTGTCCCTGGCCTTGTTTTGGCTGATGATACTGAGCTTTTTCACCATCTCTTCCCACAGATGTAGTTATTTGATTTATCCATATTCCATCTGGTGAGGTCATGTGTATTAAAGATCCATATGTATTTATTTGATGCTGTTTTAAAAAGGTTTATGCCATAAATGAATCATTGGTCTTACAAAATCTGTCCTGTGATCTCCAGTAGTATTTCTCTCAGAAAGACCATGTTTTCCGAGTACCGACTCTTCTTTGTTTTCCAACTTTCACATTCCAATCACCAGAAATTACCAATACATTTTAATTGTATGTTTTATAACCTTATAATGGTATCAATGGGTCTTCCTTGCAGGCCTATGGATATTATCTTATCATAGACAGTATGGTGTATCAAGATAGATCTTGAAATGTTTTTTTGGCAATGAATGCAATGCCATTGATAGATTCAAAAGGCCAATACCAGTTCTTTTCAGCCCACTAATGTTTAGGATATCTAGCTTTATGAGCTCCATTTCATTTTTGACAACTTGCAATTTTCCTGGATTCATACTTCATACATTCCATGTTCCAATTATTAATGGATGTTTGCAGTTGTTTCTCTTAATATTGAATTGTGCCCCATCAGAAAATGAAGGTCTTGAAAAGTTTCCTCCATTCGTACCATCATAATCATCTCTACTTTGAGGAGGCAGCTCTTCCCCAGCTTATTTGGAGTGCCTTCCAACCTGAGGAGGTCATCTTTTGGCACTATGTCTGGCAGAATTCTGGTGATATTCATAATGTTTTCATTTTTAGACACTATAGCTGACCATGTTTTTCTGCAGTTCATAAGGTTTTCACTGGTTATACACATTTGGAAGTAGTTTGCCTCACCTTCTTCCTTGTTTGTCTTAGTCTGAGAGCTCCACTGAAACCTGCCCACTATGGGTGATACTACTGGTATTTAAAATACTGGTGGCATAGCTTCCAGCCTCTTAGCAACATGCAATCCACCAAGTATGACAAACTGACAGACAAGTGGTGAACTTGCAAATGTGGCACTATGGGTTAATCCACCAGACTGCAAAGCCATTTGAACTGCAAGGTCGGTGTTTCAAGTTCACCAGCTGCTCCTTGGAAATCCTATACAGGGTAACTATGGGTCAGAATCAACTTGCTGACACTTAACAGAAACAACAACTCCTGATTTATCCTTGTAATATCTAAAATATCCACTTCTGCTACATACTCAAAGATCTTGCTTTCCACTTGTATAAATACTATACTTTGAATATTTCTATTTAGATTGAGCCTACAGAGATATATTAGTATAAATCTCTGTCTTAATGGCCGTAATTGTACAAGTGAGAATATCAAGACTATGTCTTATTTGCTATGAACACATCATTAAGAAAGATCTGCTGGAGAAAGATATCATGGGTAAGTAAAAAAGTAGAAACCCCTGACTGAGCTTGATTGTCATAGTGGTTACAGTTAACAGGCTAAATCTTCTCAGCAAATGAGAAGAAGGCACAGGACTAGTGTTTCATTCTGTTGAATGGAAAGAAAGACACTACTTGTCAGAGCTGACTCAAAAGCACATAACAACAATAATCCTAATAGCTTTGGTAAAGTCACTTTTGCTAGGTGACATATCATATTTATAGGTTCCCTATCTTTAGAGCCATTCTGCCTATAACCCACTCCCCCTGAAAAGGGATTCTGGAGAGGAAGTGAGAATGGTGCAAACAGGAATAAGTTAATCAGAATCTCGATACTGCCATTTATGTCTCCTCTCTGTTAATAGTACCTGTTAATAAAATCTCTGTAGGCTGACTTTTCAGGACCCTGTAATAAGGGATTCTCACTCAATGTCCAGTACTGAATGTTACCTATTTCATTCAACCAGTCAATCAGCATACTTGATAACCTACTATGTGCCAGGAATTTTAAGATGCTCTTTGGATAAAGTCCCTGCTATCATGTAATTTTCATTGAATAAAGAAACAAGTAACTAGATGTTTGCTAGAGTTAAAACATGGTGGACTACAGGGGCATGTAGAAATGGCAGACAAGCCAAAGAAGGGTTATATTGGGTGCCAATCAACATATGTAAGTGTTAAGAGTTTCTTTCTTATTTTTGGTACATAGTTGGCTATACTCCATTGCAGCTGATTAAGAGAGGAACCTAACAGATTGTGAAAGAACCATTAGCCAAATATTTTATGCACGGGGAAGTAATAAGCACATAAAAGAAAAATGTTGCTTAGACAAAATGGCAAATGTGTTTGCACATATGACATTTTTCTCCTTTGACGTATATTTTTGTTGCAGGAAAACTTGGAGGTGTGATTTTAACATGTGGAGGGTTTTTTTTTTTTTATTCAATAGGTGGATTCAGCTTCTTTAGTGTAAGTAAATCTAAATCTCCTCTTTTAAAACCAATTCATTTGAATTCTTTCAGCTTTTCTTTGTATAATTATTTGGCTGCCCTGCATATATCTCTCCTTTCTTTGATGAGCTATGTACCTATAGTCTAGTATGATTGGTGTTGTAGTTGGTTGCTATTGTGTCAATTCTGAATCATGGAGACCACATGTGTGCAGAGTAGAACTGATCCATAAGGTTTTCAAGGCTGTGACCTTTTGAAAATAGATGACCAAACGTGTCTTTCAAAGTGCCTCTGGGTATGTTTGAATTGCCAACATTTACATTAGTAGTCCAGTGCTTAATTTTGCGCCACCAATATGATCAGTGACTCTTGATAATGTTATACATGATAGAGCGATATGTATTATCATTAGTACAAGGTTTCTTTGACTAGTCTTCAAATCGGTTTTACAACTGATGATCTGACAGTCCCCAGGAGTGTCTACCACAGATGATTTCTTGAGAGTGTTACTCATTTTGTGTGAATTTCAGCATCCTCATCTGTGTCAGAACAATTCTAGCAGCTTCTCTATGCTTTTCTTAAAGCGATTATCATAATTATTATAATGATTGAAAGCACTGAAAGAAGTAATTCTTAACAAAATATAGCATTAATGACATTTTATTGGCACAAAAAATGTTTAACAATGTGCACAAAAATGCAAAATAAAATGTGTCATATGAAATAGATGATTGTAAATTTCTATGCATATAAATATGTAAGTTTTTATTGTGATAGACAAGTCTTATAACACACTCGCTCAATCCTTATGGCAAACATTTAAATTATGTTAGCATTCACACATTCTGGGCATAGAATTTCTGGGAAAAAAAAGATTTTTCAAAAAAATTTTGAAAAAATTAATCAATGGTTCTGACATTACAGATAAACTTGAATTAAATGTTTACTCTGTGGGTACAGAATTGAATGAGGCAGAAACCTAACAACAAGGAAACGCACAGGCTGGAGCAATGTAAGGCACAGGTATTTCTGCAAGCATATATGCTGTGAGTTCTTATCATAAGGAACTGGTAACTTAAGGTCACTTTGCTATTATTATTATTATTATTATTATTATTATTTTTATTATTTTGGTTTTTGTTTTAAATTCTAGAGCTTCAGAAAGGTTAGCATGCTCATATTATAAAATGTCTCTATTGTTGTTAGGTGCCGTTGAGTTGGTACCAACTTATAGTGACCCTATGCACAACAGAATGAAACACTGCCCAGTCTTGCAATGATCTCACAACTATTGCTATGTTTGAGCCCATTACTACTGCCACTGTGCCAATTCATCTCATTGGGTAGTCTTCCTCGTTTTCTCTGATCCTCCACTTTACCAAGCATGATATCCTTCTCCAGGGGCCAGCCCCCCCTGACAATATGTCCAAAGTATGAGGGACAAAGATTGGCCATCTGGCTCCCAAGGAGCATTCTGGCTATACTTCTTGCAACACAGATTTGTTAGTTTTTCTGGCAGTCCATGGTATTGTCAATATTCTCCTCCAGCACCATAACTCAACTGCTTCAATACTCCTATGGTATTCCTTATTCATTGCCTAACTTTCACTTGCATATGAGGTTATTGAAAATACCATGGCTTTGGTGAGGTGCCACCTTAGTTCTCAAACTGATGTCTTTGCTCGTCAACACTTTAAACAGGTCTTGAGCAGAAGATTTGCCTAATGCAGTAAGACATTTGATTTCTTGACTGCTGATTCCATGAGTTTTATGGTTAATCAGAGCAAAATGAAGTCTTTGACAAATTCAATGTTTTCTCCATTTATACAAATGTTTATTGGTCTAGTGGTGAGGATTTTTGTTTTCCTTACACTGAAGTGCAATCCATATTAAGGTTGTGATCTTTGATTTTCATCAGTAAGTATTTTAAGTCCTCTTTGCTTTCAGCAAATAAGACTGTATCATCTGAATATCACAGGTTGTTAATGTGTCTTCCTTCAATCCTGATGCCATGTTTTCCTTCATATAAACCAGATTCTCAGATTATTTGTTCAGCATACAGTTTGAATAAGTATGGCAAAAGAATACAACACTAATGCACACCTTTCCTAATTTTAAATCATTTGATGTTCCTTTGTTCTGTTCAAATAACTGCCTCTTGGTCTATGTACAGGTTGATTGTGAGCATAATTAAGTATTCTGGGATACTAATTCTACACAATGTTATCCATAGCTTGTCTTGATGTACACAGTTGATCAATCCAGTCAGTACAGCACAGGTAAACATCTTTGTGGTATTCTCTGTTTTCAGCCAAGATCCATCTGACATCAGCAATGATATCCCAGCTAGTTCTGGGAGAGTTCTGTATGAATTATCCTGGGAAAGTCCATGGAGCTATCTTTAGTCCACAAATACAATCTATTCCTCATGTCTATATTGGAAACTCCACCTACGGAAGTTCTTTTAAAGTACAGGCTGGCAAAAACAGAGTTACTCACCATATTGTGTTTTTGATGTGAGCCATTTTCCTAGTCCCTGTTCACTTCAGTCACAAATACAGTCATGTGTCACTTAACATCCAGGATAAATTCTGTGAAATAGGGCATTATGTGATATGATGTTGTATAAACACTAAATCATTGTCTGATTTTGATTTTCCTTTAAGCATCTCAAGCAAGCTTTGTGCCTTACCAGTCATTCTTAATCTGCTGGTCCTCAACCAACATCATGATCTCTTTTTCCATAACTGACTGAGGTTACTCTTGTGTCTTCATAAGTCTGGGCACTTTCAGTGGAGCCAATCCTTTCACATCTTGGAGAAAATGATCTTTGTGTTTGAGGATCATTGTGATTGTTAAGTGGGACATGCCTAAATCACAAGCAATAGCGTTCACTGATTTTCTACCTTCTTGTTGTTTAATACCTTTTGTTTCACTTTTCCTTTGCATCTGGCTGCTTTAAGCACTATCACTGGATTTGCTGCATCTGGGAGCCATGATGTACTTCATGATAATTTTTTTAAAAGAAAATTAAATAGAAAGATAGCACTACAACATTCATGAGACAGGGTAGAGTGGATGTTGCTGATTAAAAGTCAAAGATTTTTGTTATATGGTGATATTTCTAGATAGAAAGTACAGTACAGTACATATATAAGCCAGTAACATAAATATTTGTTTTTACTATCATGCCATATGTATTGTAGGTTGTATGCTGCAGCACTATATGCCTTGCAATGCATTCACTTTGTAAACAAGAGACATGAGATACATGTATTGCTTGGAGGGTGCTGCTGCATTTATTACACCCTGTTTTCCAATCAGAATTTCTGAACTCTATTAACAACCTCATGGTATATGTTGCTGGACATTGCCCAAATTGACATGATTTGGCTCATCACTATATATGCCACAAATATATCAGTAATGCAGTAGTCACTATACATTAGAACCCAAGCAAGTCTTACAGATGCCAGGATAAACAAAACAGGAATGTTTGCGGTCAGAAGAAGCTTAATGTACTTTCCTCCCCCTTGGCTATCTATGGCCCAGAAAATCACATAAAACACATACAGTAAGTAACAAGAGTAAAGTTCAAAACCACACACTCATGAAAGGTTAAAATATAACTCTATTTCCTCATAATTCACTGCAGTTTTTGATTCAGAGTTTGCCAAGTCTGATGCAGAAACCGAACTGAGTCACTTTCAGATAAATTCAACATAATGCAGTTATTTCTTAGTCTAGTTATTTTAAAATTTAATCACATTCAATTTAAAATTTCCTCTAGGGTTTTATTTCTCCTGTTCTTCCCTGGGATTGACTGCAAGTTCTAGAGGCTTATTCTTGCTTTCTGCACAGTGTCATTCATTGAGAAGTAGGCCCTCTGCTTCTAGAACCTCATTTGTGTTAACCTTAAACTTACTTTCCACTCCCAAAGCTATTCATTGCATAAACAGAGTAAGGAATTTGCTCAGACAACAACTAGACAGCCTGCAGGTACTCATTAGGCTCCCTGTAACTGGAACTCAGGAGTGAAGGTATAAAACAGCCCTCAGCTGAGCCCCAGTGGGGACTACTCACTCTGGTCCTTGTCTTGAACAAGTCCCACAGTCACCACCAGCACCACCTCCAGTCTATTGAATTTCAATTTCAGTCTTTCCCATATTACTCAGTCACTCACTAACTACAGGAATTGCTAGACTATATACAGTGGTGCACAGCATCCTACTATCCCTTACTGACATTCACCCATTGGAGATCCATAGAGAGCTACAGAAGGTCCAGATCATCTTTACTCTCTAAACCCCCAAACATCAAAGGGAAGTTCTATCACACTTTATACCTCTCTAACCAGATGTCCTTCAATCCAATGTGGAATAAAGCACAAAGTACAAAGACAGACCCATTACATTACTTTTTTGTGTTCCCTTCAATTCTGAGAGGGATGGGCTCATCTTCTCTTCTCAGCCTTTTCATTCTTATATCTGGATAAAGAATTTTGTTTTATAAATCCTTTTGTATTTTTTAAATTGGGTTAATGGTAGCTTCATGGTCACCTTAGAATATAGGTGGCTACAGGGAAGAAGAAAGGAAGATACAACACTATTGAGTCATAAATAGTTTAGTAGAAATAAGGGACTAAGTGCCATTTTTCTGGATTTCCACAACAGCATGTTCACATTTCAGCTAATTCACTTACAGGAAACACTGAAAACCTGCCCATATCTTAGGCCAGGTTTTCTAGAGAAGTAAAACCAGTGGAAAATATATGTGTGTGTGTGTGTGTGTGTATGTATATATATATGTAAAAAAGTTTATTATCAAGGAAATGGCTTACAGTTGCAAAGTCCCAGGGCCCCAGTGGAAGAGAGATAGTGTCTTTGTTATATGTCCATCCTATTGGAAGCAGCCCACACCCCCAAGGAAGCATCCCCTTAATCAACTAGCTGCTCATAACCAATCATCATACAGTTAACCATGCTTACACTAAGTTTCACCTTCATGGATGAAGCACATGCTAAAACTCTGGAAATACTGGCCTAGTCAAATAGACACAGAACCCTAACCATTATAGCCCACCTTGTCAACTTGAAACTATAAACTATATGCATAATCGCTAAATAATGAAAGTCAGAATCATACTTGCCCCTAACCTGATATAACTAAAACATGTACAACTGAAAATGTACTGGCTGCATTTTCATTTGTATGTCACAAATTAATAAAGCAAGAATATTTGATGCACACATGCAAAACAAAGCAAAATATATATATTAATTCAAATGTCCAAAGGGCACATTCTGCAAGCCAGCCTCCTGCCCATAGGCACACAGCCTTACTCAGTCCATGGGTCTAGAGTCCATAACTGCCTATCTACCAACCCAGTACACTGAGGAGACAAGTATACTCCTTGATCTGAAGAATTTTCCATTCTAGCTGGAATTTTGAGTACTGCATCTATAAGCAAAAGTCCAGTCTACCAAATTGTAGCAATTTATACTTGGTCATAGTATCAATATCTTTATCATCATCTTGTTGGGTTCTGGTTAGCTCAGTCCTAGCCCTTAAAGATAGGTCAAATGGATACCAGCTGCAAGTTTAGGAGTTTACACACACCTCCCTGCGCTGCAAACCAGCTGCCCCCTTCACTTTCAGCCTTTGTTCCCGTGGGCTAAGTCAGTTCCTTTGGGTTCAGGAATTCACACACCTCCCTAAGGTTAAAACTAGTCAGCCTTTGCTCTTATCTCAAGATCAATAGGTGGTGTCAGTAGAACATGTCCCAACTCAGCCTTTGTCTTCATTGCTGCATTTCCTTCAATTCCACTCACACAGAGATCCATATGGTCACCAGTAAGTATATGGTTCATTGGTTCCCTTTAACTTTCAGTCCTAGAAGGGGGCTTTCTCTGATGGGCCCATT
Organism: Chrysochloris asiatica; assembly: GCF_000296735.1. NCBI lineage: Eukaryota > Metazoa > Chordata > Mammalia > Afrosoricida > Chrysochloridae > Chrysochloris > Chrysochloris asiatica. The sequence continues at coordinate 10,042,536 of NW_006408592.1, forward strand.
TTCTTTGCCTTGATTCCTCTGAAACTCAAAACACCAAACCATCAGCTTTATTTCTCTGCTTTCTTTCCATCAAGAGTCTCCTATTATCCCAGCAGTTCAGGGTTTGTCTGCATATCTTTTCAAATGCAAATGTAGCAACTTTTCTGGGTGGGGATCAGGATTCCACCTAAAATCCCATATTCTACAAAGGTTTTTGCCCAGAGAATCTTTCAATAACAAAAGTCGAGGCTTGAATTTTTTCTTCAGTTCCCCCAGCTTGAGAAATGCTGACCATGTTCTTGCTTTTTGGTTTTCTAATTCCAAATCTTTGCATATTTTATTATAGTATTTGGCTTTATCTTCTCTAGCTGATTTTTGAAATTTTCTGCTCAGCTCTTGGACCTCTTCATTTCTTCCACTACTTTAGCATCTTTATGCTGAAGAAAAACTTCAATCCTCGACTTTCGTTATTGAAAGATTCTCTGGACAAATTATTGAATGATGCAGAATGCATCAAAAGAAGATGGAAGGAATACACAGAATCATTGTATCAAAGGAAATGGTTAATGTTCAACCATTTCAAGAGGTACCATATGAACAAGAGCCAATGATACTCAGGGAGGAAGCCTTCGGTATGGATTGCATCTCAGTGTCAAGAAAACAAAAATCCTCACCACTGGACCAATAAACAACATTCTTATCAATGGAGGAAAGATTAAAGTTGTCAAAGACTTCATTCTTCTTGGATCAACTATCACCATTCACGGAAGCAGCAGTCAAGAGATCAGACTACGTATTGCATTGGGTAAATCTGCTGCACAGGAACTTTTTGAAGTATTGAACAGCAAAGATGTCAGCTTGAGGACTAAGGTGCACCTGACCCAAGCCATGGTATTTTCAATAACTTCATATGGATGCGGCAGCTGGACAGTGAATAAGGAAGATCATAGAAGAATTGATTCCTTTAAATTGTGGTGTTGGAGGAGAATACTCAAAGTGCCATGGACTGCCAAAAGAACCAATAGATCTGTTTTGGAAGAAGTGCAGCCAGAGTGCTCCTTGGAGGCCAAGATGGCTAAACTTTGTCTCTCATATTTTGGACATGTTGTTCGGAGGGAACAGTCGCTGGAAAAGGGTGTCATGCTGGGTAAGATGGAGGGTCAGAGATAAAGAGGAAGACCCCCAACGAGATGGATAGTCCAGGTGGCACCATTGGTGGCATCAAGTGTGGCAGCGGTAGTGAGGTTGGCCCATGATCGGACTTTGTTTCATTCTGCTGTGCATGGGGTCTCTATGAGTCAGATCCGACTTGATGGCACCTGACAACAACAACAACACAAAGGTTTAAAGCAAGAAGACTATTTTTTCCAGGCAAATTTTAACTCCCTGTTAGCAAACCCAACCAAGTATAGGCTGAAGGCTGTAATCATCACACCCAGTATTCCTATCATGTATGTACATCTATTTTATAATAATAGGAGAAACTAATGACCAAAAGGTAGTCAAATATATAAACCTTTTAAAAACACTCAAGTTCAATCATTTCTTCTCCCATCCACTAATCCCATTCATATGCATATGGACTTGGACATCTGGCAGAATGGAGTCCAGTAGCCCTTACTACAGTTTAGCTGTCTTCTTTTATCTAGGTAGTATTACATTGGCTCCAGGCAACTGCAGAAGCTGCTGTCCCCTCAGCTGAAGCATTTTATCCATGAACAGCAGTTCTTTCTCTTATAAAGTATCCTGCTTCCCTGAGTCTGGAGCCATTGCAATGCTCACAGAATCAACTGGGAGCCATGTCTGACTTCCTCTGACTCCACAAAAAGGAAAGAAGACCAAATTCAAAATCAGCTCAAGACCAATTTGTATGCAGTAGAGGTCTATGCATGCCTTCACTCT
>NW_006408592.1:10044674-10046460 GCF_000296735.1 Chrysochloris asiatica
GAAGAGAGAAAGAGAGTGAGAGAGCGGTTCCTGCCCATGATATTGGGAGCAAGCCACACACCCAAGGAAGCATCCCCTCTATCAACTAGTTGCTCCTCTCAACCACAGAGTTAGTTAAGCCTACATTAGTTTTCATTACCATGAGAATAAGTACATCTCAACTGCTAAACCTCTGGAAATCCTGGCCTAATTAAGTTGACACAGAACCCTAACCATTATATCCCATAGTACTATAATTTCTTTAAAGCAAATAACATATATTATTCCATTTTGTATCCTAGTACCTAGAGCAGTGATTTGCATGCCAGAGGCACTGTAGATGCTCACATTTATTGACTACTTATTGTGTGCTCCACATTGGGTTAAGAGCTTTACAAACATGTTGTCCTTTGATCTTCACAACCCCATGGGGCAGGTAGTATGGATGATTTTTTACATCTGAGAAACTGGAGATCAGAGAGTTTGAGCAACTTTCCTTAAGGCAGAGAGATTACAGGGATTGAAGACAGAGATCAAACCCAAGGCTAACCTCCATATCAATCTATCACTGAATTAGTGATTGAGTATGTAGAACCCACATTCTAAATCCATAAATTCTAAATGCCTGCCACATCAGACTAAATGATAAACATATCTGCGAACAAAGTTATCACGGGTATACTGTGATCAGTAATTCTTTAGTAATATATCTGTATACCTAGAAAAGTGGTTAGATTATAGATAAATTTCGATTCATTGAATCATATTAGAATATTTAAAATGGCATTCCTTATTTAATGATCGTTACTTTTTTCTATTTATTTCTTACAGAAGTTTTTATTGTGAATTGAGTTAAAGTTTACAAGGCAGATTATAAGTTTACATTCCATAAATCATAGTTTGCTTCATTACAATGATTACAACCCCCTCCATGTACCATCAATCAACAGTATTTACCCTGACCCTCCCCCCCTTTTTTAAAAAGGTTTTATTGTGGATTGAGTGAAAGTTTACAGGGTAGATCATCAGTTCTACATTCAACAAATCATATACTTTGTTTCGTTACAATGATTATAATCCCCTCCATGTACCATCAGTTAACAGTATTTCACACTATTCACTTTAGCTCTTTAAAAAAAAACAAAAAAAACACTTGGTCATATATAATAATTTACACCTCCAAAGGGTACATTTTGCAAGTCTACCTCCTGGCCACCAGTTCTTAGTCCCTCTGTTCTCATGAATCTACAGTTCTTAGTCGCTCGCCCTCTACATGACCCCATCTCTGCCTCCATCTCTGGTGTTGTTGCTTCTCTGGATAAGGTCCAGCATTCTGTTTGTGCTCTTCTCCCTTGATGGTCCTAGGGTCCTCTGTTTCTGGGATGTAACACTCCCCTGTTTTTGTTACAAAAATTCTGCCTTTACAATTGTGAGGGTCTCAGTCATCATAACAATTACTCTTCCTCTAACTATTGAATCATAATAACCTTATCCCTCTCACCAGACCCATCTAGACAAGATGAAAACTATGCAGTGGGAACTCTTTCTTGCCCTCCACATTCTTAACCTAAACTCCACCCCAAAACCTTGTAAGCCAGTCACTTTGTGCCTTTATAGTCCTCTTCCCCCTATTTTAGGTAACCAGTGTCTAAGTTGCCCATCCCTATCTACCCTGTGTAAGGAGCTCTGGTAGCATAGTGGTTACGAATCGGGCTGCAAACCTTAGGTCAGCGGTTCGAAACTACCAGCTGCTCCGCGGGAGAAAGATGAGGCTTTCTACTCCCGTAAAGATTTACACCCTCGGAAA
>NW_006408592.1:10048745-10062202 GCF_000296735.1 Chrysochloris asiatica
ATTTCTGATATTCTATTATTAATCATTTGGACCTCTTTCTGTAGATTTTGAATTATTTCTAATGCTGTATCTATCTTATTTGATTGTTCCTGTAGTGCTTTCCTGACTTCTTCCTTATTTTTCTCAACTCTATTGTATAATGTTTTGATACATTTCATAATCATTTTCCTGAATTTCTTCTTAGGCATTTCCAAAACCTGCCCATCTTCAAGTATGGTGTGTAGGTCCACTTCCAGCTCATTTGCCTCAGTCACTTTATCTTGTTACTGGACAAATGCTAATGTGGCTGTTTGGGGGGAATATTTCAGGAGTGAGCTGTGGACTTAATACTTAGATAGGTGTGTATTTTGGTATTTTCTATTCTTTCTGATTGCCTCCAGGTAGATGTGATCAGTAGATGGGCTTCCCTTTTCACTTTTCTTCAGGAGAAATTTCAAGATGGTACTGTTGGTTGTTATAATGTAACTCAGGATTTAATTTTTGGCTTATTTCCTTTTTAGTCTGCCTGTCCTGCTCCACAGTCCCTGTTCAGGCCTTTTTCTTAGTGATAAACAGTTCAGGGCTAGCTGCAGCCACTTTGCACTGCCATTTGATTTTAAGTGAAAACTGTCTCTTTAAATTTCAAGGAGCTCTGTGCATATGTGTAGTAGAACCCTCTGGGGTGGGGACAGAGTATCCACTCACTCAGGAACCCCTTTAGTCACCAGATTGGAGGTGTGCTGATAGTGAGAGACCAATGAACAGATACAAAAAAGAAAAGAAGAAGAAGAAGAATGTCCACACTCTTATCTCCACAGTTCTGTCAGGCATCCGTGGCTGCTCTGATCCTTCCCCTGCTTGGTCTCACCCAAGATGATGGCTCTAGGAGTAGCTGAGCATCTTGGATTAGAAAGTACTGGATTTATCACTTCTTCTACAAATTCTTCTGGCTGTAAGCTTTCCAACCTTCTAAATATTCCTTTATATGTGATTCAGAATTCTGGGACCATCCCCTGAGCCTGCTTGGTCCAGAATTCTGTGTTATTGTTGACAGAGCTCCTCACTGCACTTCCACCCAATCTGCCAACTTGTTTGTTTACCTAATGATCTTTATTTTTGTACACACTTTGAAGTCATTCGTTTTCATTTAAGTCCAACTTATTTTGAAATGATCACTTATAGAATACCTTCTTTAATCTAGGCATACAATAGAGTGTAGTAGCAGTTAAAATGCAGCCTGAAGCTTGTATAAAGGGTATAATGTTAGCTCAGAGCAAAGTTTGCTTCATCTGGAATGAGGAAGAGGGATTCAGTGGTCAAGAAATGCTTCTTACAGGAGAGGTTTAGAAGGTCAATTAAGGCAAAAATAGCAATAAGAGCCTAGAGAACTCAGACTACAAGTCCTGTACTGCTCCTCACACTGTCACTCTGAACTTATTTGTGGTGATCAATTCCCTTAGGGAGCTCTCAGGGAATATAGGAGTTGCCTCTTGCTTGAGTCTCAATAATGTGAGTTGATTACTTCATGAGGTCTATGCCACAGGACTCATGATGTTGAAATTACTCAAGCACAATTAATAGTAAATAGATCCTTGATAATATACTGCAGTCAAATCATTCCCAACACATAGCAACCCTATAGCACAGCGTAGAGCTGCAGCATAGAGATTCCAAGACTGTAATTTTTGCAGAAGCAAACTGCTACATCTTTCTTCTGTGGAACAGCTGATGAAGTCAAACCAACTTCCTTTCAGTTTGAAGCCAAGCACTTAACTACCAGGGCTCCATTGTGTTCCTGATATAATTTTTAGACACCTTTCTCCAAAATATAGAATAATTTTAAGTAGATGTATACAAAAACAGAGTAAAAAGAAGAGTACTGAAGGAAAAAATGTGAAGCCAGGCATAATATTGATAGAAATCTGCTTGGTTTTTAGAGTTAGGACACATATTTGATCCTTTTATGTTGGGATTTTACAGATTGTTCTATGGTTTGTCTGTTAGGCCTGACAGGCCTGCTTTTTTTCTTGCTAGATAGGCTGGAGTAAAGGGTCCTGCACAAGTTAATTTTAGGGCTGCGACCCTGAGGTTGACATCATAAGCAACCACCAAGCTCTTTCTCTCTGTACCATGGGAAAACTGTGTGGTTAGTGCTGGACTTTTTTTTGAGGGAGGTGTGCACCCACCTGGCTGAAGGCATCCAGGCTGGGCAAAGAAGGTGCAACGAAAAAATGTGTAGAATCCCCTACACTTCCTTTTGCAAATATCACTGCACCACTTTTAGCACCAGTTTCCTGTGTCTGTCTGACTGTAGCCCCACCCTCTGACCTCCACCCAGGCATGGTGGCCACAGAGGGAGTCCCATCTCTAGCGATTCCTAACTTGTAGTATTTTCCTTTATATCGTGATTTTTTCACTTGCACATGTGGGAAACTGACATCCTGGAACTTATGGTAGATCCAGAGCTCTGGTGTTGTTCTGTGAGCACAGCTTCTGTGGGTTTTCAATCCCTACCCCACAGAGTCTTTCCTACCTGGCTCTCTTTGCCGCCACCCTAACCGGAACCCAATATCTGATATTCTTAATGTCATCCCACAACTCCCCTGGTCTTTGGTCATTCTAATGCTTCAATTTTTTTTCTTGAGATGACCTCTAAATTAATGTAGGATATTTTTGATGTTGTTAAGTGCCTATGAGTTGGTTCTGACTCATAGTGATCCTGTATAGAGTTTCTGAAGAGCAGCAGATAAGCTTGAACCACAGATGTTGAGAAGGTAAAATATACTCAAGGTATATTTTGTTTCTCATGTACTTGTTTTATTTATTTATTTATTTTTAGTTTAATCCTGAACTTGCTATGATCAGTTGATCGTCTGTTCCACAGTCTGTCTCTGAATTTGTTTTGGCTGATGATATTGAGCATCTCCATCATCTCTTCCCAAATTGTAATCAATTTGATTCCTACATATTTGACCTGGTGTGATCGACGTGGATATTTACTGTTTATGTTTTTGGAAAAAAGGTTTTTTCCTGAAAAAGTTGTTGGTCTTACACAATCATATTATACAATTTTCAGCATAATTTCTTTCACCAAGGTCATATTTTCCAACTGCTGATCCTTCCTTTTTGCTTCCAACTTTTGCATTCTAATCATCAGTAATCATCACTGCATCTCAATTGCATGTCTGATCATTTACAGACTGAAAAAAGTTGGTAGAATTTTTCAGTTTCATCATTATCAGTTTATTGATTGGTGCTTAAATTTGAATGATATTAACTGCTCTGCCTTGTAGGCATATGGATATTATCCTTTCCTGGACAGCCTTGTACTTCAGAATATATCTTGAAATGTTCTTTTTGATGATGAATGTAGTGTCATTCCTCTTAAATTTGTCATTCCCAGGATGCGATTCTCCAATTCAAAATAGCCAAATGTCTGTCAATTTCAGGTCACTAATGCTTAGGATATCAGTCTTTATTTGTACCATTTTATTTTGATGGCTTCTAATTTTCTGAGATTCATTCTGCATTTATATTATTAATGGATGTTTACAGCTGTTTCTTCTCATTTTGAGTTGTTATTTAGCATAGTTGACAATTTCAGCATTAATTCATTCAGTTAATCATTCAAGAAATTATGTATTTCACAATCTAACAGAGTTAAATCAAGGGTAATAGGAAACTCCTCTAAGCCATTTTACACATCAATAGAATAATTAATTTTAAACAACTGAATATCCTCTTGTGACCTCCAAAATAAGTTAATTTCAAAATATGTAGTAAGGCAATCTAATCTGTTATCCTTCTGAGCTGCTGTTGTTGTTCAGTGCCTTCTAGTCAGCTCTGACTCATAGCAACCCTGTATGGGGTTTCCAAAGATTAACTGGTGGGTTTGAACTGCAGATCTTGTCGATTTACAGTCCAGTACTGATCCAAACCAGAAGTCTTAATTCTGAGTGTTATTTGCCATTGGATCATTTCTGACTCATAATGATGCTATACAATATTTTCAAGGAGTGACTGGGGATCTTGAACTGCCAACCTTGTGATTCAAATCACCTTTGCAGTCCAGAAAATTAACTCACAGTGCCACACCAGGACAATAAAAATCTTTTAAATGCCTGGAGATACCTTACTAAAACAACTTCCTTTCTTTGATTTACAGCATTTCTTTCTGAGAATCATAAATGAATAAGCAATTTTAAAAGATTATATCCAATATAGTTACTATGGTGCATTGAATGGTGGTCTTAAAAAGATATATCTAACTTCTAATGTCTGGAATCTGTGACTATGTAGAGAATACATGTAAGTCTTTTAAAATGAGATCATCCTATATTACCCAGTTGTTAACTAAATCCAATGAAAAGTATTCTAATAAGAGATAGAATAAGATATAGCACCTAATAACAATATGTATATCCTGTTACTATGTGCTATCCATTTGACTCAGACTCATAGAAACCTAAATGATACAGTAGTTGTGGTGATGGTGTGCCCTGGAGTTGGTTCCTACTCATAACAACCCTGCTTAGGGTTTTTGAGGCTGTAAATCTTTATGGGAGCAGAAAGACTCATCTTTTTCCCACAGAATAGCTGATAGTTTCAAAGTGCTGACCTTGGTATTAGCAGCCCAACTCATAACCACTAAGGGTTGTCTAAGCTGGAATCTTTACTGCAAGAGATCACAGGTTCTTTCTCCCACACTGCCCAAAGGTGGATTCCAACCCTCAACCTTTGAGCTGTTGTTGTTAAGTGCTGTCGAGTTGGTTCACTGAGTGTTAAATGTTATGTCAGATGGACTCCTTGTATTTCTATCTGTAGCTTTGGAATCCTGTGGTGGTGCTGTAGGATAAAGCACAGGACCACAAGGTCACTTTGAAGGTTGATGGTTCAAATTTACCAGTTGTTTCTTGGAAACCATACACAGGGTTGCTATGAGTCAGAAACAATTCAACGGTACTTAACAACAGATGTCATAACACTATATGGCATAAGTTATAAAACAATAGTATGTATTTCATTGCTTTATCATCAATCTAGGCTTTACTCATTGTTATAAAGAAAATCTATTCGAGAAGCATATTTGAATTCATATTTCACTTGTACTTTATTTTGAAATAGGGCACTGTAGGTTAAGCACTTGACCGCAAGGTCAGTTTGAACTGCAAGGTGGATAGTTCAAACTTACCAGTCACTCTTCAGAAACCCAGTGCATGGTTACTATGACTCTTTATCATTATTTATAGCAATAGTGATAAGCAGTGTTGCAAAGGATATGCCATACCTTAGTACAGCCAATATGCATACTAGCGCTTCTTGACCTTCCTTCAAAATTGCTATTTTTATTCAGTAGTTAGAAAGCAGCTTAGAGATTACATAGCACAGCACACTAATTGGAAGACAAGAAATGAAATCTCAAAAGAGTGTGGTGACCTGCTTAGGTATTCTCAGATGAACTGGATCCCCTCTCTGTTTCCATGTGCCCTCACATCTTGTTCATTTCCCTCTACTTCTTTCTCACCTTGCATTCTCAAATGATAATTCAGTGGTATAAAAGCTATTGGTAGATACTCCAAAAAACCTTGGGCGAGTCAAATAAGTTTTCCTAGAGGAAGTGACATTTGGTTAAAATCTGAAAGATAAAAATAGGTGAGCTCAAAGGTAAGCATATGATGGCAGTTAGATGAAGGCAATAGTGGTAGCGTTTGCTGAATACTATAGAAAAGAGCACTGATTTTTGAAAATACTCCTTATAATGGATGTAACTTAGTATGGTCAGAACATAACACTTGAGTGAAGCATGGAAAGAAGAAACGAGAGAGATTCAGATAAATAAAGCCTTTGTGGCTGAATGGTGTGGGGCTGTACCCTGAGAAACTTAGAAGGATATGTAATTTTTGAAAGGGCTGAAAAATAAGTTTGAATGAATGAAATGTCATTCTAGTTGTTGTTGTTGTTGGTAAGTGTCATTGAGTTAGTTCTAGTGGGCATTATAAAAATGAATTAGAAGAAAGTGATAATTGAAGGATGGAGGATTCTTGATTTATTTAATGCATTAGTTTATATATTTGAGACATGTATTAATCACATCCTTGTTGGCATGCAGGAAAATATCAAGGTAAACAAGAAATACAGGACTTATGTCCTCATATAAACACACAGGGCAAAAGGTTATTGCTGCAGTCCAGTCTAAAGGTAAGAGGAGGGAGAGTTAAGATGCCTTTAATAGATTTGTGTCTGTTTTAACCCTTAATTTTTTAACATTCATCTTTGTTGGCATTTATGGAATCAAGCCAAGGTGTATCCTTTCTCTGTTATTGAATGTGAGGACCTGTTTTAGACAAAGAGTTGGATGCTGGTCTTTCCTAGAGGAAAGCTAGGAAATTCAAAGAAGGAAGAAAGAATAAATGGATAAATTCCCATGACCCTGAAAACAGAAGAACTAGATATTGTCCGGTGCGGACTGTTCTGAAAGGGATCACTTTAGAAGGTCCCAGATAGAGTGGGAGACATTGTGGAACAAAACTCAAAATTATATACAAAAAAAAGACCACACTTACTGGTCAGGAAGAGACTAAAAGAACCTGAGACTATGACTCCCAGACGCCCTTCAGATTTGGAAGTGAACTCACTTTCATGGTTCAATTTTCAGCCAAGCAGTAGACAGATATATAATGGGAACAACAACACTAGTAAGGTATTGTTACTAGACAACCCTCACCTGGAGGGTTCAACCATTCAAGTTCATTGGGACAGCATTTGCCTAAGGACCAATTTCAGAAGGACCGGGAAGAAGGATACAACAGAAATAAGAATCAGAGAAAAGAAATGGAATAACTGATGTTGCATGGAGGGAATTGCAGTCACTAAATGAAGCAAAGTATCTGATTTATTGAATGTAAAACTGATGATCTGCTCTGTAAGTTTTCACTTGATTCACAAACACAAAAAAAAAAAACACGCAAAAAAAAGAAAATAAATAAATAAAACACCACTGAAAAGAAGAATTAGCTGAGCCTTCTAAGAAGCAGGACTGGACATGCTAAGTGATCCCAGTGAAAAACTAAGTTGTATGTCATCAGTATCACAGCAATACTGTGATAAAAGCCACCAGGGTCAAGGAGCATGAATCTTATGTAAGTCTTAAGAGATTCTATCCATATGGAATGAATTGATTTTGTAATGTGTATGAAAGAATACCTGGTCATATGTTTGAGAAAAAGAAAAAGAAAATCAATCTTAGCACCAATATCCAAAGGGTGTATTTGGAGAGATGTAGTGGGAAAGGAAGGGCTTGATGTGGGTCAAACACAGAATCTAATTTTAGCGTCCTTGTAAACTAGCTCTATAACTGTAACACGTTATCTGAAGTACCTCAGCTTTACATTTTTGATCTGTAGAATAGAAATTACAGTATGTATTTCACATGATTACTGTGTGAATTTGATATAATAACTGTAAAATAATTTGAGTGCAGTACTTATATGAGTAAATTGTCGTTTGTAAGTGCAGCTGAATCAGTTCTGGCTCACCGTGACCCTGTATAGGATTTCTAAAGCGTGTTTGGTGGGTTTGATCCATCCTCCTTTTGGTTAGTAATCCAGTGCTTACCTACAGAACCATACCAGGACTCCATGAGTAAATTATGGTTTTATTATTAAGTACCAGCACTGTGCAGACACTATTCAAACCACTTTATATTTATTATTTGTGTCTTTTCAGGGACTGTTTTATTTGTGCTAATCTTAATTTACCGACGGGGAAGCTGAGGCCCAAAGAGATTAGTTAACTTCCTCAAAGAGATAAATTAACTGGTTCAGAGTCATACAGCTAGTAAATGGTAGAGTCAGAATTTACACTCAGATAGTTTGATTCCAGAACTCCTAGTGACAGTTTGAGGTTGCTCCCAGGGTGAAACTTAATATGAGGATGTGGGCAATGGGAGAGCAGACTGCTTGCCAGCCTTACTTTGGAAAGAGATGAAGTTTCTCAGAGCCTCAAGTTGGTTTCTTGGAACCCCAGAGTAGCTACTGATAAAATAGAAAGAAATAATCACTTAAGGTTTTTAGATGTGCTATAAGAATATATGTTCAAACAGATTGCTTCAAATAGCAGAGACTCAATGCATGTCCACTCCCTTCTCCCTCTATTTCTTACTGACTTCTCACATTTTATTGTTAGGGAGACCTTTCAGTTGACTCACCAAACACTGCTGGACTGTTCACTAGATAAAATGCACGGGTATGTCACAATGGGGCCAAGAAATAAAAAGTATCTAGGCTAGGTGATCCTACCATGTATAAAAAGTTTTGTTGACATTTGTGTCTTTTTAATCTTATAAGATATGCATTTTATGATGACTTAAAATGTACTGCTAACCCAACAGTTTTAGGCGTAATAAAAAGCTGTAGTTGGAAGTCCATTTCTGAGTTGGTAATCCCAACAAAACTATGGGGAGAGAAAATACATATATATGAAATGTCTATTGTGTACATCTCCATGAGCAGAGAAAACTGCACCCAGGAAAACTGCAATATGCTTTGACAGAAAAGCAACATTTTCATTGTTAAGTATGCAGTGGCAATTTGTGAAGCCTTTCCCCCCCACTCCCATCAGAGTGAGTTGTCATTTAATTATTTCCACAGCTGTACATATTTTATCCCAACAGATGCAACTGGAACTTCCAAATTGGCCACAATTAGGACCAGTGCAAACTGGGGGAGGGTGAAGGCTGAGAAACAACAGCCATGATTCCCCAAAGCCCCATCTCATCCCACCCAACACATTGCTTATTCTAATCATAAGCCTTTTCCACCCATGTGACTAGCTCACCTGTGTGCACAGAACAAAGCCAGACTGGAGGGACCTGAAGACAATAAATATTCCAAGCACATACATGTGCCTTCATCATTTCTTAGGGCGGATTTCATGGTTGCAGTGATACTGATGACATACAACTTAAAACTGAGTTTAGTGCACCATATTGGAGTGATGTGCATGGCAGGAAGGTCTCCCCTGAATGCAGGGGCCATGCTGAGCAGTGGTCTCACCCCAGACTTCTGGTACCTGGTCAGCCTCCCCCCAGTGCTGCTAATCCCATCACCCAGGTGGAGCCCTCCCCAACAGAGCCTTCAAGGGCCTTGACTCTCTGCCCGACCAGCTCAACCAGCCTCTGCTGCTGTTGTTACTAAGTGTGGTCAAGATGTTTCTTACTCATCAAGACTCTGTGTAGGCTTTCTAAGAAGTGGCTGGTGGGTTTGAACTGCTGACCTTGTGATTAGCTGTCCAGTGCTTATCCTATACCTCTACCTGCCTAAAGTTCCAGTCCACTGAATATTGGACAGCAGGGAGTGAGAAAAGGGGGACCCCCCAAGAACTGATGCCCCTGTGAATCCAGCTTAGCCCCAGGTCCCCAGGGCTGAGCTGGAGCTGATGTCCAGATAATATTTATTGCTGCTGGGCTAGGTCTCCTGAACTACCTTTTCTCATGGTTTCCCTGTCTCTCTGTCTGGGTCGCTCCTGTCTGTCTGTTGGTCTATTCCTAGGCTTCTCATCATCATAACCCCTGTGTCTCCCAGTATATCTGCTTCACATAAATTGAAAAGAGTAGTGAGCAGTGTAAGGCAAAGTGCCCTCCCCCAACCCTCAGCTCCCTACAAGGAGACATGCTGGCTCTTCCATTATTCATCACATCTTACTTTCTTGCAGCAAACTAAAGAGAAAGATGAAAAAGATTGTGAATGTCTGTATGAGCTCAACAACTAGAGAGAAGGGTAGATTCACAGAGCGGTTTAGTACAAGACCTCAATACAGCCTGGAGCACCAAATGTCAACTGTAAATCTTGGTCAAGTTGCTTCATTTCTAACTTGGTTTTCTGCCCTCAAAATTTGATTAAAAGAAAAAAATAGTAGTCACCTTAAGGAGACAGAAGTAAAAAGTGAGTTCTGGTGTTGGCATATAACAAGCATCTCAGAGGTTATTAATATAAAAATTTGGCTATTAAAACCTATCCTATTATTCTATTATTAAATACTATGAAAGTATGAACCAATAGTTATAATAAGATGCATTTAATACGTTAATAGGATATATGCAGCTTTCATTCATGGGGACTATTTAAAGGTTAACAGCGATCTTTCGAGGAAGAAACATACGCATTGGATCTGAAAGGACATGTAGGATTCCTGAGGAGATGCTGAGAGAGACTCATAAAAGAGTAAAGTTTGTGAGAACTTGGGAGGTGAAATATAGGTATACAGCTAATGAACTGCAAGATCACTGGCTCAAACTCACCAGCCGCTCTTTGGAAACCCTATGAAGGGTATCTACGAGTTGGAACCAACTGGATGGCACTTAACAACAACAAGAAATCAGGAACTGTAAGTTGTATGGTATGGCTGAACACAGAATAGCACAGGATCTGAAATGACAAGGCAAGGCTGAGCAAGAAGCTATAAGGGTGGCCCAAAGTTGGAGTAGGAAGTGTCTTGTTTTTATGTGTTTGAATTTTATCCAATAGAAATAAACTGACATGTTGTTGTTATTAGTTGCAATCAAGTTGGCTATGTCTCATGGTGACACTATGCACAATAGAACAAAAACTTACCTGGATCCATGCCATGTTTATAATGATCGGTGTGTTTGAGTCCACTGTGGTGGCTACTGTGTATTCTGAACGTCTTCTACTATAAGGGAATCACCCACCAGCAGGCTGTCAAATAATATTCTTTAGCATCCATAAGGTTGTCATTGGAGAATTTTCAGAAATAGACAACCAGTCCTTTCTCCCTTGGGTGATGAACGTCCATTCTGCAGGCCATATAAGACCAGTAAAATCATTCAGTCAGACACTAGCAAGGCAACCACAGTTCCAGTCATCACATTTGTTGTTGTTGTTGTTAAGTGCTAGCCAGTCTGTTCCGACCCATAGCGACCCTTTGTAGGGTTTCTGAGCAGCAGCTGGTGACCTTGAACCACTGACCTTGGGATTCAAACTGACTATAGTCCAGTACATTGACCCACAGTGCCACACCAGGACTCCAACAATCACATGCGGGTTGAGCTAATTAAATGTTTAACCAAATACAAAAGGCTAATTTTTAAGTTGAAAATTTTGCATGGCCAGTGAATTATGTTACACATTTTGGCAGAATAAAGGTTCCGGTCTAGAAGCTCAAATGAAACCTGTCTCCCATAAGTGACACTGCTGATACTGACATACTGGTGGTATGTATCTTTCCGTATCATATCATGTACTATGGAAGCCATCACAACACAGCAAATCTTACAGATGGGTGCTGGATAATAAGTACTCTCAGAGTTATGAAGTCTGTATTCTTTAGGTCACTTGCTCCTCTACTCTTTTGTTTGGTCAGGCTGCTGAAATTGCTATAGTAGATATTTTCATTCACATTTTCTCATTGGGGAAATCATTCATGGAGAAGGTCAAAAGAGTGCACTGATTTGAATGAATCTGTATCTTAAAATAAGGGTATATCTTTTTGACCCTGTTCCTTTTACTGGGCTTCCATCTTTCTTACTTTTTTGTCTCAGTTCTCCAGAGGAATAAAACAAGTGAAGTTAATAAACATGTGGAAAGAGCTTTATTTTAAGAATCTGGTCCATATAATTATGGAACCTGCCAGGTCCCAAATCTGTGGATGTAGAGTTAGGCTGGAGACTTGTGCTGACTCACAGGTTAGCAGAAACTGGGAAATCTAATGTCCAAACTCTATATATTCTTCAAGCTGGATGCTTCTGCAGGTTTATGTCCCAAGAACTGAAAATCAGGAAAGGAAAGGAATGCAGGGGAGACAGAGAGGTCAAGAACTTTGCCAAACCATCATTTACATTCTGGAATCCACAACCTAAAAGAAAACTTCTCTTTCACACAGATCACATCATGGAAAGTAATTCTAAAATGGCATATTACGTAAGAGCACCCTATCCAGTGTCTACCAAACCACTGTGAACCAGAGCCTAGCCAAGTTGGCAAATATCATTACCCGTGGCAATTACCCCTAGCACAAGACATACATAGAATGCTTGCAAGCACTGATAATGCCTTGCTCTCTCCCACCTGCTCCACAGCCAGTCACTAAGGTGAACACCTCCACCCTTACTATTTCCAATCCATCTTGTGATATGCTATTGTATCCTTTCTTATTTTTATAAGACATTTATGATCATATTTCAGTATTTCCTCACTCTTCCTCATACTACGTGACAACTCCTCTTCACAACACAATTCTAATTGATAAATGTAGAAGGAAAGAGGAAAATAGGGAGTCACCATTAGGCCAATGTCACAGTAATAGATGTTGCATATAAAATTTACCAATGGATAAGAAAATCAGAGGATGAAAGTTAAGGGAAAACAGGATTGATATCTCTGCAGATAATTATAATTACAAGGATAAAAACTCATTTTACAGTGGAAAAAGCCACCTAACCCAAGTCATCAAGGATGAATCACAAGTAATAAGACATAACAACACCATGAACCACTTGATAGGATGCACTGAGAGGGACATAACTTAAATTTTGCCAAAAATGCACAACCTGGCTTCACTCACTAAAGAAAATCATGCAAACCTAAATTGAGATCCGTTTTATAATGTACCTGGTAAGTACAAAATGGTTCTTAGAAGTAAGTTTGGCAATACTTTCACTTACTTTGGGCATGCTAATAGAAGGGATGAGTCCCAGAAATGGACATCATGCTCAAAGAAGTAGAGGGTTAGTGAAAATGAGTAAGAGCCTCTACTTTACCAGCATGGTGTCCTTCAGGAACTGTTCCCTCCTGATAATATATGTGAAATATGAGAGATGAAGTCTGGCCATCCTTGCTTCTAAGAAGTATTCTGGCAGTACTTCTTCCAAAATAGATTTATTTGTATTTCTGCTTGTCCATGGTACTTTTAATATTGTTCTCCAACACCAGAACTTAAACGCACAGATTCTTCTATGGTCTATCTTATACATTGTTCAACTTTCACATGCTTACGGGGCTGTTGGAAATACCATGGCTTGGTTCAGGCATACCTGGGTCCTGAAACTAATATCTTGACTCTTTAATTCTTTAAAAAGGTTCTCTGCAGCAGATTTTTCTAATGTAATACATCATTTGCTATCCTGGCTGCTGTTTCCAGGAGTGTTGATTGTGGATCCAAGAAAAATGAAGTCTTTGACAATGTTATTCTTTTTTTCCATTTGTCATGATGTTATTTATTGGTCCATTTGTGAGGATTTTTGTTTTCTTTACATTGAAGTACAATCCATACCAATGGCTGTGGTCTCTGGTCTTCATAAGTAAGTATTTTAAATCCTCTTCACTTTCAGCAAGCAAGATTGTATCATCTGTTTATCAAAGGTTGTTAATTAATCTTCCTCCACTCCTCGTGCCATGTTCTTCTTCGTGTAATCTAGCTTCTCAGATTATTTTCTCAGCATACAGAATGAATATGTATGGTGA
>NW_006408592.1:10062617-10066239 GCF_000296735.1 Chrysochloris asiatica
CCTTTCTTTGGAATGGGCAAAAATATGGATCTGTTACGATTGGTCTTTCAAATTGCTTGGCATAGATGAGTGAGTACCACTCACTAGTGTTGCATCAGTTTGTTGAAAGATTTCAATTTGTGTTCTATCAATTCCTATAGCCTTGCTTTTCACGAATGCCTTCAGCACATCTTGAACTTCTTCTTCCTTCTGTACCACTAGTCCTTGATCATATGGTACCTCTTGAAACATATGAGCAGTGACTTTTTTTTTTTTTTTTTTTTTGTACACTGTATTCCTTTCACCTTCCTTTAATGCTTTCTGCATCATACAATATTTTACCCATAGAATCCTTCAATAATGCAAGTTGAGGCTTGAATTTTTCTTCAGTTCTTTCAGCTTGAGAAATGCTGAGTGTGTTTTTCCATTTGATTTTCTAACTCCAAGTCCTTGCACGTTTCATTCTAATAATTAACTTTGTCTTCTGGAGCTGTCTTTTGAAAATTTCTGTTCAATTCTTTAATCTCCTCATTTCTTCCTTTCCCTTAGCTTAGCTACACTCAGAAACAAATTCTAGAGTCTCTTCTGACATCCATTCACATCTTTTCTTTCTTTCTTGTCTTTTTAATGACCTTTTGCTTTCTTCATATATGATGCTCTTGATGTCATCCCACAACTCTTCTGGTTTTTGTTCATCAGTGTCTAATGCATCAAATCTGCTCTTGAGATGGTCTGTAAATTCAGGTAGGATACATATAGTCATATTTTAGCTTTTGTGGACTTGTTTTCATTTTCTTCAGCTTTAGCCTGGACTTGCATATGAGTAATTGATAGTGTATTCCACTGCCTATCCCATCCTAGCTTTGGCTGATATTATTGAGCTTTTCCATCATCTCTTCCCATGGAGAAGTCCTAGTGTGTAGGATAATTAATAGACTGCTAACTGCAATGTTAGCAGTTCGAACCCACAATTTGCTCCTCAGAAACTCTATATAGAGTCATTGTGAGTCAGAACTGACTTGATGCACTTAACAATGGCAAGTTCCCATAGATGTAGTCAATTTGATTTCTGTTTATTCCACCTGGTGAGGTCTATATGTATAGTTGCCTTTTATGTTAATTAAAAAAAAGATATTTGTAATAATAATAATAAATGGTTGGTCTTGAAAAATTCTATCATATTATCTCTAGCATCATACTAACAAGGCCATATTTTCTAACTACTAACCCTTCCTCCTTTTTTTCCACTCTTCACATTTCAATCACTAGTAATTATCAATGCATCTTGTTTGCATGTTTGATCCATTTCAGACTGAAGAAATAGAGTTCTTCAGTTTCATCATTGACTTTAGCCATTGGTGCATAAATTTGAATAATAATGGTATTAACTATTCCTTGTAGGTATATGGATATTGTCATGTCATAGACAGTATTGTGCTTCAAGATAGATCTTGTAGTATTCTATTTGGCCATTAAAGTGACATCATTCCTCTTGAATTTGTCAGCACTGGCGTAGTAAACCATATGATTGCCTGATTCAAATGGCCAGTATCAGTCAATTTTAACTTAGTACCTGGGATATTTATCTCTATTCTTTCTGTTTCATTTCTGACAACCTCCAATTTTCCTAGATTCGTACTTTGTGCATTTCTTGTTATGATTATTAATGGATGGTTGCAGGTATTGGTCTTCATTTTGAGTTGTTCTCCACCAGCTAATGAAGGTTCCTGAAAGCTTTGCCCCATTATCATTCTCATGGTCAAATTTTGAGGAGACAGCTCTTCTCCAATTGGATTATGAGTGCCTTCCAGCCTGAGAGGTTTTACCTCCAGCACTGCATCTGACAATATTTTGATGCCATTCATAAGGTTTTAACTGGCTAAACATTTGGAAGTAGTCTGCCTCTCCTTCTTCCTGGTCTCCTTTATTCCGGAAGCTCAGCTGAAACCTCCCCACCATGGGTGACCCTGATGGTATTTAAAATACTGATGGCATAACTTCCAGTATGTTAGCAACGTGCCAGCCAGCACAGTATGACAAACTGACAGATGAGTGGTGGGGGATCACAGAGAAAATATCGGCATTACTGAATCTCAAAAACTTGGTAGAGGGGGCACTGCAGTGCAGTACATTTCTCTTATATAGGGCCTTTCTTGGTGGTGCAGTGGTTAAGTATTCACTTCTACCCAAAAGATCAGTAGTTTAACGTCACCAGCATCTCAATGTGTGAAAGATACGGTAGTGTGATTCCATAAAGATTATAGCATTGGAAACCCCGTGGGATAGTTCTATAGGGTTGCTATATATTAGAATCTGCTTCACATCAGTGGGTATAGCTGATCTGTCTTTGGATTTAAAATTTTTCCCAAAATAATTGGTTGGACCACAGCCTGCCCTGTGATTTTCTATTTTATGTACCTTTCAAGGACTGATCAGTGTGCTGTGCAAATAGTGTGTATAAAACTACCCAGTAGAATTAACTGATAACCTTGTAAAATAAATGATTCTGACCTACTAAGGGGCTTGATTAGTTAGTGGCCCTAGTGGGAGGATCATGCCTTGAAATTAGCAGAGGCTTTACTTACATAAGGGTCAATCTCACAGAGTTAAAGGGGTACCTCATTACCATAAAGAAGACCATGTCCTTTGGGCCCATAATCTCTGTGCTGAGAATCTAGATACATGAGATAGAAAGTTGTGACACTGAAGATGATGTGAGATGTTGAGAGATATCCACAACCACTACAGAGTGTAGCAGCAGCAGGAAAAGCTATAGGAACCAGGGCACCTGGGCAAAGTGGCAGCATGGACTTTCAGGCCCAGAGAGCTGAGATGAAAACATCATCAGGCAAGAAACTTGATGGTGAAGAGGGGTACCTGTGGCAGAGGTAAAGAGCAGTAACTCTTGTTTAAGTATGACAAAGAGTAAAAGTAGGTTAAGAGAAGACCTATCATTAGACATGGCTGAGAAAAGTTCTGCCTGTTGGCAGGTCTGAGGGGTGTACTTGCCGGATGACAAAGAGAAGGGACACCTGCCTGAAGGCATGACCAAAAAGAATCTGAGTCATATCTTGGTTGAAACTTTTCCTGAATGAAAAACTGTATTCAGTCTCCTAACTTGTATCCTAACTTCCCTTGTAGACCAAATCAACATGAGTACGGTCTATGAGTTCTTTGTGACCATTTCTGGGAATTATTAAACCCAACAAAAAAGTTAGAGAGTTCTATGGGAAGGATGGCTTGTTTCAGAAATGGTGAAAAAGTTGGATGGTGAAGATCTGTTTGATCTCCACCTCACATAAATCAGCTTTATGTTGATATCAATCCTCCCCCCTTCTCCTGGATGTTGATTAGTTTGATACTACCAGATTGTAAGCATCAAGGACCTGATCTCAGACTTCTGAGGAAGGGGACTTCTCTATGGATACTGATTACTGGTGTTGGCTTGTGGAATCAAATCAGTGGTCCCAAGGTCCACGAACTTGCTGTAACTCTTGTTGTTGTTAGGTGTCATCCAGTTGGCACTGACTCATATGTACGGCAAAATGAAACAATGTCCAATCCTGAGCCAAACTCACTATTGTTGCCACACTCAAGTCCATCGATGCTGCCACCTGGCCAATCCATCTCGTTGGGGGTCTTC
>NW_006408592.1:10067049-10068970 GCF_000296735.1 Chrysochloris asiatica
CCCATGTTCTGTTCAAGCAACTGCTTCTTGGTCCAGGTACAGATTCCTCATGAGTACAATGACATGCTTTAACTCTAAGCACTTCCAAATTCCAAACTCAAGTCTGACTGTCTCAAATATCAGGCAGAAAACACTTGATTTAATATATATATGTTTTACATATGATCAAATTTTAATCTTCATGAAAATTACAACATTGAAATCAGCAATACTATTAATCAAGTGTTTATATGGGTGGAAAATAAATTCAAGGTTACCTTGCATTAAAATTTTCAAAAGGGAGGGAAAGAGGAAGGGAGGGAAGCAGAATGGAAAGAAAGAAGGAAGGAAAAGAAAGAGAAAAAGAAAAGAAAAGAAAAATACCTTTCCATTTTGGCAAGATAAATCTAGAACACCTCATTAGCAACAAGGCCAAACCACACAGGCGTGTGTAATTGAAAGGGTTGCTGACAGGGAAACCTAGGTATGCTAGTTTTGTTATTCACTTTGTGACTGCTTGGGACTAAACAAAACTCATCTGGACAGTACAGAAACAGTGTACTTAGAGGCACAGAAAAGAAATTAACTTCAGAAGTAAGGACAGGATCAATGAAAACAACTCAGGAATCGAAATCTGTTTCCTTTTAGGGGTTTTGACTGATTACGCGTGACTGAGACCTTTGTCCCAAATAAAATTAGAAGCCAAGTCAATAATAGCCGAGGCTGCTCACACAGGTAATTACCTCTCTTACAGTGATGACTTTTTAGTGCCCAAACTTTAAATTTCCATTTGCTCATTAGAAGCTTCAGGAGGCTTTGTTTGTTACTTCTTCTTTGAGAAGTTGAAATGATACCTAATTGTTCAAATGTTTGTTTAATAGAGACATCCATTCATGAAATATTTAATCAGCACCTATAGTAATAAATGTTGAGCCCTGATGTGGCGCTGCAAGATAAGCACTGATTGATTGAAAGGTCGGTTTGAACTGCAAGGTTGGCAGTTCACATACATCAGCCACTCTTCAGAAACCCTGTACAGTGTTGCTATGAGTTAGAACAGACTGAGAGTACTTAACAACAACAACATTGTAGTAAGTGTAGGATAAACACTGGACTACTAATGATAATGTCTGCCATTCAAACCCACCAGCTGCTCCTCAGAAACCTTATACAGAGCCACTATGAGTTGGAACCCACTCAACAGCATTTAACAGCATAACATAGTAATAATAGCTGCCATTGGTTAAACACAAGATTGCATGCATCAGGATGTCTGGGATACTTGCACACATTTTCTCTCATCCTTAGAGTAAGCATTGCTGGCAATAGAATCATTATTTTATATATAAGGAGATTGATTCTGGGTGTTAATGAACTTGTCCAAAGTTACCTAGCTACTGCATACATTAGGTAGAAATTTTACACTCTACCTATTATATAATGCTCGCATTATATATAATATAGTAAACATATATACCATATATATAGTATCCCCATTCTAGTAAAAGCAAATCTAATAATATATTTATATTTGTGTCACAATAAAGCATTGTTTAAGGTCTACTTTTTCCACCACAAAAATGAGAGTCATAACCATTAAAATTATTGGTCTCTCCCTTTTTATCTGTGGAAGTCTGGGGACCTCTTTTCTTTATTTCTTTTTTCTTTGAGTATAGCTTGAGTGCTGCCATTCATATGCTGAAGGACTGTTGTTAAGTGCCTTAAAGTTGCTTCTAACTCCCAAAAACCCAGGATAGGGTTTCCGAGTAGCAGCTGGTGAGTTTGAACTGCCAACCTTGTGATTAACAAACAGTCCAGTGCTGATCCTACACTTATTACTATGTTGTTGTTAAGTGCTGTCAAGTTGGTTCCAACTCACAATGACTCTATATAGGGTTTTTGAGGAGCAGCTGGTGTGTGAAACTACTGACCTTTCGATTCA
>NW_006408592.1:10069532-10070743 GCF_000296735.1 Chrysochloris asiatica
TTAATAAATGGCCCTTCTCTCTGTACTTGTCTCTCAGAAAATGATCTTGGATGGACAAGGATTTCATTATAACATTAAGGTCATAGTACTGAGTTTGGTGCTAAAGTTCCAAAATTCAAGACCAAAGAAAAAGGAATTTTTATGAGCAAAAGTTTTCATAAACATGAGAGTAGTCCTTTGAAAGTTCTTCCCATCACCAGGCAAAGGTCTATTAATCTGAACTATGTGTATGGAAGTTTAATAATACTGGGGAGAAAATGAATCTGATAGAAAGGATTTGGGCTTTGTTCAACCAAGCTGAAAACGCATCCATATTTTGTAGCAGAAATTTCTAGTTAAAGATCAATCACATGAAAGTGTTTTGAACATTTCTACTGGTTTAATTTTGAGATAGAAATGTTTTGTCTAATGAATATTCAGCTATCATGTCTGGCATAGTGCTTCATCTTAAGTGTTTCATGTCACATTAGTCACTGGTTTATAAATAAACACTAGCATTTCTCTTTTGGCCATTTAAACAAAACTGAAAGCTACAAATGAAAAATTCAAGCCTATGACAAGCTAAGTATGGAGCAAAACATTCTCTTACACTCAAATCCTCTAAAGTCAAAGCTTTAGAGGAAATAGATTTAGAGGAATAAAAATGCCCACTCATAAACTCAAGAGACTAGAAGGGATATTTGAAAACATCTGTTCTAGCACCTTTGTGTCATAAATGAAAAATCTGAGGCCAGAGAGGCAAAGTGAACTCCAGTCAGTTGTACACTCACTTTATGTCAGAGGGGCTATCCCAACTACAGTTATACTGGGGAACTTTGGTGGCATGAGTAAACACTGAAATACAGAGTCATGCCCAGGTTATACATGGAAAGTAAGACGACAGAGAAAAGGGGGAGAAGGTATAATCTCAAACCTTTATCCATCTACACCATCCCAGGTGTCTACAAAGAATGTGTGGTTGGCAGATTGAGCCTCTGTTGATCAGGCCCAGGCCACTATGCCATGCGGTCTCTCCCAGTGGGAAAATTCCCGATCCTAATTGCTTAGGACAATCTCTTTGATATCTCAAGCGAGTAAAATTTTGCTAAAGGTAACACAGAAACGGCTATAATCATACATTGACAGAGAACTTCCAGAGGTTCAAGCCAGATTCAGAAGAGGCTGTGGAACGAGAGATACCATTGCTGACATCTGATGGATCTTGGCTGAAA
>NW_006408592.1:10071663-10085411 GCF_000296735.1 Chrysochloris asiatica
TGGGTAAGATGGAGGGTCAGAGAAAAAGAGGAAGACCCCCAACGAGATGGATCAGCCAGGTGGCATCATTGATGGCATCAAGTGTGGCAGCAGTAGTGAGGTTGGCCCAGGATCAGACATTGTTTCGTTCTGCTACTGCATGGGGTCGCTATGAGTCGGTTCCGACTCGATGGCACCTGACAACAACAACAACAATTGCTTAATTTTAGATATAAATGCTTTCTTTCCTTCAACACAATATGCATCTTCTTACACTTTGTTAAATATACTTGGAAAATCAGGCTGGCAAAGATACACAATGTCTCAGATTTCTTTAAAACTCTGAGATTGAGAACCAATAATTATTTTCTAATGCCATCCTATTTAGACTTTTTGTGAGAAATGATACATGGACACAGGCATTTGTACACGTGCCATTAGAGTCTTCAACTTAATGCAAAGGTGCCTTGAGCTGGACACCTTGATGCTATGGAAGTAACTATACTCAGATATCAGCTGGAGGGCAGTAGCACATTAAATCTAGGTGCATTTTGCTCAGACCCACCAACCCCAGTGCCTGTGAAAGCCCAAATTCCAACACCACACACAACTCTTGTTCACCGTCAGAGCTTACACATTTCTGCTTCTCTTTACCCCTGATATTTTTGTCTATTTAAGTCGTCTGTATTTTGCTCAGCATAAATCCATGGAGCTTAGAGCATTGACTTGTTCCCACAAGAAATCCTCACACACCAAGCACTTTGTGAACTTAATAGATTTTCCAAAGCCTGGGGAAGACATGGAGAAAAGTCATATCCTCTACCTCAACTGTACTACTTCTTCTGACTCTCTCCCATTTCTGCTCCTATTCATTTTTACCTCTACTTCCTTTATTTCTCCTGGGCTGAAACATCTCTTCTCCCCTCTAGCTTGCAGAGGAAGTCTGTTTTTCTCTGTTACTCCCAAACTTGTAAACCCAAATCCATTAAGGGCCCTACAGAAGAAAAACAAAAAAGTCTTCTTGTCAATAGAATTGATTCTTCTTAAACTGGGTAGTGATATAAAATGAACTTTCAAGCATGTGTGTGGACAACAAAGAAGACTGCCACTGTCCTCCATACTTTTAACTGTGCATGGGTAATTTTTGCTTGGTGCAGAATGGCTGCTCTAAGGAAGTTAGCACCTGGGAAAGAAGAGCCCAGCACAGAATATTCATTGTCATCCCTGTCTCCAGAGTTCTGGTGTGGTGCTATGGGATAAAGCACTGGACTGCAAGGTTGATTTGAACCACAAGGATAGCAGTTCAAGCTCACCAGCCTCTCCTCAGAAATCCTATACAGAGTCAATATGAGTCGGAACTGACTCAAAGGCATTTAGTAAAAACAATTCCTATATCCTGAAATTGGGGATGGGCATATGGATCCAAAGGGAGAAATAGCAATTCAGTATTTATCTTTGGACAAAGGAACACAGTCAGCCCACAGACAGCAGACTCCAGAAAATGCCAGCGTTGGAGATGGTGCTCCTGAAATTTTCTAAGACACAATCTGTAAGGCCTGATACAATGGTTTTACTGTCTTCAAGGCATCTAAAAACAAATGACAAAAATTTATCTCTGGAATTTGTGCCTGAAGTGTCTCACGACATTTGGAAATGCCCCCTTGTACCCATGAGTCAGGGTGTTTTGCATTCCCTATAATGGTTCAGTTTTTCATAGTTTCTTTCTCCTGTGTCAGTCTCCCTTCACATTTCCATTATATCCAGTCCAAGTAGCCACTTGGCCATGCTTTGTCTTTCTCACCTTTTTCCTTTGAGGGAGTGTGAAAGAGCTCAGAGAAGAAACATCTGTCCTCCCTGTTGACTCTGTTGTTGTTGTCAGGTGCCATCGAGTCAGAACCGACCCATAGCAACCCCATGCACAGCAGAACGAAACAATGTCCAATCCTCGGCCAACCTCACTACCGCTGCCACACTTGACGCCATCAATGATGCCACCTGGCCAATCCATCTTGTTGGGGTCTTCCTCTTTTTCTCTGACCCTCCACCTTACCCAGCATGACATCCTTCTCCAGCGACTGTTTCTGCCGGACAATATGTCCAAAGTATGAGAGACGAAGTTTAGCCATCCTGGCCTCCAAGGAACACTCTGGCTGCACTTCTTCCAAAACAGATCTATTGGTTCTTTTGGCAGTCCATGGCACTTTCAGTATTCTCCTCCAGCACCACAATTCAAAGGCATCAATTCGTCTACGATCTTCTTTATTCACTGTGCAGCTTTCGCATCCATATGAGGTTATTGAAAATACCATGGCTTGGGTCAGGAGCACCTTAGTCCTCAAGCTGACATTTCTGCTCTTCAATACCTTAAAAAGTTCCTGTGCAGCAGATTTGCCCAATGCAATACGTCGTCTAATCTCTTGACTGCTGCTTCCATGAGTGTTGATAGTTGGTCCAAGAAGAATGAAGTCCTTGACAACTTCAATCTTTTCTCCGTTGATAAGAATGTTGTTTATTGGTCCAGTGGTAAGGATTTTTGTTTTCCTGACATTGAGATGCAATCCATACAGAAATGCTGACTCTACCCCCTAGTATTGTAGGATCCTCTTTTGTGTTCTAAAGAGCTTGATATTTGAGATAACTGAGACTAACTCTACCCATGTAACAGCAGCTAGCACCTTCCTCAGGTGAGAATACAGAGGAATGAATCCACAGTCAACAGAGCCTGTGTGTACATTAGGCTGGGAGGTGATGACTATCAGAATGGGCAGGTGATCACCATCACCATCAGTGATATTTAGCAATAAGGAGGGAGTAAACGGGGCAGCAGCAACCAGTAAGATCTTAAGCAACAAATCCATTGTTGTCACATAGTGACTCTATGGAACAGAATAGAACTGCTCCATATAGTTTCTAAGGTTGTAAATCTTTACAAAAGCAAACTGCCTTACTTTTCTCTCAAGGAGTAGCAAGTGATGGTTTAGAACCCCCATTGAAACACTGCACTACAAGGATCCTTTCTTAAGTAAGGATAAAGGTAAAAGGTACCCCCTCCCAAAACACAAAATACAATCAAACTCATTGCTGTGAATTCTGACTCATAGAACTGCCCAGTAGGGTTTCAAATCTTTACAGAAGCAGATTGCCATATCTTCCTTCTATGAAGCAACTGATGAGTTCCAGCTGCCAATCTTTCTATTAGCTGCTGAGAGCTTTAACTGCTGCGCCACCAGGGCTCCTAAACAAAAAGGCAGGAGGACAAAAAAGAGCCAGAAGACTGCAAATATCGCTGCCTCATTTGAGTCCTTGCTTCAGAGAAATGTCTGAAACTTTGTTTCTCCCCTGCCTTGGCCTAATGGAGGGTGCCTGTCAGAAAGTTAGAACTTGGTTTTGGTTCCTAAGGGTCTGAGTTAGGTGACTCCTGAAGCCAAAAGTTGTTGTTGTTAAGTGCTGTCAAGTCAGTTCCGACTCATAGTGGCTCTTTATAAGGTTTCGCAGGGGCAGCTGGTAGGCTTCAACAACAGACCTTGCACTTAGCAGTCCAGTGCTTATCCTATAGTGCCGTACCAGGACTCTGAAGTCAGAAGTAGAAGCAACAATTTAATATGTGAGAGAAAAACTAAAAACATGCAAAGCAAAATATTTAGTTTGTAGTATTATTTTCAGATGTGAGGTGTGAAGCCTCCTGGTAAGTTTCAGGGAATAACAATTGGATTTGGTTTAGAAGAGGAGACACAAAGAGAGGGGAAAGTATCAATTACAAAGAAAAGGATCAGATCATGAGGCCCTTGTGAATTGTGATCAGGACCTTGACTAGCATCCAGATCAATGAGGATTAATAAAGGTTTTTAATCAAGGGATTTGCATGATCAGATGTGCATTTTACAAAGAACAGTCAGGGCAAAGTGGAGCATAGTTTGCAGTATAGCAAGAGAAAAGGGAATTCAGAGACAAGATTAACAGGATTGTAGGATAAAGCACTGGATGGCAAGGTCGGTTAGAACTGCAAGGTCAGCAGTTCAAACGCACCGGTAGTTCCTTAGAAACCCTATACATGGTATCTCTGAGTCGGAACTTGACAGCACATCTGCTCTTATAAAGATTGCAGAAAAACAAAAACAAAACGCAATTGGGAAGCTCTACTCTGTTACACGCAGTCACTATGAGTCTTAATCCATTTGCTGCACCCAACAACAACAGGACTTTAAGTGAATGGCATTTGCTGAGGTGTAGTTTAGAAGAGAAGAAAAAGAAAGCAGAGACTGACTCAATGATTTCATGTTTGGGATCCCGAGGGCTGGACCAGAAACAGCAGGAATTTAGCAGAAGGAGCATCACTGTGAGTGTGTGCTGCATGTCAGCTCACACTCCAGGGAAGCTACAGAAATCAGAGCCACTTTCCCTTGATTAGCAGGTTCATTAAATGACCAAAGAGTAGAACTTTGAACCCCTGCTGAGGATTTGCATTTCCATCCCAGATATACTGAATCAGAATCTACATTTTAATGAGATTCTACGTATATCTAGGAATCAACTGGGGATCTTCTTAAAATACACACTCTGACTCAGTATATCTAAGTAGGAATGCTAATTCTAGAAATGGACTGGTTTGAAGCTTTGCCCAAGAGGCAAGATGTCAATCAATTATTGCAATTAATTGTCTCTTTTGAGTGTGATTTGAAGAGATTTAATTTTGCGCATAACAGCGGGAAGGTATGAGAGCCCTGAGCTTGTCATAATCATCTTCCTGTTTTATTGAAAACACCCATTCAAAACAGTAGGCTCACACGTGTGATCTTGCTCAAATTTACTTCTCTCGTAGTATAGTTGGAAAGGATTTTCTTTCTTCCTCTTCTCTGCCCTCTACTTTGAGGATTAAATGACATGGATGACACCAAACCTTTAATTATACTAATGCTCTAGCATCACTAGGGATTGTGTCACCCAGTGTGGTAGCTCATGGTATCACCACACCCCCTCCACCCATAGACCTCTTCCATACCAGAACATAATAGGTCAGAAATATAGTTGAAAATTAATTGCTTTGATTATATGAGTATTGAGGAGCTCTAGTAACATAGTGGGTTACATGTTGGGCTGTGAACTGTAAGGCTAGCAGTTAGAATCCACCAGCCACTCCATGAGAGAAAGATGAGGTGTTCTGCTTCCATAACATTTATAGCCTCAAGAACCTTTTACAGGGTTGCTATGAGTTAGAACTTACATGACAACACACAGCCGCAGCAGCAGCATCTGAATGGTGGTAGTGGTGTACTGTAAAGCTGGGTCTAAATCATAGTGACCCATATAGGGATTCCACAGTTGTAAATCTTTTGTTGGTGGTGTTGTTACAAGCCATCAAGTCCATTCCTACCAATAGCAACCCTGTATAGGGTTTCTGAGGAGCTGTTAGAACCACCAAACTTGTGGCTCAAATTGACTTAGCAGTCCAGTGCATTAACGTAGAACACCATACCATTATATCCACAAGGCTAAAATCCTATGCTAATTTACTTTTTTTTTTCTTTTTGAAGTCTGAAAACTTTTCCTTGATTTTTTTCACAATAGTGGTCTTACACAATGTTTGTCTTTTTATGATTGACTAATTTCACTTAGCATAAAGTCTTACAAGTTCATTCATGTTGCCACGATATGGTGTTTCACAGATTGGTTGTTATTCTTTAATGTTGCATAGTATTCTATTGTATGTGTGTGTACCATAGTTTGTTTAGCCACTCTTCCTCTGATGAGTATTTAGGTTGTTCCATCCTTAAAGCACTCTGTTCTGAGCTTCCCTCATTACCCAATTACAATGATACTACAAATCACGTGGCTTTGTCTACACGTGCTACAAGCATAAATTATTTTTTTTCATTGTTGTGGACATTTTTATAGATGCTGATTTTGTCAAATTCTCTGGTATTTTAGCTATGATATTGTGATTATTAGTACTTGTAAACCTATATCAATAACTTTTAAAGGAATGAAGTAGTAATTAAAAGAAAAGGAGAAAAATAAAAAAAGATTTATAGTCAGTAACTAGAAACATTTTATAAATCACTTAAAAAAGTGTCATTCACACTATATAAATATATATAAATCTAAAAATATATTATCATTCTTGTCTTATAGTCACTATGTATGTTTGAAATCTGTGATAATCAACCTCATATGTAGAATGAGAGCCAGTGATGCCCATTTGCCACATTTGTTGTAATATATGTAATAGTGAATGAATTTATTGACTAGCCAGTGGTTTCAGTAACGTACATTCTCTATGAAGACAAGATTTTTTATTTTTTTTTGTCTTCTTTACGAGTACTTATTGCATTATCTTTTGTCTGGAAAAGAACTGGCATAAAGTATATATTCAATAAATGTATATACTCATTCAGAATCTATTACTTATACATTATTAGTATAAACTTGTAATAACTAGACTACTAAAACTATTAAGTAAATGCATATTACAGTAGAAAATGGGAAAAAAACTTGAACAGACACTTCACAAAACAGGACATCCAAATAGCAAGCAAAAAAAACCCAAAACAGTGCTAAACATTATTCATCTGGGAAATGCAAATAAATCATCACAAAGAGATACTACATATCAAACATAATGACTGAAAATTTACAATTGAACTATACTAGATAGTAGAGATACAATGTTGTTACTAATTGCCATCGAGTTGCTTCAAACTCAACAGTAATCCTATATAGAGTGTCCAAGGAGTGACGGGTGGATTTGAACCACTGACCTTGAAGTAAGCAGACCAGTCTTTATCCTACAGCACCACACACCATACAATAGGAAATAATAAAGAAGTGTGTGGATCAGCACTGGACTGCTAACCACAAGGTCAGTGGTTCGAACTCACCAGCTGGTGGTCGGAAACCCTATAAAGGGTTGCTATGACTCAGAACCAACTTGATGGCACTTAACAACAGCAATTGCTCCACACTATAAAAGAAAATTCAAAAAAGGGAAAGCAGTAGAAATAGTATATGATGAGTATTAGAATAGGGAAGTACTGCCTTGCTATGAATGACAAGACACTACATTTTCTCTGCTAGAGGACTGTATGATAGACAATTATGGTAAGGGAGTCAAAACTGAAAGCAAAAAAAAATGAGTTTTTGCCCACATGCCACCTTGGAATTCTCCATTAAAATTTATATGCAATTTGTTTGTATTATTCCAGTAAAAGAATAATACTAAAGTAATTTTAGTCTTCCACCAGATTTAAAAAAAAAAACAAACAAACTCAGTTACTGTTGCAAAATATGTTCCAGGAAATGAAATGGCAGGATAATTACAGCAGTCCCCATCCTGGTAATTAGTCGTATTCATGTCTCCCGGTGCTTCCACCATGAATCTGGGTTTCCTTTGATTCTCAACTTGTTTTATATTGCTCTTGCATTTTTATTGGTATGAATACTGATGTCATTTAGGTAAAGAGCTTTGTATAGAGAATGGAGAAAATCATCCCTCTTCCTTTATGCTTTCAAGGTTTGTTAAACTCATTTCTTTAACTGTACTTTGTTTGAATTCATTCTGTTTGGGAGGAGGAAAATGACTTACTAAGAAAATGTCTCCTAATGTTTACAAAAGCTAGAGGTTTTGATAAATATTATCCTCAAACTCAGGAATACTTGGTCTTAAGACTTTAGGAAGGGATATGGAAGTCCTTCTTCTAAACATTGGATTGTCCATGTATCTTCCCATAGCCAGCACATCTGTTTCTTTACTTTCCGTCTAAGTTGGCCAGATAGGACACCCAAAGAAAATTGTCACATAGGGAATTAAAAAAAAAAAATCTATCTTTTTTATTTCTCTCTGCCATACTGAGGAAACTCAAAATTATTTATTGAGTCACCTGTACTAACTCATTTAATTTTCATATCCATTTTTAAAAATAGGGATTATTATTCATATTATTTATTTTGATATTATTGTGTGCCATTGAGTCCGTTTTATTCATAGTAATACTATAAGGCAGAGTAGACCTCTTCCATTGAGTTTACTAGAAAATAATCTTTCTGAGAGCAGATTGCTAAATCTTTTCTCCCAGATTGGATTTGTTGTTTTTAGTTGCCATCGAGTTGGTACCGAATCATAGCGACCCGATGTACAACAGAAAGAAACACTGCCCAGTCCTGGGCCAACATCACAATTGTTGCCATTCTTGAGCCCATTGATACTGCCACTTTGCTAATCCATCTCACTGGAGGTCTTTCTCTTTTTCTTTGACCTTCTGTACCAAACTTGATATGCTTCTCCAGCGATATAGTAGGCTTGAATCTCTGACCTTCCATTCAACCACTGAATGCTTTATGCCGCCTGGGCTCCTGTTTAACAGATTCCCACATCATTCCATCAATTCTAACTCATAGTAACCCTATAGGAGAGAGTAGAACTAAAACGACTGCATAGATTTCTGTTACTGTTACACTTTATGGAAGCAGACAGCCTTATCCTTCTCCTCTGACTGGAGGGTTTGAACCAGCACTGGTGCAGTTAACAGTCTAGTGCTTTATCCATGAGCTTTAATCTAGTACTTTAACCACCTGAGATCCTACAATACACATTGTTGCTGTTGTTGTTGGGTGACATTGAGTTTGTTCCAACTCATAGTGGCCCTATATAGTGTTTCTGAAGTTGTAAATCTTTACAGGAGAATAAGCTTCATTTCTTTCTTTTGGATCAGCTAGTGGATTTGAACTATTGACATTATGGCTAACAGTGCAGTGTTTATCCTAAAACACTACCAATGGTCCCCATTATACATATTTTTGTTGTTGTAAGGTGCCATAGAGTCAGTTTCCACTCATAGCAACCCTATATAGGGTTTCCAAGGAATGGCTAGTGAGTTTGAACTGTTGACATTTTGATTAGTAGTCCAGTACTTATCCTACAGTGCCACACCAGGACTTCATTATATAGATTGTTATTGTTGTTAAGTGTCATTAAGTCAGTTCTGACTCATAGCAACCCTGTATAGGGTTTCCAATTAGTACCTGGTGGATTTGAACTGCTCAACTTGTAGTTCACAATCCAGTGCTAATCCTGCAGTGCTACACCAGGTATACTAGTATTATATAGATTGTTGTTGTTGTTGTTGTCAAATGGAATCAAGTTGGTTCTGACCCATAGCAACTCTGTATAGGGTTTCTGAGAAGCAGCTGGTAAGCTTGAATTTCCAACCTTGTGATTCAAACCGGACTTGCAGTCCAGCGCATTAACCCAGCGGTTAATGCCACACACACCAGGACTCCATTATATAGGTTAGTAAGTCAAATTCAGAAGCTAATTGTCTGACAACTTTGCTGACAATCACAAGAGCAGGCTCATGAGAGAGCTGTAATTTGAAATTTCTACAAACTGCTTGTAAAGAAGTAGTTCCTTTAAGAATTGTCACTTTCTGTACATTTAGAAAGTCTTCCTCTAGAATGAACTTTAAGGAGTAAGGTAATGCCTACATGTCATTGTATTGGGGTCTCATATATATAGCACACCGATGTGAGACTTTCTCTATGAATTTTCATTCTAGATGATAGTGGTGCCCCGTCCAGATTACATAGATGTGGTATTTAGTTGAATTCAAGAAAAATGTGTTTTGGGATGAGGAAGTGTGAGTCTTCTTGCTTTTTTGTTATTTTTCAAGATTATTCTGGTTGTTTGGGGTCTCTTGACATTCTATATAAACTTGAGCATTGGTTTTTTCCATTTTTGTAATGAAGACTATTGGAATTTTGATAGGGATTGCAGTATATTTATAGGTTATTTTGTTTAGTATTGACATCTTAAATATTATTATTTATTTTATTATTATGTGCTTTGAAGTCGGTTCTGACTCATTGACCCTGTACAGGGTTTCCAAGGCTATAAATCTTTATGGGAGCAGAAAGCCTCATCTTTCCCCCGCAGAACAGCTGGTAGTTTCGAACTGCTGACCGTGAGATTAGCAGCCCGATTCGCAACCATTACACTACCAGAGCTCCTTAACTATATTGTTGGATAATTCCAGGTTTTGAGTCAACCAGAATGGGCCAGGATCTCAGTGCTTGTCAGTTAAAATGTAGTAATCCTTCATGATGAGATCTGCTATGAGCATGCAATCAATTGAAAGGAAGCTTCCGTGGGTGTGGCCTGCTTCCAATATACTGGGTACTCAGACAAAGCTTTTTTTTTGTCTCTGCTGGGTCTAGGTCTTGAATCTGATTCATCATCCAACCTTCAGTTTTTTGGACTTGAGCCACTGGCTTGCTTTATTACCTGTCAATCCTGGGAGCTGTCAGCTATCTACCGTCTCACCTTCCTACCTGCCTTACTTGTCATCTGACCTACCAATCTTGATTGATGAGCCCTGTAGCTTTGTGAATTAGAATCCTCCTGCCTGATAGATGACCCACAAACTTGAGACTTGCCCACCTCTGCCACTGTGGGAGTCATTTCCTTGATATAAACCTCTCCTTTTTGTTATTGTGTTGGCAAGTCAATTCAGACTCATAAAGACCCTGTATAGGGTTTCTAAAAAGCATATAATGGATTCGAACCACTGACCTTGTGATTAGCAGTTCAGTGTTTATCCTACAATGCCATACTAGGACTCCAAACCTCTCTTTATATATAAATATATGAGCTTCACTGGTGTTGCTTCTTGAGAGAACCCCTACTAAGAAAATAGTCTTCTGATTTGTTATGTTTATATTTACCAAAACAAAAAAAGCAATATAAAGAATTTTAAAATAAAAGAAAGTATTAATGAATTCTAGATTTATATCAGCTATGCATAGGAAA
Source organism: Chrysochloris asiatica (assembly GCF_000296735.1). Classification (NCBI taxonomy): domain Eukaryota; kingdom Metazoa; phylum Chordata; class Mammalia; order Afrosoricida; family Chrysochloridae; genus Chrysochloris; species Chrysochloris asiatica. The sequence goes on from NW_006408592.1 coordinate 10,082,441, forward strand.
AATTTGAGCATTATTTGATTAAGAAAATTTTAGGAACTTATGTATTTGTTAAACAGGAATTTCCATATTTTAAAAAAATAGCAAAACTTTTCCATCAAAATGTTATGCAAAAATCTCAAAATTTAATACAGAATAAGGCAGAGCTGCTCTGTGAGAGCAGGGGCCCTTTCTGTGCCCCCATTTTCCTAGTCCTTTCCATTGCACTTTTTTGAATCTTTAGAAATCCACAGATAAGAGTTTAATACTTATCTGGTAAAAGCAAGTCTAATTTAAGGAAGATTGGTTTAGAAGTGCCCACCAATAACATCTACTTTCTCAATAAAATTATTTACAACCTCACTCTCTCTGAAGATTTATTTTATCTGAATTTATCAGTCATAGTGTGTGTGTGTGTGTGTGGTTTTGATTTACAACCTCACTCTCTCTGAAGATTTATTTTATCTGAATTTATCAGTCATAAACAAAAACAAGCTTTTCCAAGACTTCTTGGAAGTATCAAGGGGTGGGTGGATGTGCTAATTTAATTGTACTGTTCTGAAGCTAAACCTATCTTTGCATAGTGGAGGCTGACCAGTTCAGTTGCCAAAATCTTTAATTCTCATAACTGTCTTATTTCAGGTCTTACAACTCTATGCCAGAGAAATTCTCTATGATCCTTTTTTTTTTTTTTACCCTCTGGTCTCAGAAACTGGGGCAATATAACCAATGCAATGTCAGCTGACATCCTTTCCTATAACCTCATTCCAGCATCTACAACATTCACTAAAATTATCAACATCCTCTGAGATTAAATATCAAATTTTTATCTTAGAACAGCTAGCCAAAGGTATTCATTAATCATGCTACCCAATATCCAGAAAGTGTTCTGTCCTGCTGTAAGTCTTTTCTTCTCTTTTCCTCTTCCTCCTTCTTCTCTTTCAAAAAACATGTTCATTATGATGACCTTAGTCAAATATAGCTAATACTACTTTTAACAATCCAGTGAAACACTTCTCACTTGTAGAGACTGGAAAGAAGCTTGCCAGCAAGAATAGTCTCAATACACAATTGCTGAGTTATGTTGGAAGAGTCTGAATTTCTCTTGGCCTCATTTTCTCCTGCTTGCTCTGACATTGGTATGCCATAACAATTAATCACATTTCTCTTGATGCCTTTCTTGTGCCAGCTGGTTTTCTACAGGTTGCAAATGAAGGAAATGTCTAGATGAATAGTTCTTAATCTTGGACCACAGCCACTAAAGATGCCCTGTATAAATTCCATGAGTTTTCTGAAATGATATATAAAAGTTATATTTTACCCAAATATATCTATTTTAATGAGGGATCATATAAAACATTTATCATTGCCTTAAAAATGAAAAAGGATAGATAGAATCAGTGGATCTCAAACCGACTGTGCAACAGGATTGCCTACAATAAACAAAGATTATAGGTCCCATTCCAGACTTACTAACTTAAAATCCTTGGGTGTCATTATGAAACAAAAATTTGTTATTTTCTTACAGTGTCCAGGAAATGATACGCATTTGTCACTGGGCCATGGAAGAATGACTTACATACTAGATATCAAACAACTGATTTCAGAGCTAAAATCATAAGCTTTAGGACCTGTGTTCAGAGGTCAGGGTTGTTTGACATTATGTATTTCCCTTAGTTGCAGACGAGGTCACTTTTGATTTCTGATTCCAAGTCTAAAAATCAAAAGAAGAAAAGTGGTAAATGCTTAGCTATAAACCGCCATTGAATGCTCTGTATTTTTATTCACAGTCCTGAAATCAAATATTTTGCAAGTAATTTATATTCAGTAAATATTTACTCAATAAATGAATCAATGAGTGACATGTGAAAAGAAATAACATCCAAATTATATTAATGCTATGATTAAAAATAACCTCCTAAAGGACAGATTCCCCATGCAGATGAACTAATGAGTAAACAGTGTCAACCCTGTATAGTTGAGCAGCCATAACGGAAAACCTTTGTTGATGCCCCTAGCCAGTAACTAATTCCTCAATATGGTGCTGTAGGATAAATATTGAACTGCTAACCACAAGGTTAGTGTTTCAAAACCAACAGTTGTTGCTTGGAAACCCTAGAGAGAGTCATTCTGCATAATGGCACTTAACAACAGTGACAACCCATCTTATTTTGATATTTGTAAATTTATGGAGATTTGCTTTGTGGCCTAAAATATGGTCTGTTCTGGAGAATGTTCCATGGGCACTGGAAAAGAATGTGTATTGTGTTGTTGTTGGGTTGAATGCTCTGTACACATCTAAAAGGTCCAGTTGGCTGATTGTATTGTTTAGTTTTTCTGTGTCTTTGTCAAGTTTCTTTCTGGTTGTTCTATCCATTTTTGAAAGCAGTGTATTAAAATCACCCACTATTATTGTAGATTCATCTATTTCTTTCTTCAAATCTATTAGAGTTTGTTTTATATATTTTGGAGGTCTTTCATTGAGAGCATAGATATTTATTATGGTTATTTCATCTTGTTCAATTGTCCCTTTAACCATGACATAATGTCCATCTTTATCTATTATGCTGTTTTTTGCCTTAAAGTTTATTTTATCAGAGATTAGTACTGCCACTTCTGTTCATTTTTTGTTGCAATTATCTTGGTATATTTTGACTTTTAATCTGTTTTTGTCTCTGTGTGAGATGTGTCTCTTGCAGACAACATATTGAAGGATCTCGTTTTCTTATCCATTCTGCCACCCTCCGTCTCTTAACAGGTGTGTTTAATCCATTTACATTCAGTGTCATTATCAATAGATATTGATTAATTGCTGCCGTTATGTTTTTTTGCTTGTTTTGTGTGTGTGTGTGTGTGTGTGTGTGTGTGTGGTTTTGATGCTTCTTTGTTCTGTGTGTCTTCCTTTGTTGAGTTCATGTTTTTTGTGTTCTTTCTTGTGAGTTTCCTCATAGTTTTAATGCTTCCATGTTCTTCTTGGATTTTCATTCTCTTGGTA
>NW_006408592.1:10086221-10095394 GCF_000296735.1 Chrysochloris asiatica
TATCCTTTTTTGTGTTTGTTCTTCTATCTTAGTAGTATTGAGAGATTTGTCTTCTAGTTCACTGGTTCTGCCTTCCATCTGTTCTTTTCTACTCCTTTCCCTTTTCAGAGTATCTGTTTCTGATATTCTGTTATTGATCATTTGGACCTCTGCCTGTCGGTTTTGAATTGCTTCCATTGCTGTATCTATATTATTTGATTGTTTCTATAGTGCTTTCCTGACTTCTTCCTTATTTTCATCAACTCCATTGTAAAGTGTTTTGAAAGATTTTATAATCATTTTTCTTTATTGCTTCTTAGGCATTTCCAAAGCCTGCCCTCCTTCCAGAATGGAGTCCAGGTCTACCTCTAGATCAATTGTCTCAGACATTTTATCTTGTTTCTGGTCATGTGCTGATATGGTCATCTGATTTTGCTTCTTGGACATGTTTATTGTTTATCTGTGGCCTTAATACTTAATTGAGTATGTGTTTTGGTATTTTTTATACTTTCTGATTGCTTCCAGGGAGATGTGATCAGGATGTAGGCTTCCCTTTTCACTCTTCATATTGCTTAACTCAGAGTAACTTTCACAGGTATTGTCTGTTTCTCTGGTATATGGCAGTTGGTATTCATTCTTGCCTGGGCTTTGGTGTTTTATAGAGTGTGATTGTAGCTTGGCTATAGGGCAGCAGATGCTGATTTTTCTTGTGTAATATATGGAGAGAAAGAGTTCTCCAAAGGTAGAAGGGGGAGTATATAACAGCAAAACAGCACCAGTGGGGGGAAAAAGAGAAAAAAAAAAAACAAACTTAAAACAAACAAAAAAAAGCAACAACAAAAACTAGATTGAATATTGCAGTCTATAATCACAGTAAAGGGAGAGGAGGGAAGGAAGAAAAATAAAATCTGTAGCCTAATATAAGTATGACTTTAATGTCATCTCTTCAGTTTCTTGCTTTCAAAGCTGCCTGAGGGGTTTCAAGATGCCAGTATTGGTTGTTATGCTATACTTCAGGATTTAATTTAATTTTCTGCCTGTTTTGTTTTTAAAATATCTTTCCCTCTCCACAGCCCTGTCCTGCCCTTTCCTGTATTAAAAAACAAAACGAAAGACAAACAATCAAAAAACCTTCAGAGCCTGCTCTTGGGCTGAGTATCTGTGCACATGCGTGGCAGAAGAACCCACCAGTGGTGTGGTGGGGGTGTCCACTCACTCAGGCTCCCCTTCTTGTCACCAGAATGAAGGTGGGCAAACAGTGGGTGTGCCAATGACCAGATACCAAAAAAAGAAAAGAAAAGAAAATCAGAACAAAGCAAAATTGACACAAAGTGTATTGTCCAACTTTGCTCCAAGGTTCCCGCAGCGTATTTCCCGTGGTGTTTTTGCTCCCCCATTTGGTCTTGCCATTTGGTCTCACCCAAGATGTCGGCTCCAGGCCTCTTAGCCCAGCCCAGCAGATTTAAAACTTCACGATTTTTACCTCAGCTTCAAGTTCCACAATCTTTAAACCTTCAAACCTTCAAAATATCCCTATCTCTGTGGTTCCTAGTTGTGGAGTTCTGCCCTGGATCTGCTTTGCCTGGTATTCTATGGTATTGCTGACGGTGAACTTCACTGCACCTCCACCTTAGCCACCATCAAGCCCCGCCTCCCACAAACCATCTTTAATTGTATAATCTGTCTTCTTGTTGAGGTGTGGCAGAGTACTATGAACTTTGACAGTAGTCCTGTGATATGACATTGCCAAAAAATATTTCCCAGTCTGTGGATTCTCTTTTTGTGAAATAGTTTTTCTATTGCACATAAATGTCTTAAGTTTTAACAGATCCCAGTCCTCTTTTATGTATTGTACTGTTTGTGTATTGATAGTAATATCTGATAGTGGATTTCTGTCATGAATCAGAGACCCTAAATTTGTCCCTATTTTTTCATTGCTAATCTTTATAGCTTGAGGTTTTACATTTAGGCCTTTAATCCACATTGATTTAATTTTTGTATATGGTGTGACAAGTAGCTTTGGTAGCATAGTGGTTACGAATTGGACTGTAAACTGCAAGGTCAGCAGTTCGAAACTACCAGCTGTTCCGTGAGAGAAAGATGAGGCTTTCTGCTTCCATAAGATTTACAGCCTCAGAAACCCTGTACAGGGTTGCTGTGAGTTGGAACCGACTCCACGGCACATAACAACAACAACAATCTTTATAGCTCGAGGTTTTGCATTTAGGTCTTTAATCCACATTGACTTAATTTTTGTATATGGTGTGACATAGGCTATAGCTTTGATCATTCTCACCAAGTGCTTCAAGTCTTCACAGTCAGCCAGCAAGGTTGTGTTATTTGCATATTGCAGGTTGTTAATGAGCCTTTCTCTAATCCTGATGCTGTGTTCTTGATTAAATAGTCCATCTTCTCAGATTATTTAATATGGTGAAAGAATTTGACTTTGACCCACACCTTTTCTGATTTGAAACCATGTAGTAGTCCCTTGTTCTCTTTGAACAACTGCCTCTTATTCTATGCACAGGTTTCATATGAACACAATTACATACTCTAGAATTTCCTTTGGCTGAAATGTTATCTGTTGTTTGTTATTATCCACAGAGTTGAATACCTTTGTCTGCTCAATAAAACAAAGGAAACATTTTTCTGATAGTCACTGATTTCAGGCAAGATCCATCTGACATTGGAAATGTCCATTACCTTGTTCTATATCCTCTTCAGAATCCACTTTGAGCCTCTGGCAGCTCTCTGTCAATGTACTGCTGGAACTATTTTTGAATTATCTTCAGCAAAAGTTTACTTCCATGTGATGTTAACAATATCATTTGATAATTCTACCTTCTGTTGGGTCACCTTTCTTTGGAATTGGTACAAATATAGATGGCTTCCAGTCGATTGGCCAGTTAGCAGTCTTCCAAACTTGTTGGCCTAGATTAATGAGTGCTTGTAGTGCTACATCAGTTTGCTGAATTTCAATTTGTATTCCATCAATTTCTGGAGGCTTTTTTTGCTTTTTTGCTACTGCCTTCAGTCCAACTTGGACTTCTTCCTTCAATACCATTGGTTCTTAATCGTAAACTAACTTTTGAAATGGTTGAAAAGATCATTTTTCTGTATCTTCTTTCCATCTTTTTTTATGCTTCCTACATCAGTTATTATGTTTTCTTCATGTATGATGTTCTTGATGTCATCCTAAGACTACTGTGGTCTTTGTTCATTAGTGTTTAATGTGTCATATCTTTTCTTGAGATGGTCTCTAAATTGAGGTGAGATGTACTCAGGGTTGAACTTTGGCTCTTTTGGGCTTGTATTAATTTTATTCAGCTTCTATCTGAACTTGCATCTGATCAGTTGATATGTCTGCTCCACCGTTGGCCCCTAGTCTTGTTGTGACTGATGTTATTGATTTCTCCATCGTTTCTTTGCACAGATGTAGTCAATTTGACTCCTATGTGTTCCATCTGTCAAGGTTCATGTGTAAGGTCATCGTTTATATTGTTGAAGAAAGTTATTTGCAATGAAGTTGTCACTGGCCTTGCAAAATTCTGTCATGTGAGTTCTAAAGTAATTTCTATCACCAAACTTATGTATTTCACTATAGATCCTCCCTCACTGTGTTCAGTTTTCTCATTACAATTACCAGAAGTTATCATTGCATCTTGATTGCATGTTTGATCAATTACAGAATGCAGAATTTAGTAGAACTCTTTGTCACTGGCTTTAGTGGTTAATATATAAATGTCTGGTAGCATAGTGGTTACGAATTGGGCTGCTAACCTCAAGGTCAGCAGTTCAAAACTACCAGCCGTTCCATGGGAGAAAGATGAGGCTTTCTGCTCCCATAAAGATTTACAGCCTAGGAAACCCTGTACAGGGTCACTATAAGTCAGAACCAATTATATGGTACTTAACAACAACAACAACATATAAATGTCAATAATGGTTATATTAACTGGTCTTCCCTGTAGGAATATAGATATTATCCTATCACAGATGGCATTCTATCTCAATATAATCTTGAAATGTTCTTTTTGCTGATTAAGGTGACACCATTCCTTTAGAGTTTGTCATTCTCTGCATAGTAAACCATGTAGTTTTCTGATTCAAAATGGCCAATATCAGTCCATTTCAGCTCACTAATGCCAAGGTTATCAGTACTAATACAGTCCATTTCATTTGTGACAACTTCCAATTTTCCTAGATTCATGCTTTGTACATTTCACCTTCCAATTATTAATGGATGTTTGCATCTGCTTCATTCATTCTGAATCCTGACCCATCAGCAAGTAAGTTTCCAAAAGCTTAGCTCCTTCCATGTCATTCAGATCAAGTGGATCACCTATTCCTTCTTTCTAGTTCTTTTTTACAGAATCCTGGTCTGGCACTGTGGGTGAATGCACTATACTGCAAGATTGGTTTGAATCACAAAGTTGGCATTTCAAACTAATCACCCACTCCTCAGAAACCCTATACAGGGTATCTCTGAGTCAGTACTGACTCAATAGTGCTTAACAACAGCAAGTCCTTTCTTAGTCTCCACACATTTGTTCATTTGTTGTACTGTGGTGGCTTGTATGTTGCTATGATGCTAGAAGCTTTGCCACTGTTTTAAATAATAGTAGGGTCATCTATGGTGGATCGGTTTCAGCAGAGCTTCCAGACACATAGGCTGTTGTTGTTGTTAAGTACCATTGAGTCGATTCTGAACCATAGCAACCCTGTATAGGGTTTCCAAGGAGCAGCTGGTGAGCTTAAACCACCAACTTTGCAGTTCAAATGACTTTGCAGTCTGATGCACTAGCCCATAGCACCACACTAGGACTCCACATAGGCAATTGTAAAATATGCCTTAGCATAGAAATTCTTGAATGTCTTTCAATTGTTGGTGATTTTGAGTTGCTGTTGTTGTTGTTGTTGTTACGTGCCGTTGAGTCGGTTCCGACCCATAGCGACCCTGTACAGGGTTTCCGAGGGTGTAAATCTTTACAGGAGTTGCTAAGACTACTAAAATCAGAGTGTGAATAGCAGAATTGTGTTAAATGGTAACCTTTTGCCTTTCACATAGATCTGCACAACATATAAATGAAAGCACCCTTTAGAGAAACAATTTCCTTATCAAGCCTGAACACACCAAGCCATCGAAATGGGAACACAAATCACCTATAACAGGAAGACTTTTGCTAATTATTTTTAATAACACTGATAGTTTCTTTATAATTGAAAATATACTACATGTTCAGTTTGGAAAATTTGGGGGATAATATACATGTACTATGAAAATCAATTGACTCAATAACCTAGAGAATATCTGTTTTCCTCTAAATCTTCCTACTCTTTATGTGAAAATCCAGGCTTCAACAGTTTAAATGATTGACTTTAGTTCACAAAGGCAAAGAATTAGCGCTACCTCTTAATGGAGTACATCATTTTGCAGTTTGTAAATCATATGCCCCATGCAATCTAAGTTATAAAACACTCAGGGCAACTGATAAGTCGTAAAACAACTCTGAAGCTATTGAGTAAAATTCTGCTACCTCCATTTTACATAAGAGTAAACTGAGTCTCAAAGAGATTTAATGACTTATCCGAACTCGTCCAGCTAGTTGGGAGAAGAACTAGGACCAAACCTAAGGCGTTTGACCACAACTCTAGGGATCTTTTCTGTGTCATTTACCTAACTTATTCTACATTGTGGATCATATGTGTGAAAACAACTGAGTTTTAATTGTGATCATCTCTGCCTGATAGAGTACCTATTTCTAGTTATTCAGCTGGTCAATTTTGCCTGGTAACTAAACTATTTGTTTGTAGATTTAGTTCCACCTGTAAATTTAGGTAAACTCTGTTATCTGTCTGAGTCTCAGTTTATAGATCTAGAAAATGGACCTAAATTAACCAAGCCCTCTATCAGTTTGGATACGTTTGGCCACAAGTATGAGAAAATAGCAACTCCAATAGCTTAACCAATAAAACTATGTATTATCTCATGCCACATATATCTAATTGTAGGGTGACTCCAACACTGGTTCTGCCACGTCTTTCTGAAGCCCAAATCCAAGTCCAGTGCGATTGAGTCTATTTAGATTCATAGTGACTCTATACAGGGTTGGTGGTGGTGGTGGCTGTGTGCCGTGGAGTTAGTTCCTACTGATAGCGACCCTGTACAGGGTTTCTGAGCCTGTAAATCTTTACGGGAGCAAAAGCCTCATCTTTCTCTCACGGAACAGCTGGTAGTTTCGAACCGAACTGCTGACCTACCAGACTGTAAATCTCTATGGTAACAGACAGCCTCATCTTTAGCCTTTAGAGCATCTGGTGGGTTTAAACTGCAGACCTTGTGGTTATCAGCTGAATGCTTAATATCCAGTACCAGCAGGACTCCTCCATGTCCTGCTAGACCCCTCCATATTTCCAGTCTGTCAAACAAGGATAGCATCCCATATGATCTCACAGTGTCTGACTTAGTTTAAGAATGAACTCCAGACAGGTCAGATCTTAGCAGAATTTCAAACATTCTTTTTGTATATCTCTAATTATGTAAAGAAAAATTTCTAGATACTTCAGAACAGATTTTCTTATAGATCTCACTAACAGGAGTTGAATCATAAACTGCTCCCAAAACAGTGACGATAAGGCAAGTAGGTTTATCCTTTTTTTTGGTACATGCACGCTTGATTTCTAAAACTTATGCATATTTTCTCTCAGACTACAGTCCCACCCGACTTCTTTCATATGAGAACCTTTTTACTCACATATTCTCATGTTATTTTCTCATTATTTCCTATATATGTGTGTATGTATGGAGTCCTGGTGTGGCACTGTAGGATGAAGCATTAGACCACAAGGTTGATTTAGACCACGAGATTGGTGGTCAAACTCAGCAGCTTCTGAGAAACACTATACAGGGTCGCTGTGAATTGGAAATGACTCAACAGCCCTTAACATATTTATATGTTTGCATATCTATATATCTATAGATATCTATAGATATACGTATACATACATATGGAGTCCTGGTGTGGTGCTGTGGGTTAATGCACCAAACTGCAAAGTCATTTGAACTTCAAAGTCGGTGGTTCAAGCTCACCAGCTGCTCCTCGGAAACCCTATACAGGGTCGCTATGGGTTGGAACTGACTCAACGACACTTAACAACAACAACATATACATATATATGTATATATGTATGTATTATGTATGTATGTATACAGAGAGAGAGAGTAAGCTCTAGTACCGTAGTGGTTATGAGTTGGGCTGCTACTCTCAAGGTAAGCAGTTCAAAACTACCAGCCCTTCCATGGGAAAAAGATAAGGCCTTCTGCTTTTGTAAAGATTTACAGTCTCAGAAATCCTATACAGGGTCTCTAAGTTGGAACCAACTCCACGGCATATCACTACCACCACTGTCATATATATTTATGTTAATTGCCATAGAGTCGGTGTACTCACAGCAAATCTGTATAGGGTTTCTGAGGCGCGTCTGGTAAGCTTGAATTACTGACTTTTTTGGTTCAACTGATTTTACAGTCCAGCACATCAACCCACAGCATCACGCCAGGTACCCCCCCAAAAAATATGTATGTGTATGTGTGTACATATGAGCCGATTCTATGTCACTTAACAGCAACATACATATAGGTACCATCAAGTCATTCTGACTCATAGAGACCCTACCCACAACAGAATGAAATACTACCTAGTCCTAGTCAGGTTGCTAACCTCAAGGTCAGCAGTTCAAAACTAACAGCCGTTCCACTGGAGAAAGATGAGGCTTTCTGTTCCCGTAAAGATTTACAGCTTCAGAAACCCTATACAGGGTTGCTATGAGTGGGAACTGACTCCACGGCACACCACCACCACATAGATGCATCCTCACAATTGTTGTTATGTTTGAACCCATTGTTGCTGTCATTGTGCCAACACATTTTGCTGGGAGGATTTTCCTCTATTTCGCTGACCCTCCTCTTGTCCAAGCTTGATGTCCTTCTATAGGGACTGGTCAGTTCTGATAATGTGTCGGAAATATGAGAGACTAACCCTCCTAGTGTCTAAAGAGCATTCTGGCTCTGTTTCTTTCAAGACAGATTTGTTTATTCTTCTGGCAGTCCATGGAACTTTTGCTATTCTTCTCTAACACCATAACCACAGAGGTGGGCTTGAACCACAGATTTTGTGGTTTTGTAGCCTAGTATTTATTGTATGGAAACACCATGTTCCCGGATTTTCCTTGTAGGTGTATGGATGTTATTCTAACACAGAAAGTGGTGTACTTCAAGATAGATCTTGAAATATTCTTCCTGATGATGAATAGGACACCATACCTCTTTAGATTATAGTTCCCAGCACAGTAAACAATGTGATTGCCAGATGGACAATACCAGCCCATTTAAGCTAACTAATGCCTAGGATATCAATCTTTATGTGTCCCATTTCATTTTAGATTACTTTCAATTCTGTTAGATTCATAGTTTATACATTTCATATTCTGATTATTAGTGTTTGCAGTTGTTTTTCCTCATTTTGAGTTGTGTCCCATCAGTAAATGAAGCCTCCAATAGCCTTTCTTCATTAGGTCAATGTGGTCAACTCTACTTTGAGGAGACAGTTTGTCCCCAGGCATATTTTAAATGCTTTCCAACCTGAAGGGATCATCTTCCTGCACTATATCTGACAAATATTCGGGTGCTATTCATAACGTTTTCATCTTCCAGCACTATATACGACAGTGTTCTGCTCCTATTCTTAAGGTTTTCAGTGTCTAAACATTCAGAAGTAGTTCTCATTTCCAACTGATTTTTTTGTATGTTGATCCTATATCCTCAGTTGGTGAGCTTGAACTGCTGATTTTGCCGTTCAAACTGACCTTGCAGTCCAGTATATTAACCATCAGCACCATATCAGGACTCTACACCAACATTTTAGTAATCTGAATGTCACCACATTGTGACAAACTGACAGATGAGTGGTGAATATATATACATAAATGCTCACACGTAAATTATCACTCCTAATGGTGTCAAACATAATTCTTAGGTTTACTTTGGATTATTTTGTGCTTTTTTTCTGATTGTTCTTCTAACAGATGAACACTGAGAGATTCAACCTTCCATTTATTCATTCTACTCCTTTGCACTTTCAATGTATTTCTGAAATCTTAGTATTAGTCCTCTGTATTTCTATTTCTTGTGTGTT
>NW_006408592.1:10096404-10097521 GCF_000296735.1 Chrysochloris asiatica
CTGTCCCATTTAGCCCATGTACACCTGTCTCAGTGTTTCCCTATCTACCTTATTCTTTCACCCCATCCCACTTCTTGTGTATTGCCCTCACCAACTCCCAAAATCTGATGTGTATGCCCCCTACCCTGTGTTCTACCACTGCCTCCCTCCACCTCCGCAACCCCTTACTCCACCCCCACCGGTAATCAACAAAGAAAACTGCCCCCCCACCCCCACCCCGCGTAGTGTGGGTATCTTTTCTTAAGCTTTTACAATATGGTCTTATGCAATATTTGTCCTTTTGTGACTGACTAATTTCACTCAGCATAATGTCCTCAGGGTTCATCCATGTTATGCAGTGGCCTGTAGCTTCCTTGTTATTTTTCAAGGTACCATAATATTCCATTGTGTGTATGTACGAAAGTTTGTTTATCTATCCTTCCATTGATAGGCACTTAGGCTGTCTCCATCTTTTTGCTATTGTGACTAGATCTATTATGAACATTGGTGTGCATATATTTACTTGTGTTATGGCTTGTATTTCTTGTGGATATATACCCAAAAGAGGAATTGCTGTATCATATGATATTTTATTTACAACTTTCTGAGGAGGCGCCATACTGTTTTCCAGAGTGGTGAGACCATTTTGCATTCCCACCAGAAATGTAGGACGGTCCCAGTCTCTCCACATCCTTGTCAGCATTTATTATCGTCTGCATTTTTTTAACTTCCCTGTTATTGCTGGTGTGAGATGATATCTCATTGTTATTTTGATTTGCATCTCTTTAATGGCTAATGTTTTGGTGTGGCACTATGGGTTAATGTGTCAGACTGCAAAGGGATTTGAACTGCAAGGTCGGTGGTTCAAGTTCACCAGCTGTTACTCAGAAACCCTATATAGGGTCACTATAGGTCGGAACCAACTCGACAGCACTTAACAACAAAAACAACAATGGCTACTGATCATTAACATTTCTTCATATGTTTGTTGGCTGCCCGAATGTCTTCTTTGGTAAAGTGTCTGTTCATGTCCTGTACCCATTTATTAACTGGGGTACTGGTCTTTTTCTTGTAGGGGTATTGCAGTTTCCTATAGATTTTAGAAATTAGTCTCTTGTCTGGTATGTCATTACAAAAG
>NW_006408592.1:10099083-10121761 GCF_000296735.1 Chrysochloris asiatica
ATTATGTTGAGGAATTTCCCTTCAATTCCTACTTTGTTGAGTGTTTTTATCAGGAATGGATGTTGGATTTTATCAAATGCCTTTTCTGCATCAATTGATACGATCATGTGTTTCTTTTCCTTTTTCCTATTTATATGGTGCATTATATTGATTGTTTTTCTAATGTTGAACCATCCTTGCATCCCTGGTATGAGTCCCACTTGGTTATGATGTATTATGATTTTGATGTGCAGTTGAATTCTGTTGGCTAGGATTTTCTTGAGAATTTTTGCATCTGTGTTCATGAGGAATATTGGGCTATAATTCTCTTTCTTAGTGATGTCCTTCCCTGGCTTTGGTATGAGGGTTATGCTTACTTCATAGAATGTAGCAGGGAGTTTTCCATCCTTTTCTATATTCTGGAATAATTTGAGTAAATTTGGTGATAGCTCTTCCCTGAATATTTGACAAAACTCACCAGTGAAGCCATCTGGACCTGGACATTTTTGGTTGGAGGTGTTTTGATGACCTGGTCAATTTCTTCCTTTGTCATCAGTCAGTTCAAATTTTGTACTTCACTCTGTGTAAGTTTAGGTATGTTGTGCTTTTCTAAAACTGTATCCATCCCCTCTAGGTTTTCAAATTTATTGGAGTACAACTCTTCATAATATTCTGTTATTATCCTTTCTATTTCTATTGGTTCCATTGTGACACCACCCATGTAGATTCTGTGTGTTATTTGTGTCTTCTCCCTCTTTTCTTTGTTAGGTTTGCTAATGATTTGTCAATTTTGTTAATTCCTTCAAAGAACCAGCTTCTTGTCCTGTTGCTCTTTCTGTAGTTTTTCTGTTTTCTATCTCATTGATTTCTGCTCTAATCTTTATTATTTCCTTTCTTCTGTTGACTGTAGGTGTAATTTGTTGGTCTGTTTCTAATTGTTGGAGATGTTGTATTAATGTGTTGATTTGGGTTCTTTCCTCTTTTTGGATATGTGCATGTATTGCAATAAACAGTTCTCTCAGCACTACTTTTGCTGTTTCCCAAAGATTATGGTAAGTTGTGTTTTCATTCTCATTTGTTTCTAGGAACTTTGTGAATTCATGTTTAATTTCTTCTACTATCCAGTCACTTTTCAGCAGTGTGTTATTCAGTTTCCATATATTTGACTTTATTTCCTTTTTCTTCCTGTTGTTGATTTCTAATTTCATAGCATTATGGTCTGAGAAGATGTTTTATAGTATTTTTATATTTGTAAATTTATGGAGACTTGTTTTGTGGCCTAACACATGGTCTATTATGGATAGTGTCCCATGTCCACTGGAAAAGAATGTGTATTGTGCAGCTTGGGGATTGAATGCTCTGTATATATCTATGAGGTCCAGTTGACTGATCGTGTTGTTTAGTTCCTCTGTCTTTGTTGAGTTTATTTTTGGTTGTTCTATCCATTTTCAAAAGTGGTGAATTAAAATCACCCATTATTATTGTAGATCTATGTATTTCTTTCTACAAATCTATTACAGTTTGCTTTATATATTTTGGAGTACTTGCTTTGGGAGCATAGATATTTATTATGGTTATGCCATCTTATTCAATTGTCCCTTTAATCATGAGATAATGTCCATCTTTATCTATTATGCTGAATTTTGCCTTAAAGTTTATTTTATCAGAGATAAGTGTTGCCACCCCTGCTTGTTTTTTATTGCAATTAGCTTGGTATATTTTTTCCCATCCTTTGTCTTTTAATCTATTTTTGTCTTTGTGTGTAAGGTGTATCTCTTGCAGACAGCATATTGAAGGATCTTGTTTTCTTATCCATTCTGCCACTCTCCATCTCTTAGTTGGTACATTTAATCCATTTACATTCAGTGTTATTATTGATGTTGTTGTTGTTAAGTGCTGTTGAGTCAACTCTGACCCATAGCGCCCCTGTATAGGGTTTCCATGGAGCAGCTGGTCAGTCTGGCGCATTAACCCACAGCACCACACCAGGACTCCAGTGATATGGTTGGTTCTTAGTAATTAGTTTTGTAAAGATAAAAGTAAAGAAGTAGAAGGAAATAAAGGGATGGGGAAAGGCGAGGGAGGACCAGAAGAGAAAAAGCAGTCTAGCAATGAACAAATGTCAGCTCAACAAGGTAAAAAACTCTTTGTGTGATAATGATCCAAAGAACTAAGCTGTTTTGAAGGTATTGAATTTTTGTCATGGAAGGATTTTAATTACCAGCCAGATGATCATGTGACCTGTAGTCTGTAGAATGAGCGAGAGCTCTTAAAAGCAAATTTGACAAGGTTAATCTTATAGTCCCATTATACTACGGATAGACATGACTGCTAACTACAGGGCCCATGGTTTAAACCCACCAGCCACTCCTCAGAAATCCTATACAGGGTCAGTATGAGTCAGAACAAACACAAAGGCATTTAGCAACAACAACTATGAGATTCTATTATTGCTTTGATACATGAACCTAAATGATGAGGATGGAGAGCATGCAACATTTGTTTTTAGGTGCCATTGAGTTGGTACTGACTCATAGTGATCCTGTGCACAGCAGAATGAAACGCTGCCCGATCCTGGGCCTACCTCACTACTGTTGCCACACTTGAATCCATTGATGCTGCCACTTGGCCAATTCATCTCACTGGGTGTCTTCCTCTTTTTCTCTGACCCTCCACCTTACCAAACATGATATCCTTCTCCAGCAACTGGTCTCTCCTGACAATATGTCCGAAGTATGAGAGACGAAGTTTGGCCATCTTGGTCTCTAAGGAGCACTCTGGCTGCACTTCTACCAAAACGGATCTATTGGTTCATTTGGCACTATGTCCAGGGAAATAATCAGTCTCTATGCAGAAAAGAGTTTTTGTTGAAACTTTCTAATTCCATGCTTTTCTAGACCAGCCATAATTTGGTAAACATCTATGAAAGAATCACAATCTTTCTTATAAATGTTGTCTGAAGAGTAGTACTTATTTCTCTTAATCAAAACATAAAAGACATTAGGAAGTTTTTGGAATAAGATGTTCTTGTTGTTTTTAGATGTGTAGTTCAGGCCTTAAAAAATAGAATATGTGTGTCTAACTCAGAGTCCCTCAGAACTCCTTGTATTGTGCTTTTCAATATCATCAAACGTTTGATATTTTTTCCCCTGTGTTGGGTAGGAAAAACCCATATCTACACCAGTTAAGCCTTTGTTCAGGGGAAGTATTGTTCTGTTGCAACCATTGCCTCTAGTGCAAATCATCCGTTCAGCTTGTAGTAAGAAGAAAAACCATTCTTCATAGAAACAGATACTGGAAAGGAAGTATGAGTTGACCAAAGAGAAACAGCCACTCTCCTATCATAATTTTTCTCTTTGTGTGACACAGAAGGTTTGACTGCTAAGTAACTGTGGATTTGTTTTTTGGCTTCCACAAAGGTAGAAGGTGTAAGGCATGAGGCTTGAATGTCTACTGCAGATTCTCATGTCTATCCATGTTTGGAATTTCATCTTCTGCTGACTTTAAATGCAGCAAAGGTGGCCAAATACTATGGTTTGCCTAGGTTGAAAGGTTTCTTGGGGTGTAGGAATTTTAGTGGTAAAAAGAGAAACAGTTTATGGCAAACCTGGATGATCGATCATCATCCTGTTTGCTAAGATTTATAACCTGATGCCTCAGACTTCAGATGATCTTCCCAGTCTTCAGAAAACTCATTGCAGGACTGGTCCCTCTGATTGGTTCCCATCCTAGGTTATGTTCTTCTCATTCTCCCCAACATGATTTTCAAGAAGAAAAGAAGCAAATGAATAGATTTTTAAAATCTCATTTAAATCTTCTTCCCAATTTCTTTCTTAAACACTGACACCTGCTACCACTTGCCTGCTAGCAAAAAACAAAAGGAATCAAAAAAGCAAACAAATGTTAATGAGAAGACTCAAAAACAGCTGAGATGCTTAGTTCTCAACAGCTTTCTTTTTCCATAAACATGGATGCATAGTTTTGTTTTTCTCCTGCATATGCAAAACATGGCTACAGTTGTTTTTTGTTGTTTTTTTTTCTGGTAGCAAATCTGCTTTTACTTTTTGCAATGGAACTGAAAAAAAGTACATTATAAAAATAATGCTAATAAATGGTAAGTTTTTTGAGCACCTACTATGTCTGCCGGTGTGGTGTTGTAGGATAATGCACTGAACAACAAGGTCGATTTGAACTGAAATGTTGGCAGTTCAGAAGAAGCAGCCTCTCCTCAGTAACCCTATACAGAGTTGCTAGGAGTCAGAACTGACTCGATGGCACTTAACCACAACCACAAAAATGCTAGACAACAAACTGAGCATTTTAGTTGCATTTATTTGTTTACATTTTACATCAACTTTATAATATGGGCATCATTTCTGTTTTACATTTCAAGGAGTTAAAGCACAGAAAGCTTAAGTTATTCACCAGAAGTTGATTAAATAGGTGCCAAGAAGGAGAACTGTGCTTGAGCCCAAGTGGCTCAAATCCGGAGCCCAGACTGTCATATACTTCCCTGGTGTTACTCTAGCATGGTTACCTTGAGGACCAGACATCTTATCAGCAACAACTATTGCCTGGTAGCCCATGGTCTGAAAAAAAATCAGCCTTTTAAAGGCCCCAGGAGATATTGATGACACTGAGACACAGGTTGGGACTTCTAGCCTCTAGAAGAAGAAATAAATATCTGTTCTGTAAACCTACCCACTTTTGGTATTTTGCTAGTGCAGCCCTAGGAAGCTAAGACAAGCATCTAACTGGCTGCTATTCTGTTCATAATCCAGATAGTCGCTGAACACATTTGCTCTAGAGAACAGCTTCTGTTCTATACCTTGTATGTTCTGTATCCTGATAAGGAAAAGGAAAGAGAGGTAATGCTTATTGAAGGGCTGATGCTATATGCCAAATGCTGCAGAGAAGCTTCATTATTTTATAAAGCCCTTATATCACTAACTGTATATATTTAGTTTCACGTAACTAGATCACCTATGATAGTTTAACCAAGTGGTGGTGGTGGTAGTTATAAATGGTGGAATGGGTTCCGACTCATAGCTACCTTGTATAGGGTTTCTGAGGCTGTAAATCTGTATGGGAGCAGAAAGTCTCATCTTTCTCCTATGGAACCACTGGTAGTTTCACACTGCTGACCATGAGATTAGCAGTAACCAACTTGTAACCACCATGCTACCAGAGCTTCTTAGTGTAACCAAGTTGCAGTTTTAATTTTCCTGTAACAAGAATCATTCCAAGGGCTGGTCTGTTGGCTTCTTTACTTTTAGGAGTTGTGATATGGTTGATGATTTTCCGGTGTTTCTTCCATGTTCCTGATAAGAAGAAAAAGAAAATTAAAGAGCAAAAGGTGTCTGCCTCCTTAGTCTATGTTTGAAAGCTTCAATGAGTGACTTTCGTTTATATCTCATTAGTAAAAGTTTTACCAAAATCCTCAAAGGAAGCTGGGTAATTTTGTTGCTTTAACTAGACATATGGTCACCATGAACTTAATTAGGAGCGGTGGCACTTTGAGGTAAGCAGTGCACTGCTAATTTCAAGGTCCTTCGTTGAAACAAATATAAGGTTGTCTGCTTTCGTAAAGATTATCAGACTCCAAAACCCTGTATAGGATTAATAGGATTAAAAATCAACTCGATGGCAATGAGTTTAGTTTTAGTTTTTGTGTTATTATGAATTTAGTAATGGTTTACATGGGAGGACCCTGGTATTACACTCATCCTATCATATTTCATTTCATTGCAATGATTACAATCCCTTCCATGCATCATCATTCCACAATATTTGCTTCTATTCTTCTTCTTTTTTTTTTAATGTACACAAAAATACTCAGGAATATATATCATCATTTAAACAACCAACAAAAGACCAACGGGTACATTCTGCAAGCCTGTCTCCTGGTTAGCAGCACACAGCCTTTCTCTTTTCATGAGTCTGGAGTCCTCAGTTGCTCTTTCTCTCCTTGTCATCATCTCTGCCTTCATCTCTGGTGTCACTGCTTCTCTGGATACGGTCCCACATTCTGCTCTTGCTCTTCTCCCATGATGGTCCTAGGGTCCTCTGTTCGTGGGCTGTAAGATTAACTGCCCCCCTCCCCCTTATTGTTACCTTTATAGCTGTGACAATCACAAATAGTCATGATAATAATTACTCACTTTTGAATCATAAGAATCTGATCCCCATCTCCCTTCACCAAACCCATCTAGACAAGATGGAAACTATTCAGTGGTGTTTTCTGCCTTCTCCCACATACTCTAAAACTAAACTCCCTCTTGAAAGCTTGTAAGTCAGACACTCTGTGCCTTTATTGCCCACCCCTCATTTTAGGTAGCCAATGGAAACCCTATACAGGGTCGCTATGTGTCAAAATCAACTAGATGGCACTTAACAACAACAATGTCTAAATTGCCTGTCTCTATCAACTCTGTGTACAGAGGGGATAGGATTGATCCTTGATGTGAAGATTCCTTCTCTCTAGTTGGTATTATGAGCTACTACATCCATGAGTAAGGAGCTCTGGTAGTGTAGAGGTTACAAATCGGGCTGTGAGCTGCAAGGTCAGCAATTTGAGACTACCAGCCACTGTGTGGGAGAAAAATGAGGCTTTCTGCTCCCATAAAGATTTCTAGCCTCGAAAACCGTGTATAGGGTCGCTATGAGTCAGAACCAACTCCACGGCACTTAACAACAACATCCATAAGTATAGGTCAATTTCATCAAATTGTAGCAATTTATAATTTACTTTATAAAAATTTTTTTTTTTTCTTGTTTAAATCTTCCTCTAGTCAAGTTCCGATCATCAGGTCATCGAAGCTAGGTTGGATGGGTACTATCTGCAAGTTTGGGCATGCTTGTGCATCTCCCTTTACTTCGTATCAGCTGGATGTTTCACTCTCAGTTCTAGCCCTCCTTGCCTATGTCCTTTTTGATGGGCTCAGGAGTTCCCAGGTGTCACCATACTTCGGACCAACCAGCTCTTCCTCTTCTCTCTCTCATATCCAGGTCTAGAGAAGTCTTTGGAGTGTGGTTGAATTCAGCCCATATCTTCATTGCTGCCTTTCCCCCACTTCCATTCCTGTAGACCAATATGGTCACCAGCAAGCCTGCATGCCTACTCATGTCTTTCCTTTGAGTTTCAGTCTTGGAAGGGGGTTTGTGCTGCGGGGACTTAGTTACTTGCCTTGATGGTTCCCTGGCAAATGACTTGCGTATTTCTGTAGTAGCCAATCAGATTGCCATTTTGATTTTGATTTTTCCTGCTGGTCTTTCTTTGAATAAATATCTTCTGTTCCTCTGGCTGCTCCAATTTTAGTTTGGTTTTAATTTATCAAGAAAGAAGATGAAATGGATATTAGACCAACCAGAATGCCTGCCATATTATGACCCAAATTTGAAGAATATGCAGGTATTTTAATAATCTGTTAATTTGTTCTGGAGAGATTAAGATGCTAATCTTGGGTAACATAATCACAGTATACTTCTTACCACCTTTTCCAAAGCTCTATGACATCTTTGTTGCTGGTCATTGTCCTTAATATAATCATTCCTTTCCAAAGACATTGGAAGAAAGAAGTTATTTCTTGTTTTCTTGCCTCAGCATCCTGGAGGATTTGAAAATATAGTGTGTGTAAACCTAGTAAGTGCCAGGCACCTTTTTACCATTCTAGGACTGAGTGCTCAGGAAAGTTAGGTAATCCTCCCATAACCCCATAACTGGTATTTGGCAGAGCTGGGGTTCAAACACAAGTGGGTCTATGTCCATTGCATTTCTTTTTATATTATTTAGTATAATCAACCAAGAACATTTACATTTTAATAGAAAGAACCTCAAAGATGAAGCAGCTTTCAATATCTACAACAGTAGAATTGCAGATAGTTGTCACATATGCTGGCCTGGTATGGCTTATTAAAAAACTCCCCTGACTTTTATTGTTATAAAAGCCCAATAACAAAAATTTCAATTATAATAAAGTTGTTTATGTATTTCATATATATAATTTTCTCTTGGTTCTTCTGATAACTCTGAATAATAGGCCAGATAGGGATTGAATGCCAGTATATGAATGAAGATGCAGTCTGGTATATTTTCCTTCCATAAATTCAGTGTCCAAGGTCCTTCATTAAGAAGTTTTCAGAAGGAGTATGATTTTATCAAGTTGTATTTTATGAAAATTATTTTTGTAGTAAGCAACATCTAAATTAAGGACTAATTTTCTTGCCAATCTTGTATCAGGAATTATTTAAAGTAGTCAGCATTTTCCTGTTTTTGTGAGAAAATTTAGTAATCAGCTTATTTAGGAAAAAATACAATTGTGCACTAACGAATCACTTGAAATTTTTTTAGACTAACCTTCTGCCGAAATAAGTATTATTATATTAAAATAGGTAATTAATAGCTAATTAAGATTCACATAAAAAATTTCTTAAACATATAACATTCTGAAAAAAATGTTTACTGAATAAATCATCATTCCTATGATCAGCATTATCAACAGATTTATTGAGTGCCTACTATGAGTAAGACCTGATAAGATGATCTAGGATCAAAAATGTATAGGTATACCAGGTGGTCAGCTTTCTTGAGAGCCACACTGACCACAGTGCTTTGCATATACTATGTACTCAAGTATTTGTTAAACTTACAAATGAATGAATAAAGATTTAATCAATTCATTTGCAGAAGACTAAGAAAATCCTTCCTAGCTTTTCTAATATGTATTATTATAGTAGTCTCTCTCTTCTGAGATGCTGTCCTCTGTTTCCAACTAGCTCCAAATCCAGTGACATGCAGATCGTAAACCAAATAGATCAAGAGCAGCTGCATGATCCAATCAATATATCTGTTTCTCTGGAATTTGTGTACCCTTTGGAGTTGTCATGTATAACTCCTTAACTCTCATCAATTAATCTAATCTTAAAAAATCCTTTCAAGCCGGTCCTATGCCTTTTCACCACCACTGTCAATGCCTTCATTTCTACTTATGGAGCACCCAATATGTTGAAGCATTGTTACTGTATAGGCAATACAAGGGTATTAGTTTAAATTAAACACATACACACACACACACTAAGTACTCTGAAAATAGAGCTTATATTTTAGACACTAAAAGAAAAAGGAAATTTTAAAAATCACATCAAAATGTCCATTTCACAGCACTTTCTACTTCTCAACTGAATTTGACATTTCATTGCAATGGCCACATAGACCATCACACCATACTCACAGTTAAGGATTTTATTAAGGAACCTTACAATTAAGGGTCAGAAATGTTCAGGGCACAGTTTTTGTAGTCAAGACAGTCTTTTTTCTCCTTTGCCTATGGGCATATACTTACTTGTTGGAAGACTGACTGAATTTAAAATGAGAAAACTACTATTAAGTGAAAAAAACTAAGATAAATGAATACTTCCTAATAGAGCCGTGGCCTCATAACTGAACTAAGAATCCTACTTCAGAGTCTTAGAAACCAAACTCTGTGCCCTGCCATCTGTGCCTCTCTTTGACCCTTGGCCCCTTGGCATGGCTGCAGCCCTGCTCCAGCAACATTACAAAGTTCCTTTGGGGCTGCTTATCAAAGCACGTAGTACATATTATTCCACCATAAGCTTCAATCTGAAGGCTGCATGCCTCAGCAAACCTAGTTTGCCCAATTAAGTGCCTGGAGACACCTCACTCTGGAAACAAGACTTGCCTGGAATCACTCAGCTTTATTTGCTCATTGGGCTGGGAAGGCCCCTTCTCTTTCATGTTCTGGTTCTTGGTTCTGTTGTTGATGCTTTTCTTCTACTCTTCTGATGTCACCATTTTCTGTCCCTGGATCTTGGAGGTTCAGTATGTGGGGATCTTGGGGTCCAAAGGACACACTCCATTCTAGGATCCTCTTGTTTAATTGTCATGAGATCCTTCACTCTGCTTCTGAGATTGCTCATTTTACACGTATTAGAATTCCAAATTTTCATAATTAACCTTGTTAACAATTTCTTACAACTTAATCATGTAATTCATCATCAGCTCCCCCCACCTGTTTAAATCCAGATCCATCCAGAAAAGGTAGTTTGGTGGAGTTTCAAAGACTATGACTAAAGGAGACATGAAATGAGTCACTGTACCACAGTAGAAGTCAAAAATGACTGTAAAAAAAAATAATAATAATAATACAAAGAAGGAAAATAGTGAGCTGGTGTGAGGGTGGTTAAGAAAGGCTTCTTTGAAGCTGTCCCACTGAGGAAAGAATGTGGTGAAGGAGCAGAATGGGTAAATATGAACACAGTACTTTCATAAGGTTTGATGTGAATGAAGGTCAGCGTGGCTGGAGAAGAACAAGTAAGGAAGAAAGGGGTAGAAGTAGGATCAGAAACAACAGAGAGCCAGAGGGATTGCAGTCTTGGAATCCGTACTGAAGGGCTTGATTTTTCCTCTGGATGCTCTAAGAAGCTAGGGGAAACTCTGGAGAAGAGGATGATGTGATTTAATTTTACCTTGTAACAGAACTACTCTGGCAACCATGTTAAAAAGAGCCTGAAGGAGATCAAGGATCAAAGAAGTGAAAACAGAAGAACCTTGTCATAATCTCTGCAAGAAATAGTGGTCAGGATGGTACAAAGCCTACCATCTTTCATATTATTGCAAAAGCCTACCTAGCCCATAGCATATTGTCTTCTAACTAATTTAACTTGACTATACTATGAATAAGGAGCTCTGGTAGCGTAGTGGTTACGAATCGGGCTGCGAACCTTAAGGTCAGTGGTTCGAAACTGCCAGCCGCTCTGCGGGAGAAAGATGAGGCTTTCTACTCCCCTAAGGATTTACACCCTCGGAAACCCTGTACAGGGTCGCTATGGGTCGGAACCAACTCGACGGCACTTAACAAAAACAACAATACTATGAATAATGACTTTAACACTATGTGGATATTTACTTACTTGCTGGAAGAGTGATTGATGAAGACTTCCTAATAAAGCCCATGACCTATTAATACAGCTAAGAATCCTGCTTCAGGGTCCTAGAAACCAAACTCTCTGCCTTCAATCTGTGTCTCCTCTATCCACACCACACAGTCCTAGCTAAACACTACAAAAAGATGATCTCAGTGAAATCTCACAATCAAGTGAGCTAAATGCTGTGCTAGTATCTATATATTACAGATGAAGAAATTAAGACTCAGAGAAAGTAAAAAATAGTTCCCAATTTTTTATAGCATGTAAGTGGTAAAGTGTGTCCTGCAGCCTAGGTATGACAGCAGTAGTCATACGTCTGCTCTACTATAGCTCAGTGGGTAGTAATAGCTCAAGTGCAGCTGCAAAACCATTCCTGACTCTTACAGTGTGTGCATCCCCATTGAACATGTAGAGGACTTAAATCACTTACTGAAGAGGAACAAGACTACAGCCTTCAATGTTTATTACACATCAACATAAAGAAAACAAAAATCCTAACAGTTGGACCAATAAGCAGCATCATAATAAAAGGAGGAAAGATATAAGTTTTTAAGGATTTTATTTTACTTGTATCCACATTCAATGTCCATGGAAGCAGAAGTCAAGAAAATGAAAGATGTATTGCAATAGGCAAATCTGCTTTAAAAGACCCCTTTAAAGTGGTAAAAGCAAACATATCACTTTTAAGAATTAAGGTGTACCAGACTCAAGTCACAGTATTTTCAATTACCTCATGAGCATACTACAGCTGGACAATGAAGAAAGAAGACTAAAGAAGAATTGATGTATTCGGATTATGGTGTTAATGAAGTTAATATTCTATGGACTACAATCGCTCTTGAAAGAAGTACAGCCAGAATGCCCCTTAGAAACTAGGATGGCATGGTTTCATGCCACATGTATTAGACATGTTATCAAGAGGAACCAGTATTGGGAGAGGAACACCATGCTGGGGATAGTAGAGGTCAACAGAAAAAGGGGAAACCCCTCAGTGAGAAGATTAACAAATGTAACAGTGGTCTCAAACAAAGGGACATTTGTAAGGATGGAACAAGACCGGGCAGTGTTTTCTTCTTTTATCACTATGAGTCCTTATTTGTATCAATGGCACAAGCAATTTCTCTTGCCTCTGTTCACTTGTAGTTCTTTTTCAGTATCTGAATCCTGGCTCTTACCACATTTCATTTGCATAGCATTTAATGTCCTTTCATTTTCTCTCTTAATCAATTATAAGCTCTCAGAGAATTAAGATTTCTGGTTCTTTCATCACAGCACACTATGATCTGCACACACTAATAGCTGCTCAGTAAAGGGAGTACCGGGGTGGCATTGCAGAACAAGTACTGCATTGCAAGGCTCGTTGGAACCACAAAATCGGCAGTTCAAGCCTACCACTTGCTCTTCAGAAACCCTATACAGGGTGGCTATGAGTCAGAATCAACTCAGTGGCACTTAACAATAACAACAGCAACAGTGAAGGTAATGGCAAAAGGATACTCATTAAAAGGAATGGAGACTTTATTCCTTTCTCTAAGCTTAGTACATGCATGGCACTTGGGAGGTACTCAGTGAATCATTGCTGGATGAATAAATGGATGAATGCATACTTCTATACCATTCTATTTCCTTATTAGTCTCCTTTCTGCCCAGAGGCCTTGCTTTCCGAAGAACTCTTCCACATTTTGTCACGTGTGATTGGTTGAAAGATTTTGAGATTAGTCCCTTTGAATGTGACTTCCTTCCAAAACTCTAATCTTGCTTTCACATACTGCTCTGAGTCTTGCCGACCCACCTGGGCAAAGTAATTGGAAAGCAGATAGCATCGTAAGGAAGCACTCGTGTGTTGAGGGGATGGGTGTCTAGTTCTTCTGCAGGTTTGCTGAGCCTTTGCTCTTTCTCTATTCTGATCTTCTTCACCTCCCACCCAAAATAAAGCCTTTTTGTCCTTCCCTAATTAGTAATGGATAAGAAAAGTAGATATGCCCCTTTTGTGGATTTTAATGAATGAATCCTTCATGAAATCTTTTACTGTGGCATAAAAATCAAAAGGTTGCAAACTGATTACCATTCTTATTATTAGAATTCAGACATGGAAAAATGGCTTCTTCAGGGACTCCTTTGTGGCCTTTGTCCAGATTGTATTTTAAAGCAGAGGTGTGTTGGCATTGTAGTGGTAAAGGAGATAATAAACAAGATATTGTGATTAAAACAGACACTGCAGGTGATAAAGAAGAATCAGTGGCAACTGACTTCTGTTAATTCTTCATCGAAAAATGAACTATTAAACTGTTGTGGCACATTTCAAGTACAACCAAAGATGCCTTAGCTTTAGTTTGCAGTCAAACATTAGTAAACTATTGTGAATAAAGAACGACATTTGAATTTTTCTAAGATGAATTCTGGTGTGACGCTGTAGGGTAAACACTGGATGGTTAACCACAGTGTTGGCAGTTCAAACTCATCAGTTGCTCCCAGGAAACCCTATATAAGGGCACTATGAGTCAGAACAGATTTGACAGTATTTAACCACAATAAAAACATGATGAATTATTAAGGCAAAAGTAGAGGGGACATTAAGAACTACAAATCTCATCTCATCCTATTTGTTAACTACCAAGTCCACACAGGAAAAAGCAAAACTAGTTACTAATGCATTGCTGGGCACTAACTAAGTGTGTATGATATGTATGTTGTTCATGATGTGTGTGTATGTTTACATATATGCATAACACTTGACAGATATATTTATTTATATCATTGTTCCTTATAATCATGAGCAAGAAACTGGTATTGTTCATCAATTCCAAGATGCATATCTTTATGTATTTTAACATTTTCAAATTTGGACTGTAGTTTCCATTCAACAATTTCACAATCTTGTTCCAACTGAATGGCAATAGGTTTGGTTTGACTGTTATTAAGTGCCATCCAGTTGGTTTTGACTCATAATGTCCCTGTGTAGGGTTTTTGAGGAGCAGTGGTGGATTTGAATAACCAACCTTGCAATTAGTAGTCCAGCACATATCCTACATCTCCACAACAGATTGTTGTTGTTGTTATTAAGTGCCATCGAGTCGGGTCCGACCCATAGCGACCCTGTACAGGGTTTCCGAGGGTGTAAATCTTTACGGGAGTAGAAAGCCTCATCTTTCTCCCGTGGAGCGGCTGGTAGTTTCGAACCGCTGACCTTAAGGTTCGCAGCCCAATTCGTAACCACTATGCTACCAGAGCTCCTTCCACAACAGATTAGGCTGCTATTAAAGTTGTTCCTGCACAGTTGACCATGACTCACATGGAGGTTATGAATCTGGGCCAACTTCACACATTATGTATGAAGGTTTCTGCTGAAAAGTAACAGGAACCTTTCTCTAGAGCCCACAGAAAGAAAGCCTTCTCTAGAGCCAACACTCAGAATTTGTACTTCTAGCATCCACATCCAAATGTGAGAGAACACATTTCTCTTTATAAAGTTCTCCACTTATGATATTTATGTTATGCCAGCACTAGAGAACTAAAATGGGAGAATGTACACACTTGTAGTATAAATCCAGAAGGCAAGCTTACCTGAATGATGATGGCTCAGATTTTCAAGGGACATCTCCTCCACTACCACCACCACCCAAGACTGAGACAAGCACATTCTCTTATTGCTTCAGTTCCCTTACAGTGAAGAAAGAGTCCTCTGGTGGCCCAGCTTTATGTGGGTTTGTGGCTTGGACACTTTTCTCAATTAGTGATACATGAAATAATAGCATGTCACAGATGCCAGGAGTGTAGCATTAGCATGTTCCTTATATTCATGAAGAAACTGAAGCTTAGAGGAATGAAGAAACTTACCAGACATCACATTAAAGAGCAAGCTAGGTTTGTTTTACCTACTTGTATTCTAAGTTCATTGAACTATCTGCTATACCATCTTTTATGACAAAAACAACTGTGTGACTTTTAAAAAGTCATTCTCCTCTGTGGGCATTGGGTTTTCTCATGTAAAATGTTAGACTAGGCTGAGTCAAAGGGCTTTAAAAACAAATAACAGGTTGCCTTCTGTGGCTGGCACAGGGGGCTGTGCAGTTTCAATCATCTAACAATCAAGTTAATCTAACACATTGGTAATCTAACACATTGATTTCATTTAATTTGCTTTCACAGAGGATGGAATTTGGATAGATAGTTGGGTAAACATATCCAAGGTCACACGTAGAACAAATAGCAAAACTAAGAGTTATATCCCCAATAAATCTGACCTATGAGCCCTGAATCATTTTGATTCTCAGAACCGGGAAGCGCTCTTCCCTATGAGATGTAACTCATACATGCAATGTATAGTATTATTGAGGGGTGACCCCCTGACACATCATCAATGTGTATTTTCCCTTGTGCTTGTGGCTCATTGACGAGAAGCTAAGTCAAAGCTAGACTTGCCTGGTGGTGGTGGCTATGGTTATGTGCCATGGAGTCAGTTCTGACCTATAGCAACCCTGCATAGGATTTCCAAGGCTGTAAATCTTTACATGAGCACAAAGCCTCATCTTCCTCCTGTAGAATGGCTGGTAGTTTCAGACTGCTCATCTTGAGGTTAGCAGCCCAACTCGTAAGCACTATGCTACCAAAGCTCCTTTAGGCAATTCCTAGACATAGGGGTAAGGGAGATCCATAGACAGACAGATGAGTCAGCTCCCAGAAGCTGTCAACTGTCATTAAAGACTCTGCCTTCTCTGCTACACCATATACCAGACAGCTACTGCACAGGGCTAGTGTTCAAAATTCGAAAGATTGGGCACTGCTAGAGGTTTTGATCACTGACTCTTACAGGTGTTCATAGTTCAGTAAACATCTGCCTAAGGGATCAAACTTTGTTTCTATTCTGGCATTCCATAGGCTACTTAAGAAACAGCTTGGGTCATGCCTATGCTTGTACTTTTTCCTTTTCCATGTCCAATCCCAGACAAGGGACAATTGGGAATGCAGAGTTCAAAGTGGGGGACCAGTACCAGGCGGGGTGACTTACAGAGGCACCTAGCTAAATTTAGCTATGAAGTCTGTGAAGGTGGTCCCTTTTGTCAGAGGCAGTTTCACATTTACCAGCTCACCAGGATTGATACGTAAGACCAAATGCCAATTTACTAATACACAATAAGAAATACAGTCACCAAAAATTCACATTAGCATGATTCAACCCCTAAACTTACCTCTCTTTGTGAGCAGTTGTACAAAGGAAGTGAAATGGAAGTTGATCGGAGATGGATGCTTGGTGAAAAGAATTCAGAACAAGGGTCATTAAATATGTTCCTTCAAACCATGCTCACAGTCTCACTATAATCAGTGGTTGAAAGTAGTTATGAGCAAGGATATAGTGTGAGATGTATCAAGGTAGGAATCTCACATCTACCCTTTCTAGCTGTATCATCATGAGCCTCTTCTCTCAGCCTCCATTTTCCCACCTGTAAAACATGAATAATGACAGCATCTACCACTTAGAGACTATGAGAATTAAGAATTAGCATATGTGCAGGCATAGTTTTTGTCACACTTGGAATTCCTTAATTCTAAGATACCATCAGTTGTGAGGTATACTGTCAACTTAGCAATTTTTTAGACATAAGAAAAAAAGAAAAACAAACATTACTGAATTGAATATGCACATTTATCATAAATATATAGGTTCCCCCTGCCCCCAGTGAAAAGCGATGTGCTCTTTCGAGTCATGAAAATGAGGCAATATAAGTTCAATGCACAGGACTCTGTGTTCTGTGGTCATTGTCGTGGTTGTACACAGGATGGTAATAGGCATTGGCACTTTGGTTGTGACTTCATCTTCCCACACTGCTCTAGAATGAGCACACTTGTCCTAGTCACTGTCTTTTCTTTTTCTTGTCCTTACTAGCCCATTTTCTCACTGCCATATTTATTCTTTGGCTAGATTGTTGCTTTCAGTCAATTGGTTGTTAGCTTTTAGAGACATGGAAATCATTTCCATTTTTTTTATAGGAAATTCCCAGAGCTCTGATATGACTTATTATTATCAATGGTGTAATATTCTAGTTATTAGAGACAAATCACAGTTTTTATTTCTCTTAAGGATATTTTTTATTTGCACCCCCCACCCCCCACTAAGTATTCCACTGTTGTTAAGTGCATTGGATTTGGTTCTGAGTCATAATGACCCTGTATAGGGTTTCTAAGGAGCAGTTGGTAGGTTTGAACTGATGACCTTATTGCTAGCAGTCCAGCGCTTTTTGTACAGCATCTCACTAGGACTCCATTCCTAATCATCTTCATCATCAATAAATACTATTGAGCCAATTCCACTTCATAGAAGCCCTGTATAAAGTTTCCAAGGAGTGGCTGGTGGGTTTGAACCACCGACCTTGTGGTTTACAGTCCAGAGTTTATCTTACAGTGTCACACCAGAACTCCCAATACTACACAATCAGTGTAAGGGTCCTCAGAATTCATTTGTTCCTCTGCTCCCATTTTCAGTTTCCACATAAGGAAACAAATGATCTGAAAAGAAGAGTGATAATCTGTGGTCTAAAGAGGTGACTGGTGCAGAGCTTGTGCTGGAAAATGAGCTATTGGCTCTTAGGTCAAAGCTCCTCCCCTTTTTGGTTACTCTGTCACATTGGAAAGAAAGGACACACACTGCTACCACTCTTCCTTGGTGACCCCAGATTCATGGGTCAAGGGTCACTGCTGCTTCTGAGGACTTACTAAAACATGTAGGACAGCATAAAAAACTTCTCAAGAGGTGGTATGCTCCTTGAGACATTGCAGCCTTGAAATTTTAGTGAAGAAGCCCTAGATACAGGTAACCTTTTGTTTCCTAGAACCAGACTGAATAGGGACAGATGTCTCTCCTCTACTGCTCAACTGTGAAATGCCCCCGGCCATGGTTCAATAGGTGGTCACATTCCACAGGATGCTACAAACTATCAGCAGCATGGCAGCCCATTGATTTCATCCAAGGCTCTCAAAGGAATTCTAGATGATGAGCTATTCCAAATATTTCCTCTTTAAAATTACATTTGAAAATTCTTAAAATTCATTTTACCCATTTTAGAAAGTTTATAAAATAAAGAAGAAAAAAACCCTACCCTCACCTCCATAAGACAGCCACAATTGTCATTTTGTTGCATTTAATTATATTCTTGTTCCTGGAAGGAACAAAGTTATAATTGTAATGTACATATCTTAAAATAACTTTATTGCATACTTAAAATACAATAGGCATTTTCCACATTGTTGCATAGAAACTTCTGAGTGTAATGCACTAAACCCTTTGTAACCCAGGCTCACTCTTTAGTCTCAATACCAAGCATAGAATATTGTACATAATAGGCAATGAGACTCATGGTGTAGTGCTGTAGGATAAGCACTGGACTTCTAGCCACAGGTTGATGCTTCAAGCCCACTAGCTTCTCTTGGAAACTACATGCAGGGTCACTGTGAGTCAGAACTGACTGGATCACACTTAACAAAAACAACTCTGTATTTACATAATCATCGTTTCTAAAGCATTAATAATATTTGTAATAAGAATGGGATAATCCTATTAACTTTTCAATCTTTATTTTTCTCTCAAATTGTGTCATTATTTGTGTGACAGCTGTATTCCTCCAAATAAAATGAAGATCTTTGACGACAGACAGTGTGTCACACACATCTCTGTGGATGCTGCTACCTCCTTTTACGTACACACACTCACACACACAAACACATACACACCCTGACTAGGTAGCTTAAACTTTATGCAGACTCAGGATCAAAAAACACCTAAAGTGGCCATACACTTCCATTTTCAGCAGATGTTCCCATGTTTTCCTTAAAGTTCCAACTCCAAAACCTCTGTTCACTGAAAGCAGAGGTTTTCCCACTTTGGTTACAGAGAAAGTAGAATTCACTAGACAGGACATTTTAAAAACTTGTATCAACAAGCCTACAAAAATGATCTGAGCCCCACTCAACACTAACTGTCCTCTTTCTGGCATTATGTAATCTGTCCCCACCCTTGATCATAACCTTGCCAAGTCAGTCTTTCACTAGACCACAACAATCCTAATTTAGTAAAGTATGAGGAGGTCTTTCTAAAGAGGATAGAAAGAATTTGGAGGTTTGCATTCCTACTGTTTTCCCTCATTGAGTGACCCTGGACAAGCACTGCTTCTCTCTGGATATTGTTGTTAGGCGTTGTCGAGTAGACTCCTACTCATAGTGACCCTAGTGACCCTGTGCACAATAGAACAAAACACTGCCCACTCCTTGCCATCCTCTCACTGTTGTTATGTTTCAGCACATTGTTGCTGCCACTGTGCCAGTCCATCTTGTTGGGGTCTTTCTCTTTCTCACTGACCCTCCGCTTTGCCATGCATGATGTTCTTCTTTACGTATTGGTCCCTCCTGACAACATATCCAAATTAGTAGGGAAAGTTTTGCCATCCTTGCTTGTAGGGAGAATTCTGGCTGTATTTTTTCCAAGACAGATTTGTTTGTTCTTCTGGCAGTCCATGGTACTTTCAATATTCTTCACCAACACCATAATTAAAAAGCATTGATTCTTATAAGGTCTTCCTTACTCATTGTGGAACTTTCACATGCATATGAATTGAAATGCCAGGGGTATTTCCTATAATGAAATGACACAGGATTTCTGAGGCTCCCTTGTGTTCTTCCTAGAGATTAAAAACAAGGCTCAAAATTCTAACTTGGCTGCCTATACACTGGATGTTCTTTGCCAATTATTTTCCCTTCTGATCTCCAGTTTTCTTACCTAAAAGCTAGGATCCATTAAACCTACTTCACAGATTTTCTTGGGGATTAAATAAAATGATCCAAATAGTTGCTTTGTAAAGATAGTTATGAAAGTGATCCTTGATGTGGTTCAAATGTTGATCTAGCTTTATGAGGATAGGCTTGGAGAAACATTGAGATAAAGAGAGGATGAGTGAGGAAGAAGAGAAAGGAAGAAGGTGAGAATGAAGAAAGAGGGGAAAGTAAGGCAGGAATGAACAGAGAGTGAATTGGAGAGACAGTTAACTGATATGTAAGAAAGTGTAATTTAGGTAGACACTTACCAATTAGTGGGGCAACACTCCAATTTGGCTTCCTACACTATAAGGTGGTGAGACTAAGCATTTAGTAAAAATGTGCATTATAAATAGGCATGTAAATGGCCCAGCATGGGGGCTGAAAGTTGGAGGCAGCGTTTGGCAGAGGTAATAATGAAGTGAATCCCATTAGTGATAGAAGGCAATTAAATAAAACCTCAATGAATCTCCAGATCTGAGCATTCAGCTGAAAGATTGGGATTTTGGAGGAAAAAAGGTTAAGCACCTGGAGGCTGCTTATAATGACTTTAATTAGATGAAAAATGAATTGTTTTGCTCTTTTTTTTCTCTCTTCAAGATTGCTTTTTAGATAGCAGAGCACCTGCAACAACATTAAGGTGCAGTTGTCAATTGCAGGGATCATGTATAGGTGGTGTTCAGTGAGTTAGAGATTTCATGGTCTCCTTATACTGTCTATGAGAACAGGAGAGTCTCTGATATTTTTATCCCCAATCCCAGTAGGTAAACTAAAGTATTTGTTAAGGAGATGAGATTTCCAGGGATTCAGCTTATTATCACAGCACTTAACCCTATACCAGGGCTCAGGTTGAGAAATGGCTTCATCTGCTAGAAGAAAATGAAACACAACCTATATTCATTCAGAAGTCTAAATTTTATTATGGAATGCAAGGAAACTTGAGAGATAAGAGGGCCCAGATTGGAGTTTGATATCTCTGAGCCTGTTATAATGGAGGGAAAACAAAAAACATATTATCAAACAAAATTCAATGTCACAGAGTCCTTTCCAACTCATAGAGACCCTATTGTTGTTGTTGTTAGGTGCCATCGAGTCAGTACCGACTCATAGCAACCCTATGCACAAAAGAACGAAACACTGCCTGGTCTTGGACCAACCTCACAATTGTTGCCACTCTTGAGCCCATTGATGTGGCTGCCACTTTGCCAATCCATCTCACTGGGGGTCTTCCTCTTTGTCTCTGACCCTCCACCTTACCAAACATGATATCCTTCTCCAGCGATTGGTCCCTCCTGACAATATGTCCGAAGTATGAGAGATGAAGTTTGGCCATCCTGGCCTCCAAGGAGCACTCTGGCTTCACTTCTTTCAACACAGATCTGTTGGTTCTTTTGACAGCCCATGGCACTTTCAATATTCTCCTCCAACACCATAACTCAAAAGCATCAATTCTTCTATGCTCTTCCTTATTTACTGTCCAGCTTTCACATACATATGAGGTTCCTGAAAATACCATGGCTTGGGTCAGGCACACCTTAGTCCTCAAGCTGATATCTTTGCTCTTCAGCATTTTAAAAAGGTCTTGTGCAGCAGATTTGCCTAATGCAATATGTCGTTTGATTTCTTGACTGCTGCTTCCATGAATGTTGATAGTTGATCCAAGAAGAATGAAGTCCTTGACAACTTCAATCTTTTCTCCGTTGATAAAAATGTTTTTTCGTCAAATGGTGAGCATTCTTTACATTGAGATGCAATCCATACTGATGGCTGTGCTCTTAAATCTTCATCAGTGAATATTTTAAGTCTTCTTCACTTTTCAGTAAGCAAGGTTGTATCATCTGCATATCGAAAGTTGTTAATGAGTCTTCCTCCAATCCTGATGCCACATTTTTCTTCATAGAACCCAGCTTCTAGGATAGGATGAGTAAAACTGCTCCCTGCTTCTGTAAAGAAGCAGACTGCCTTATCTCCCCTAGATCAAGCTGCTGGTGGGTTCAAACTGCAGTCCTTTCAGTTAGTAGCCCAATGCTTTACCCACTACACTATGGAGGAAAGGCTCCTCAGTGGAGGCAAACAATCCATAAATTCCCTTTCATCTTCAAGGTCTATGTTTCTTTTACTGATATCAACAGGAAAAATAAATATTTCTAACAATATATTTTCATAGATACTGTATTATATGGTAATTTAAATTAACAAAGTTTTTATACATGTCTTGTCTTATCCTGGTGTATCTGGATGGTACATTAACTCTAGTCTTAAATCTATTGTCCATATTTTCCCACTGTACAATGGTTAAGTTATAAATAAGTGGTAGCTGGACCTACCTTTAGAGGTGAACCAAATGCAATCAAGAGATAAATATCTAGTTGCTTTTCTGATGCTGTTTAGTTTAGAGCTGGAGACCAAGGAGTCCATTGGACAAATCTATACAGGCCTATAAAGAAGAGTGTGTCCAATGTGATAGTATTTATTGTTTGCAGTAAATTCAAAAATTTTTATTATCACAATGATTGAAAAATATCAGTTATTTTGAATTTTAAAACTAATCTGGAGACTGGATAAACCTCACCTAGCTGGTGGATAAATTTCCGTGACAACCGATTATTAGATAGAGATTGAATGACTCCAGAGGTAAACAGTTTATAGAGTCTTAGTTCTCAGTCTTGACTGGCATCACCGGAATCACTAGGAAATTTCTAAAAAATACTGAGATCTGCCACCAGAACTAAATTGGTAACCTCAATGTCAGCAGTTCAAACCCACTTGCTATTCTTGGGTCTCTATAAGGAAGACTTGATGGCTCACAACAACAACCAACCCCAGAGATTCTCTGTTAATTGGTCAGAGGTCATCATGGCATTGGTTGCTTATTTCGTTTAGGATACTCTAGTGAATCTAGTGAATAGATCTGTTTTGGAAGAAATGCAACCAGAGTGCTCCTTGGAGGCCA
>NW_006408592.1:10122227-10124629 GCF_000296735.1 Chrysochloris asiatica
TGTGTACCGCACTGCAAAGTTTGATGATCATCATATTTGTTTTACCAAGAAGTTTTAAACCTGGAAGAACTCTTGACAAATTTATTTATTTTAAATTTATTTATTTTAAAATAAATAGATTCAATTTATTTATTTTAAATCTCCAAATGAGGAAGTGCCATGTATTTGGGGTACAATTGGAACAAAGACCCAGATCTGTTAACATCAGTAGGGCAGTGCCTACTGGATGAAGCTTTGAAATTGGTTGTTGTTGTTGTTGTTAAGTACCGTGGAGTCGGTTCCGACTCATAGTGACCCTGCACAGGGTTTCTGAGGCTGTAAATCTTTATGGGAGCAAAACGCCTCATCTTTCTCCCACGGAACTGCTGGTATTTTGAACTGCTGACCTTCAGGTTAGCAGCCCGATTGGTAACCACTATGCTACCAGAGCGCTATTAAACATATGTATGATTTCCCTGACACTTACTCATTAAAGGCAAATAACTAACAGCCATTAATCATTCTCTTGGCAGAAGCTGATTTTCTGAACGATTAAAGAGATCGGTTGGAACATCTGATATTTTATTTCCCTGAAAGGTAAGGGCAGTATTCTAAATGACAACTCTTCAATTTCTGCTTTTTCTTCCTTTTTATATATTTATATATTTTTTATTAGGAAATAATATAAATAGGTATATTTTAAATTACTGAAAAACTTTCAGATTGTTCTCTTTCCAATTATAATTTTTATTTTTTTAATAAAAAATTCGATTTTGGTTGGGCAATAGCATTGGTCATTGAAAATTCTGTTCTTTCTGCTGAGTTTGAATAAACTTAATTTGTACACATGCCATGAGGGGAGGAGGGTCCAATGCATTACTTGGTAGACAGAGACTTGTGGACAGTCTTCTGCATCATAATGGATTGGCTAACTTGTGAGTGCTTTGGATAAGCTTTGACATCCAAGAGCACTTGTGTTGGGGTCCAGTACTTGGCTTAAATAACATCAGAATGGCAGCATTTGGTTTTCTGGTACTTCCAGGTTATGTCACTGCCTAAGGACAGAGAGGACTGGAAAGTATGGGCCCCAGTGAGGGCCAGGGCTAAGTGAAGAACTCTTATCCTCATTAAAGGAATTAGAGCAAAGCTAAGAAATCAAGGAAACAGTTCAAACATGTGGTATATACTAGGCAGGAACTGAAAGAATGCTTCAAGAACAAGATATTGCTCATTCATTCCAGATTTCTATATCAGTTTGTAGGATGGAAAACTAATTGCTACTCTCATTTTTATTAGGATACATAAGTCTACTATTATAATCCACTTGCTAATTTTAAGGTGCTGAATGTTTTTTTGTGCCTTGATTCTTCTGTAAAATGGGGTAGATTATTATAGCATCTGCTTCACACAGTCCTGGGTAATAATAAAACAAAGTCAGGCATTGCTATCGCTTTTTCCAGTGACTAGTTTGGCCATAGTGGCTGACTTGAACAAAATTGTCCTCATTTGAAATATGCATTTCAACTGTAAAACATTGCTTGGAAATATACAACTTGATCATTGGGGACATCCATTTTCTTTCTTTCCACCTATTCCCTTTCTGAAATGTCAACCCCAGTATCAGTCTTCAGTGTTATTGGCATGGTTACAGGATTCTACATTCTACAGCTAGTTCCTTATTTAGGTTGTATGGGTATTAAGTTTGGGACTTAACAATTTATTCTCCCGAGATAGGCTCAGGTCCTCTATATTCTCATCAGAACCTTCAACCCAGAAAATAAATGCAGTCAATTGAGACTTGATCAGACACAAATGAGCTACTAAGTACAGCATATGAAACTAATAGGACAAGTGTGTTTGGAGGTAATTGTGATAACTAACCACATGCCCAACCTAAACAGGTGATCAGAAAATAGTTACATCTCTAGTAGTTTGACCCATTCAAAGTATGTATTTAATTCCAAACTCTCCTTGCAGATGAAGAATATGTCTCTAAGATTTACCTAGTCTTGTTGTTGTTGTTGTTGTTAGATGCAAGCAAGTCAGTACTTACTCATAGTGACCTTATGCACAGCAGAACGAAACACTGCCCGATCCTGGGCCAACGTCACTACTGTTGCCACGCTTGAGTCCATCGATACTGCCACTTTGCCGATCCATTTCACTGGGGGTCTTCCTCTTTTTCTCTGACCCTCCACCTTACTAAACATGATATCCTTCTCCAGTGACTGGTCCCTCCTGACAATATATCCGAAGTATGAGAGACGAAGTTTGGCCATCTTGGCCTACAAGGAGCACACTGGCTGCACTTACTACAAAACAGATCTATTGGCTCTTTTGGCAGCCCATGGCACTTTCAATATTCTCCTCCAACACCATAACTCAAAAGCATCAATTCTTCTACGGTCTTTTTTATTCACTGT
>NW_006408592.1:10126834-10134311 GCF_000296735.1 Chrysochloris asiatica
GCCAGAAAATGAGTCCCTCAGGTTGGAAGGCACTCAAAATGTGACTGGGGAAGAGCTGCCTCCTCAAAGTAGACTTGACCATGTTGATGTGAATGGAGTAAAACCCATGGGAGAAAATCCTGTGAGACCTTCATTTCCTGATGGGACATAACTCAAAAGAGAACCAGCTGTAGCATCCATTGAAAATCGGAACATGGAATGTACAAAGTATGAATATGGGTAAATTAAAATTTGTCAAAAATGAAATGGCATGCATAATCATCAATATCTTAGGCAGTAGTGAGCTGAAATTGACTGGTATTGGTCATTTGAATCTGACAATCACAAGGTTTACTAAACCAGGAATGACAAATTGAAGAGGAATGGTGTTTCATTCATTGTCAAAAAGAACATATTCAGATTAGTCATGAGGTACAACAGTGTCCATGATAGGATAATTTCCATACACCTACAGGGTAGCCCGCTTAATACCACTATTATTCACATTTACATATCAACCTCTAAAGCCAGTGAGGATGAAATAGAAGAATTCTACCAGCTTCTTCAATGTGAATACTAGTCTTAGATTTCATTAATTATTAGAGAAAATAGGAATCCCACAGGTGTCTGGATATCCTTTTAGACCATTGGGATGGAATGAGGGCAGGCTAGTTCCAGCATCTTGAGAAGTAATATTGGATGTCAAATGAGAAAATAATATATGGCCACTCTGTAAACATAAGTGAGTTTTTCTGGGTTTGGAGGTGGGAAGAAAGCTGAGGTCCCAGAGTGGTGACAGCCACATGAGCATGAGTGGTCTGAAATGAAAGAAATACAATAGACCTTTTCATTGCTTTGCTTTTTGGCATAATTAAGTGCATATTTATAAAATACTAAAGGTGAGCTTCCTATTTTTTTATATTCATAAAGAGGGAACATTCCTTGTGAAACCTTGTAGCTGATACTCCTCAGTCTGTGCCTGAGTTTTCCCTCTGTAGTAGGTTTTAGTTGTGAGGCCAAGAGAGGCGGTGAAGGAACCAAGTTCAGGGACACCAGTGAAGTTTTCTTCTCATCACCCTCCTGCTAGGACAGTGCTTCTCACACCTGAGTATGCATCAAAGTCACATGAAGGACCTGACAAAATGCAAGTGCTGACCCCCATGTCCAAAAGTCATAAAGTAGTAGATTGTGTAAGGCTTCAAGATGATCATTTCTGACAAACCCATAGGTGATCCTGGGACTGCTGGTCAGAGACCACAGTTTGAGAATCATTGCCCTGGGATGGGGAATCCCTGGGTGGTGTAACTGGTTAAACACAGTACTACTAACCAAAAGTTTGAAGGTTCTTTGAGAGTCCGAGGACTGGGGAACTGCTTCTGAAAAGTAACCACCCTGAAAATCCTATAAAGTACAGATCTTCTCTGGACACATGACTCACCATGAGTTGGAATCAACTTCATGGCAACTAACAATGACCAGAGTTGCAGGATGCAGGGTGTTAATGTTCTTTCTCCACATGTTTCTCTATCCCAGAAGGCATACATGTGGTTAAGAAATCTTCTTGCAAGTTAAGTTAATGAAATTAATAGCAAATCTATAGGACAGAGTCCTGGTGTGACACCATAGGATAAGCACTAGGCTGTTAACCGTAGGGTCAGTGGTTCAAACCCACCAGCTGCTCCTCAGAAACCCTGTACAGGGTCACCATTTGTCAGTATTGACTGTACGGCACTTAACAATTTTTTGTTAAGTTTTTGTTAAGTGCCATTGAATCAGGTCCGACCCATAGCAACCCTACATATGGCTTCTGACGATCCGTTGTTGAGTTTGAACCACCAACCTTGTCTTTCAAGACAACCTTGCTGTCCAGTGCATTATTCTGTAGCACTATAGCAGTAGCAGTAAGACAGAGTAAAACTACTCCACTGAGACTGAAAATCTTTATGAGAGAAAACAGCCTCACATTTCACCTCCTGTGTGGCTGATGGGTTTGAACTGCCAACTTTGTAGTTATCAACCCATTGCTTAACCCACTGTGGCACCAGGGGTCCTTTCACTTATGCACATAAATATCGTAGTTCTCCCTGAAATCATATAAATACAGCAACTGAGGCTTGTAGAGAAGAAGTCAATTATCCAACCTCATACTTGGTGGCAGAGGCAGGATTTAAAACCATCCCCCTTAACCACAGGTTCAAAGCTGTTTCTAAAATTCTACTCAGGCTTCAGAATTCTGTGATTAAGATTATGATGAAAACAGAAATTTACACCATCATTTCATTCTGTTATAAATGGCATGTAGAGAAATTAACTTAGGGAAAGCACGGGCCTTTTCTGTCAGTTAGAACATTGACAAATACATTTTAAAGATACTAAATCCAAGTCTGGGCATACTCATGTCCTCTGCTTGTCTTCTTCTTACCTAGGCTGTATTCTGCTTTAACAAAAACTATTGAGTGTCTTGAGTTGTTTTAACTTATTGAAAAATAAAACATAAAAGTACATTTCATTGATGAATCAAAATAAAATTGCAAAATTGCTGAAATAGGTCTAATCCAGGATTACATGTTTGTAATTATTAGTTTGCTTGCTACTGTATAAAACACTAACTTTTCTTATCTCACATGTTCTCTTAAACTGGGTTTTCTAGAGAAGCAAAATCAGTGATATTTATATATGTTTATATATATATATATATATATATATATATATATGGAAAAGTTTCTATCAAGGAAATGGCTCAAAACTGTAGAGCTCCCAGTTCCCAGTGGAAAAAAAAAAGCTTTTCCTACATGTCCATTATACTGAGAGCAGGCCATACCCCCAAGGAAACATTCTTTCAATTGATTGGCTCACTATAGCCAATCACCATAAAGTTAACTATTCCTGTATCTGATTTCACCATGGGACTAACCACATCTTTATTACCAAACTACTGAGAATCCTGGCCCAGTCAAGGTGACACAAAGCCTTAACTATTAACAGATATGTAACTGTTAAAATAAGCAAACCACAAAACCCACAAGGAAGGAATGGAAGCAAATGACTTTCATATTGTCTTTCCTTAAACTTTACCTTTTGTCCATGCTTTCCCACAGACCTTTTCTACTCCAAGGTATTTTTATTAACTCAGGTATGTTTTCCTAAAATAATTTCATCCTAAGAAGAATTCTGGTCCCTGTTATTCTAAGAGTCATATCTATTTCAAGTCTACCTCCTTGTACTTAGACTGTAGTGAGGAAGGACTCTAGGACTGAGACCTGAGGATTTAGGATTTGAGTGTGGGATCTTCTGCTAATTAGTTTCACCTACCATGTCATTTGGAGACCTAGTGTAGGATAAGCTGGAATTGTTTATCTCAAGGTTGGCAGTTCTAACCCACCAGCCACTCTTCAGAACCCCTATTCAGGATCACTATGAGTCACAACCAACTTGATGGCACTTAACAACAACATGTCACATAAGGAGGCCTGGTGGCACTGTAGGGTATGCATTGGACTGCTAACCACAAGAATGGCAGTCCAAACCCAATAGCCGCTGTGAGGTAGAATGCTGAGGCTGCTGCCTCCATAAAGATTTGCAGTCTTGGAAACCCTTAAAGAGCATTTCCACTCTGTCCTCTGGAGTTCCTCTGAGTCTGAATCACCTCAGTGGTACTGAGTTCTTAATATATCATTTATTGGATCCTCAGACTCTTTCATTGTGAAGTGGGATGATTACTCTGACCCTGACCTGGAGTTGGAAGGAAGAGGTGGCGACACATTCACAATGCTCTGCAAACTCAAAATACCTTTAAAATAGAAGACCTTATTATTATCAGCTCTCAACAATTAAGGAATAAAATGCTTTTCCTGTCATTCATTCTTCCCTGCCTCCCACATAAACAACTTTGGCTTTTTGTTCTTTCTTTGAAAGGAGTCGGAAATACACTGCTGCTTTCCCCCACAGCAAGTTAATATTGCCACAACTCTTCTGTCAGTACTGTGGTGGCTTTCATGTTGCTATGCTGCCGAGAATTATGCCACTGGTATCTTAAATGCCGGCAGGGTCATCCATGGTGAACACATTTCAGTGGGTCTTCTGGACTGAGACACAACAACAATCACAACAACAATTGTGAAGGTAGCACAGGACCAAAGAGTGTTTCATTCTGTTGTGCATTGGGTCACTAGGAGTTAGAACTGACTGCCCAGCACCTGAGAACAAATAGCAAGTTAATATTTACCAAGGCAGGGCATCACCTCACGGACAAAACCAAGCCAGCAGAATGAAGTGCAGTGCAGACTTCCAACACTGAGGTTCAGTCTCGGGGTAATGATTCGTCTTACTCTTCTGCAGAATGCTCAGGGAGATAAATGTTCTTTTCCATTAACTTGAAGCTCGGGGAAACGGAGTGGATTCCCAAAATTCTGTAACAGTATCAACTTGGTGCTACCAGGCCATAAGTTATCAAGGCATAAATAGTAACTAAGCCAATAAATTAACTTCTCTATTAGTGTCATGCAGTCCTCCAGTATTGATTTATTTATTGTATTATTATAACAACCTTGTTATTGTTATTTTTATATTACCTGTGTGGCACTGTGAGTTAATGTGCCAGACTCTAAAGCCGTTTGAACAACAAATTTGGTGGTCCAAGCTAACCAGTCACAGCTTGGAAATTCTATGGAGGGTCACTATGGGTCAGAACTGACTCAATGTAACTTAACAACAACATGCAACAACTGGTGTGGTGCTGTGGTATAAAAGCACTGGACCACAAGGTTGGTTTGAACTAGAAGGTTGGTGGTTTAAACTCACAAGCTGCTCCTTGGAAACTCTACACAGGGTCACTGTGAGTCAAAATCAACTCAGTGGCACTAAACACCAACAATGCAACAACTAAGTTTCAGTAGAATGATAAATGCCAAGTCACACAAGTAGTCAGTAGCCAGTCAGATTTTGTACTAGTGTTTGGGGATCCTCTAGGCAGGTAGGCTACACAAGAGCAAGATTTTGAATATGTTCTGTGGAAGTAAATTGTGAGGCTTTCAGTTCCCATTGTAGAACTTAAAGATAGTATACTTGAGTCAGTTATTTATCTGTGCCTCTGTTTAGTTTGTTGTAAAAAGAATGATTCTAACTCACAGGAATAATGCAAGGACTAAGGAGCTCTGATAGCGTAGTGGTTACGAATCGGGCTGTGAACCACAAGGTCAGCAGTTTGAAACTACCAGCTGCTTCATGGGAGAAAGATGAGGCTTTCTGCTCCCGTAAAAGATTAACAGCCTCAG
This sequence comes from Chrysochloris asiatica, assembly GCF_000296735.1. Lineage (NCBI taxonomy): Eukaryota > Metazoa > Chordata > Mammalia > Afrosoricida > Chrysochloridae > Chrysochloris > Chrysochloris asiatica. The sequence goes on from NW_006408592.1 coordinate 10,132,087, forward strand.
AAACCCTGTTCAGGGTCGCTATGGGTCGGAACTGACTCGACAGCACTTAACAACAACAACAAGTGAGCTGAAGGCTGCAAAATGCTCTTGTTGTTGTTGTTGTTGTTAAGTGCCATTGAGTGGGTTCTGACTCATAGTAACCCTGTACAGGGTTTCTGAGGAGCAACTGGTGATTTTCAACTGCTGACCTTGCAGTTCAAACTGACCTTGAGGTCAACTGCTTATCCTAGGGTGCCACACCATGACCCCAATTCTCGTAAGTTATTATTTAGCATGGAGTACTTGTGTGGCACTGAGGGATAAAGCACTGCACTGCCGATTGAAACTACAAAGTCAGTGGTTCATATCCACCGGTCACTTCTCAAAAATCCTACACAGGGTCACTTTGAGCTGGAACTGACTCCAAGGTGCTTAATGACACTATTTAGCAAACTATTGTTGTTATTAAGCACTTGTTTAGCATATGCAGGAATATTATCCTTCTAGATCTAAGTTTCTATTAATTTAGCCATTTGTTCAAGAAGCCTTTTACACATTAACCTTGATAGTGTAGTGAGTTTAGTGTTGAGCTATTAACCACAAGGTCTGTGGTTCAAAAACTACCAGCCACTTCCTGGGAGAAAGAAGAGGTTGTCTGTTCCTGTAAAGATTTATAGCCTCAGAAACCCTATGGAGCAGTTCCACTTTGGCCTATGGGATAACTATGAGTGTGGAATCGACTTGACAGCAAACATTTATTGACGCTAGGAACTAGGACTACTAGAATTTACGTGACAATACAATGGTGGCATTTTAATGACTAGGGGTATGGCAAATACAATTTGTATTCTCAGTTCTGAATCTTGTGAGGGGTCAGATGATATTGTATTAAGTGAAATTCATCAACAAAGGCATGATCATGAAACAGTGGGGAGAAGGAAATGAAATAAACTTGGGGAGAACTGACAAATCCTCACGTGCCTTTTGTACTGGATCTTAAAGTATCTGCTTGCTGCAACCTGATGATGGTGAATTGAAATTATGGACTACATCAATGAAGTCATAAAGGCATAACTGAGGAGTACTAAAAGGGGGAAAAGTATACACAGGAGAAGTAGAGATGAAGTTAGAAATATTAGTTGGAAGAAATTACAAACAAATCATGCTAAGTAATTTATCATTTTCCTAACAACAATGATTAAACACTGAATTATTTTAAGGCAAAGAAATCAGATTTCCATTTATTTATTTATTTAGCATCATGGATGATCATTTTATTATATTCTCTTACATCACATACACAGGTATAGGGGTTAGGAATCAAACACATTCTTTGTGGGGACACAATTCAGGGTAGATAGGGACAGCCAACTTAAACATTGGCACATTAGCTCTGGTAGCGTAGTGATTATGAGTCGGCCTGCCAACCTCAATGTCAGCAGTTCAAAACTACCAGCTGTTCCGTGGAGAAAGATGAGACGTTCTGCTTTCATAAAGATCTACAGCCTCAGAAACCCTGTGTATGTCACTGAGTCGGAATCAACTCCATGGTACCTAACAACAACAACAACAACCTAATATGAGGGGGCAATAAAGCATGAAGTGACTGGCTTACACATTTTCAAAAGGGAATATAGTTTAAGAGTGTGTGAGGGAAGATAGAGTCCCCACTGAATAGTTTTCATCTTGTCTAAATGGGTCTGGTGAAAAGAGATAGGGATACGATTCTTATGATTCAATAGTGAGTAATTATTATCATGACTAACTGCAACTGTCACAATTGTAAAGGTACACAATTTGTAACAAAAATGGGGGAGTAGTTAAATTACAGTTTAGAGATAAAGGACCCTAGGACAATCAAGGGAGAAGAGCACAAGCGGAATGAGAGACCTTATCCAGAAAGCAGCGACCCCAGAGATGGAGGCAGAGATGGGGACTTGGAGAGAAGGAGCAGCTGAGGACTCTGAAGTCATAGAATTAGAAGAACTGAGAGCTAGTAGCCAGGAGGCCAGCTTGCAGAATGTGCCCTTTGGTGGTTTAAATTTTTATATATGCCTGAGTGTTTAAAAAAAAAAAAAAAAAGTGCTAAAATGAACAGAGAGAAGTACTGTTAACTGGTTAACAAATGGTACATGGAGGGGATTATAATCGTTGCCATGAAACAAATTATAAGATTTGTTGAATGTAAAACTGATGATTTGCCCTGTAAATAGTCACTGAATTCATAATAAAAACTTAAAAAAAAA
>NW_006408592.1:10134491-10152596 GCF_000296735.1 Chrysochloris asiatica
AGTTGTGCTGAGGACTTTTATGCCCATCATGACAATGCACCTTCTCATGTTTTGAGAACAGCAAGTTTCATTGGTGAAACTTGTTGCACCCTGACTTTGCCCTCACTTTGCCCTGTCAGACTTTTTTTGTTCCCCAAACTCATCATTTAAGAGGAGAAAAATTTGAGCCCATTGAGAATGCCAAAACTATCTTTTCATGTGGTGCAAATCCATTTTCTTATGTATAGTCAGGTGAGTCAATTCTGACTCACAACGACTCTGTATAGAGTTTCCAAGCTGGTAAATTTTTTCAGAAGCAGAAAGAAGCATCTTTCTCCAACAGAGTGGGGGATGGACTCGAACTGCTGACCTTCTGGTTTGCAGTCTACTGCTTATCCTACAGTGCCACTGTGTTCCTGGAGTACATCTAAGAGCATCAAATTCTTTAGGAGTGAGTTAGAAGAAGAAAAACACCACCATCAGAACTGCATAAAACTAGACGGGTGATACACTGAGAAACAATAGCTTCATATTTTGATGCTTTGATTTTAATAGAGGTTTCTATGATTTTATAAAAGCACATTTTTATTTAACCCTCCTGTGACTCACACGTTCTCTCCATAGAGAACCATCTTCAGCAATAGAGGTGTGGGTACCACTCAGTGTTTTATAAAATGATACCATTCAACATGAGGGACATATTTGGACAAGGCAATTGTAACTGGAGAAGTGGTATTAATAATTAATTCAGGAAAATTTAATATTGATGGGGTTAGCCAGTTAAAAAGTGATTGTGTGAATAATGAGAAAGAATGGTGGTGGTGTGCTGTGGAGTCGGTTCCAACTCATAGCGGCCCTGTATAGGGTTTACGAGACTATAATCTTTACAGGAGGAGAAAGTCTCATCTTTCTCCAGAGGAATAGCTGCTGACCAAAAGCTTTACAGACCAACTCATAACCATTACACTACCAGAGCTCCTTAATGGGAAAGAATAGGAAACTAAAAAATAAATAACATTTTTTATATTTATCCAAGTGGGCAAGTATATGATGGCCAATAATTGAACTAGAGAACACAGGAAAAGAAGTGGGTTTGAAATGAAAAGATACTTTATTGACCATGCTTCACTTGATAGACATGCAAAACATCAAGAAGATCAAAATATCTCTTGGTTTGTTTCAGGTACTGAAAATTGAACATCTAGGTCACAGTGCCTTGTACATTGACAAATCTCTGAGAAAACATTTGCACTAATGAATGGATGATTGACTTCATACTTGATGGATAAATATCTAAATGAGTGAATGATTGAGTGTAAAAATATGTGAGTGAACTAATAAACATTTTAAGTAATTGAATGTACATTTAGCTCCTGGTCCCACCATAAAACCTCAGGCAGATTTTAGAGTTGGTTTGTATATTTGTAAAATCCCATATATTAACAAATTAACCTCAGTCTAACTAGGAATGACAAAACCATGAACCCAGTGGGATAGGATCCAGTTGTTTGGTAGACTCCAGTGACCTTTGTTAAATGTCTTCATAGTTCTGCAGTCAGAATAGACTTAGACAGAGTTGCTCAGAAGCACACAGAACAATTCTCATCTTCATTAACTAAAACTAACAAGAGAAGTAACACAAATGAACCAAGAATATTCAGTCTTGGCCTCAGTAGTTTTCTGGTGATGTCTCATGAGAAGAAACCCCTTCTTCTATTTTCCCCTTCTCTCACCCAACCCAAGTTCTTAAGTGCTGTCAAGTCAAAACAAATGTAGATGGATCTAAACAATCTTGCCTAGGCGTCAGAGGATTGCAGTTTTTGCTACTGTCTGATATTTACATTGGACACCTACTGTGAAACTGTAGGATTAGCACTGGTTGGCAATTCAAACCCACCAGCTGCTCCTTGTAAACCCTATACAAGTCACTATGATTTGGAACTGACTCAAGGGCACTTAACACCAAGAACAACAACAACATATTCACATTGTTGCTGTTACTGTTGAATGCCAGTACATTGGCTCTGACCCATAGTGACTATTGAGCTTGAACCACTGACCTTGAGGTTCAAACTGACATTGCAATCCAGTGCATTACCCACAGTGCCACACCAAGACTTCAGCAAATTAAATACCCCCTATGTTGTTGTTAAGTGCCATTGAGTTGATTCCAACCCATAGTGACCCTGTATATGGTTTCCAAGGAGCAGCTGGTGAGCTTGAACAGCTGACCTTGCAGTTCAAATGGCTTTGCAGTCTGGCGCATTAACCCACAGTGCCCTATAATACCCAGAAATTCCATTGTGGAATAAATGGCTTGTTTGTGAAGGTTGAAGGTTCAATTTCACTTAACAATGTTGCTGAATAAAGACTTGATGATCTGTTTCTGTAGAGATTTCCAAATCAAAAACCAAACCCACTAACATCAAATTCATTACAACCCAGGAGCAGTAAAGGGTTTGAAATTCAGACTTTTCAGTAATCAGTCCAGTGCTTATCAGAACTACTGAGCCACCAAGGCTCAACCAAGAGAACATTATGGAGCACAGTTCTACTCTGTAACATGTAGGGTTGTCATGCATTAGAATTAACTGCACCACAGTGGTGTTGATTTTGGTTTATAGTCCTCAGATATCTTTAACACAAGGCAGGCTAAGTAGCTATGCTGTAATCAGTGAAGAGTGTTTTAGAAATCATAAAGGAATATTTGTTTATTGCTTCATTTATTTTTTTCATTCATTCATTCAACAAATTTTTATCTGAGACTGTTAGAGGTAGGAACTTTGCTGGGCATAGAGATTGGAGAAATGAGCAAAATCAGCCATGAATCCTGTCTTCAAATGGTTTCAGGTTAGAGTTGAACTCAAGATAGTTGCATTACTTAAAATGACTATCATGCATGCTCTGGTAGCATAGTGGTTACGAATCGGGCTGCGAACCGCAAGGTCAGCAGTTCGAAACTACCAGCTGTTCTGTGGGAGAAAGACGAGGCTTTCTGCTCTCGTAAAGATTTACAGCCTCGGAAACCCTGTACAGGGTCGCTGTGAGTAGAAACCAACTCCACGGCACATAACAATAACAACATCATGCATTAACTAAGTTCAGATGAGGCTTCATAGAATAAGTACTAGATGGCAAGGTCAGTTTGAACCTAAAGGTCTAAAGCTCCAATTTACCAGCCCCTCCTTTGAAACCCTATACAGGATCATTATGAGTTGGAAGCAACTGAAAATATTTAACAACAACCATATATTTAGCAAGTCTCAGTGAAAATGAATGAACTCTTCAATGAGGTGCATTGACACATTAGCATTAGTCACAACAATGGACTCCATCATAGTAGACGCTGTGAAGATGCCACAGGATTGGTCAGCATTTCTTTCAGGTATACCTAAGGTTGTTATGAGTTTTGTCAATTGATGGCCACTAGCAACAAAAAAAACATGGCTGGATATTCTAAAACTTATTAGCTGCACTGTTCTAGAATAGTAATTTGTTCACTCCATACATTTTACTCAGTTCATTTTAGGGTATCTGTAGTGCAGGTGTGAGGAGAGTACAAAGTGTCTGTGGTGTACAAAGTATTGGGAGCCTCTGGGTTACTAATGCTCATGACTAGGGGCTAAGAATCAGAATCAAGCTGACATAGATTTGAAAATTTGCTCCTCTACTAAGAAAACAAAAATCCTCACCACTGGACCAATAAACAACATTCTTATCAATGGATAAAAGATTGAAGTTGTCAAGGACTTTATTCTTCTTGGATCAACTATCAACACTCATGGAAGCAGTAGTCAAGAAACCAAAGATGTATTGCATTAGGCAAATCTGCTGCACAAGACCTTTTTACAGTGTTGAAGAGCAAAGATATCAGCTTGAGGACTAAGGTGCAGCTGACCCAACCCAGGTATTTTCAATAACCTCATATGCATGCGAAAGCTGGACAGTGAATAAGGAAGACCATAGAAGAATTGATGCTTTTGAGTTATGGTGTTGGAGGAGAATATTGAAAGTGCCACAGGCTGCCAAAAGAACCAATAGATCCGTTTTGTAAGAAGTGCAGCTAGAGTGCTCCTTGGAGGCCAAGATGGCCAAACTTTGTGTCTCATACTTTGGACATATTGTCAGGAGGGACCAGTCACTGGAGAAGAAGATCAGGCTTGATAAGGTAGAGGATCAGAGAAAAAGAGGAAGACCCCCAAGGAGGTAGATTGGCCAAGTGTTAGCACCGGTAGACTCAAGCGTGGCAACAGTAGTGAGGTTGGCCCAGGATTGGGCAGTGTTTCATTCTGTTGTGCATAAGTCAGTATAGACTTGATGGTACCTAATAACAACAACAACAACAGCAACAATTTTTTAGTTGGGAGCACGGTGGCTCTATAAGATAAGCATTGGACTGTAAACCAAAAGGTCCATGGTTCCAACCCATCAACCACTCCTTGGTGAAAAGATGACGCTGTCTACTGTCAAAAATATAAAAAAGCCATAGAAAGCTTTTACAGAGTCGCTATGAACAACAACAACAACAACAACTTATTATTGGGGAGTGCAGTGACACCATACAATAAGCCCTAGACTGGGAACCACAAGGTAGGTGGTTTGAGCCCATCAGCTGCTCCTTTGGAGAAAGATGAGGCTTTCTGTTTCCACAAAGTCTTGGAAACCCTGTACAGTGTCACTATGAATCAGAACCTAACAACAATGACTGTTTATTAGTTATGTGACTGAGAAATTCACTTCTTTTCAACAAGTAAAATATTTTTGATCTGCAAGCTGGCGGCATAATGGATTAGCATTGGGGTGCTAATGTACATGTCGGCAGTTCGAATCCACCAGTTGCTCTTTAGGAGAAACATGAGGACGTCTACTTCTGTAAAAATTTACACCCCTCAGGACCCCTATGCTTCTGTTCTGCTCTTTTATTTATAGTTGTACGAGTCAGAATCGACTCTACAGCAGTGATTAGTTAGTGGAACACTATGCACAAGTCTTTTTTACTTAGTTTTCCCAGTAACTCCAATAACTCCAGGGCTGGGTGGTGGTTGTGTGCCGTGGACTGTTAGCAATCTGGTATAGGATTTCAGAAATTGTAGATCTTTTTGGGAGCAGAAAACCTCGTCTTTTTCCTACGGAACAGCTGGTAGTTTCGAACTGCTGACCTTGAGGTTAGCAGCCCGATTGGTAACCACTACCTAACCAGACCACGGGTGGTGGTGGTGGTGGTTATGTGCCATGGAGTCGGTTCCAACTCATAGTGACCCTATACAGGGTTTCCGAGGCTGGAAGTCTTTACCAGAGCAGAAAGACTCATCTTTCTCATGCGGAACAGCAGGTAGTTTCGAACCGCTGACCCTGAGATTAGTAGCCCTACTCGTAACCACTACATTACCAGAGCTCCTTGGCCATGTTATTCTTTTAGACAGATAAGAAACTGAGATACAGAGGCGTGAATGGATGGTGGAGTTAGGATGCAAACACAGGATTTTACTTCATGTTCAACTTTCTACTTAGGTCTACAACTTTCTTCCTTTTTATTTTGCATCATTTGGGATCCTATCTTCGTTACTGTGCAATGCCTAGCGCAGTGCCAAGCACTAGGTGGCGCCAATCCTCTCAAAGGCATTGAGGAAGCTGCTTCTCCCAGGCAGGACACCTCAGAGTAGCTATCCAGCTTTGTGCACTTTTCATTCCCTATCGCAGGTATGCTTCTGCAATACCAATTAATCTTTCCCTTCTCTGTATTCTGAAACTGCCAAAGCCTCTACTCATTGTCAGCAGATATCTTGGAAACCTCATTTCCAACGTGTTCTCCAATAGCAGGGGCAATTATTCTTAATCATTATTTATACTAATTTGACGCTTCAGTGAGATTATGTATTATGCTTGTCCTTCCTAATTTCTTTCTTTTTTTTTTTTAACTGTAAGTGAGAATCAATGGAAGGGATTGATGTCAAGCTTTAGGTAGCTATTAACATGACTAGGGTTATCTAACCTTATTACCTTGATTGTAGTTTCTTTTCTATATCTTCTAGCATACCCTCAAATTGATTTTAAAATGTTGCTATTGACCTAAAGATTCTTAACAACAGGAAGTTTAAATGCTTGTCGTTCTCATGCTTTCTGTCTATAATACCAATTACTCTTCAAAGTTTGTGACAGGGAACTGGATTCCATTGCATTTTCAGTGCATATTCAACTGCTTTAGTGTCTCTTAGAAATGTAGATTCAGAAAAGCTGTTACCTGCCATCCAGTTCCAATTCTCACCCCAGGAAAAATATACCTTCCCCTTGTCCCTGCCAGCTGGCCATCAGTTTGTGTTTAAATAATGTTGGTGAGTTTCTGACTCAGAAAGAAGCAGGGGAAAACTTGTTCTGAGGGATCAGAGGATCCTAAACCTTGACCTACCACCAACTCACCTACCACCAAGTTTGCATAGGTTGCCTGATATTTTGAAACCTGTTTCCCCATCAGGAAAATCAGGCTACAAGATTTCATCTCAGGCAAAGTTGTACCTATATAAAATATGATTGAATGCTTGAAGAAGAGTCAAAATTAAACACTTAAATTGCAATTATGTATATAAGTGTGCATTTATGTGTGTACATTATATATGGAGGAACATTTCAAGAGCTGTACTCTTACACTTCAACCTTATATAATATACATATTTTGAGATCCTCTAATATGTCATTGGAGTCCATATGTGTTGCTGTAGTATAAGTCCTGGACTGCTCACCACAAAGTAGGTGGTTCAAACTCATTGGCTGCTCCTTGGGAACCCTATACAGGGTTGCTATGAGTCTGAACCAGCTCAACATCACTTAATGATAACAACAACAACATGGCATTGTATCTCAGGTCTTCAGGTCTTAAAGTTCTGCCTGGCATCATTTTAGCAAGGACCAAGCACCAGTAATGTGGCCTGTAAAATAGTTGCTTCTTTCTCTTCCTCTTCTTCTTTCTCTATCTTTTCCATCTCTTTTTCTTTCTCCTTGTCCTTTTCTTCTTTTCCTTTTGCACCTTTAATTTCATGACTGTTCATTTATAGTAATTAGTGGAAGAAACCCAACTCACTCTAGCCTGAAGAATAAAAAGAATGATTAGAAGAACAGTACAGACTCTAAAAACAATCACACTTAGGAAGTGGGACTCAACCAACCTCAGAATGCTTTCTCAATACTGTTTACTTTCCTTTAATCATTGGTTCAATTATTTTCTCATGCTACAGACTAGCTTTTTTTACATTTCAGAAAATATGCATCCTAGTTTGCGTCTTTTGGATTCAGTTACTTCCATTGATAATCTCAGTAAACAGCACTGCTTGTCCCAAAGAGAATACTGTGTCATTCTAGCTATGGCATTAGACAGCTAAGCATCTGGTCACCATTTTAATAGACTATAGGGAGCCCTGGTAGCCTAGTGGGTTATGCATTGAGCTGCTAACTACAAGGTCAGTAGTTTGACTCCATCAGTGGAATCCAAGGTAGGAAGTTGAGATGTTCTGCTCCCGTAGCCTCGGGAACTCTATAAAGAGTAACTATGCAGAAATGGTTGCAAGCATACATTGACAGAGAACTTCCAGAGGTTCAAGCTGGATTCAGAAGAGGCTGTGGAATGAGGGATATAATTACTGATGTCCAATGGATCTTGGCTGAAAACAGAGATTATCAGAAAGATGTTTACTTGTGCTTTATTGACTATGCAGTGGCTTTTGATTGTATGGATCATGACAAGCTATGGACAATATTGCAAAGTTTGTGTGTTTAGGAACACTTAATTGTGCTCAGGAGGAATCTGTACTTGGACCAAGAGGAAGTTGTTCAAACAGAACATGGCAACACTGGATGGTTTAAAATTAAGAAAGGTGTACGACAGGGTTGTATTCTTTCACCATACTTATTCAACCTGTATACTGAGCAAATAATCCAAGAAGCTGGGTTCTATGAAGAAAAACGTGGCATCAGGATTGGAGGAAGACTCATTAACAACCTGCAATAAGCAGATGATACAACCTTGCTTGCTGAAAGTGAAGAAGACTTAAAACATTTACTGATGAAGATCAAAGACTACAGCCTTGGGTATTGATTACATCTCAATGTAAAGAAAACAAAAATTCTCACCACTGGACCAATAAACAACATTCTTATCAATGAAGAAAAGATTGAAGTTGTCAAGGACTTCATTCTTCTTGGATCAACTATCAACACTCACAGAAGCAGCAGTCAAGAAATCAAACGACATATTGCATTAGGCAAATCTGCTGCACAAGACCTTTTTAAAGTGTAGAAGTACAAAGATGTCTGTTTGAAGACGAAGGTGCACCTGACCCAAGCCATGGTATTTTCAATAACCTCATATGCATGTGAAAGTTGGTTAGTAAATAAGGAAGACCATAGAAGAATTGATGCTTTTGAGTTATGGTGTTGAAGAAGAATATTGAAAGTGTCATGGGCTGCCCATAGAACCAACAGATCTGTGTTGAAAGAGGGCAGCCAGAATGCTCCTTGGAGGCCAAGATGGCCAAACTTCACCTCTTGTACTTCGGACATATTGTCAGGAGGGACCAGTCTCTGGAGAAGGATATCAAGTTTGGTAAGGTGGAGGGTCAGAGAAAAAGAGGAAGACCCCCAGCGAAATGGATTGGCCAAGTGGCAGCTTCAGTGGGCTCAAACGTGGCAACTTTAGTGAGGTTGATCCAGGACTGGGCAGTGTTTTGTTCTGCTGTGTATAAGGTCACTATGGGTCAATACCGAGTCGATGGCACTTAACAACAGTGAGTCTGAAGTGACTTGATGACATGCAGCAGCAATATGTGACAGTCTCCAGAAAGAAGGTGAGAGGGAGAGGAAGGAGTGGTAAGCACAAAACTCCTGAGAGGTACACTAGGATCACTATATAAATGATAGTTTTTGCTAAGTTTTATTGAGTTAGTGTCAACCCATAACAACTCTGTATAGAACTTCTGAAGCTGTAAATCTTTAAAGGAACAGAAAGACTCATTTTTTCTGCTTCAAAGTGACTGGTGAGCTTGAACCACCAACCTTGTAGTTTGCAGTCCAATGTTTATCCTACAGTGCCACAGTGTTCCATATAAAGACTATAAAAGTTTTTGTACAGCTTCTTACTTTATCTTCCTGTCAAACTCTCCCTTTCCACTGGTCCAATTGTGCTTTGTTTTTCAATTAAATTATATACAATATAAGCCTAATCCCTCTTCAGTCTGATGAGCCTCTTAGCATCTATTTCTTTCAGACGCTGGTATTTTTCAAGCACAAGTACTACATGCTGTGTAATCATCTTTCAGATTGAACTTATCAGATGGTGAAATTCCATGCTGGCCTTAAAAAAAAAAGTCTGGCATTGAGCCCTCCTGCCTTCATTCGTAGCCTCTGATCTAGTGCCCTCTCTAGTAAGCATACAACTCAGAATTGCTCAGACTTTCTGGTCTTAGTCTGAGCATCTGTCTGCCTGCCTACTTTCCAAAACCTGCTAAAACACCCTGGGAGATTATATCCCGCATCCTGCCATACTTGGAGTGAGCTTGCTGATGGTGTCAGAAGAAATGTCCCCACAAAATAGCTGTAGGACTCTGTGATAGTTTAGTAACCTTTCTGTGGCTGGTTTCCTTATATTTTAAATCCAAGAGGAACAGAGGAGCAGATTTTATTTTGTGTCCCTTCTCTGCCAGGCATGCTAAGTGCTCTATTTCTTCAAAGTTGATTTATATGCTCTTAAAATCATTGATTTCTAGAAATGAAGGAACTGGCTTCTTTAGAGTAAAAGAGAATTAATTGTAGGCTTTGATCCAAAGATCTGGATTCAAATTCAATTCTACCTTTTATCAGCTATATGAACTGGGCCAATGATTCACTGACCTCAGCTTCTTCCCTCCAGAAGGAATGTGAGCATATCTTTCTGGCAAGGTTTATAAGATGAAAAAGATAATGCATAGTAACATCTTGGCATGGTATCTGTTATGTAGCAGGAATTTTTAAAAAAATAACTGTAGCATGAGTGTTCTTATGTGTTTGTGTGTGTACGTGCTAATCCATCAATTCAAGACTAACACATATATGCTTATTCATTCATTCAAAAGACTAACTAACCAAAGTCAAACCAAACTGACTGCCATTGAGCCTCTCCCAACTTAAAGTGCCCCAGGAGCACAGAGTGGAACTGCTCCCTAGGGTTTCTAAGACTCCATATCTTTATGGGAGCAGACAGCCACATCTTTCTCCCATGGAGCATCTGGTGGCTTTAAACCACCAACCTTGCAGTTAACAGCCCAGTGCTTACACCATTGTACCCCCAGTGTTCCTTAAGAGACTGATATTCACTCAGGAAATAAATATGGTTTCTCCTGACTCTGGAAGGACCCTACAGAGTTACCTAAGAGAGAAGGATTCAAATGTAAATCAACACCTGTGGAAATTAAAAACTTGCCTTTGGAACTTCTCTTGTTGTTGTTGTTGTTAAGAGCTGTCCAATCTATTCTGACTCACAGTGACCCTGTATGGGATTTACAAAGAGCAGCTGGTGGGTTTGAACCACTGACCCTTTGGTTAACAGTCCAGTGTTTATCCTACAGCACTATACCAGGACTCCTCTTATGCTGCTCTAATGTGAAATGACTTAGTGTTTTTCCCTATCCACAAATGCCTACTATGTGTAGCATGTTTGTCCAGAATGACAGTGATACAACCTCTCACTCTTCCTAAATTTCAGTTGTTGTGCCTTTTTTTGGAACTGCCTCTTAAGGAACCAAAACAAAACTTTAGGTTTGTCTAGTAACTTTCCTGTAAATCATATCAAATACAAAGTCAGTCCTATATTTCATGAAGATTTATCTTGTCATGTTCTGATGAAATAGCAAATGATGGTTTGGTTTTTTTTTTAATTATATAGAGAGAGTCATAAAAATTTGATTCATTTTGAAATGCTGAAGTAAAGATCTTACTTTAGAAAAAATGATGCTATATTTCAAATCAGTCATTGAGTGATATTAATGGAACAGTAAATATTTATCACATGCCTAATATACCGAGTCCTGCCCTGAGCTAAACTCTTTGTGTCATTAATCACCAAAATAGAATTGATATTACAGATTTTAGTTCTAATTGTGAGAAACATTGTCGCTACCCGGATACTGCGTCGATTCCTCTTGGTTATGAGGTCACCGATAGGCTTACAGGAGTGCTTACCGACAAATGCTCAGGAAATCCACTCTGTACTCATTTTAGCGAGAGTGATATCTTCTTTATTTACTTTTGCAAAATCGTGCGCGCAGCCCAGCAGACATGGGCAAATGTGAGACATGGCCAGCTCACAACGAGTTTTATTCCCCTTTCTTGAGAGAGTCGGTCCCCCAGTTCCTCTTGACTGAGTACTATGGAGTTAACAATCTAGCCCGGACTGTGCCTGCTTGTAGCATTCTCATATAAGTTAGTTTCTCTCTTCACCAAGAGCTTCCCCTATTTCCTTGATGGGTGTGTTCTAATTTTAAAGTTACTAACAAATGGATTTCTTCCTCTTCCCCCAATTCATCCTGTTCACATACTCCTATGGCTGGTCTAGTAATCTCACTGGCCCTTTATTCCTGAAGGTGTACCAGCTTGAGAATTTCTCACATACTGATGAAAAAAGTTAGAAAGGATAAGCTTAGAAAGTTTAATGAGTTGCCACTGAATCCGTTTTGACTCATGGAAATTCCATGTGTGTGAGAGTAGAACTCTGCTTTATAGTTTTCAGTGGAGGATGTTTCAGAAGTGAATTATCAGGTCTTTCTTCTGAGGTGTCTCTGAGTGGACTCCAATAGTTAGCATCTGAGTACGTTAACTGTTGCCCTGCCCAGGAATTCATTAGACAGTTTATAAAGATGAAAGCATTTGTGGGGTTAAAAAGGAACTCTGGTAACATATTGGTTTTAAATCGGGCTGTGAACCTTAAGGTCAGCAGTTTGAGTCTACCAGCTGTTCTGCAGGAGAAAGATGAGGCTTTCTGCTCCCATAAAGACTTGCAGCCTCGGAAAGCCTGTACAGGGTCACTATGAGTCGGAACCGACTCCACAGCACATAACCACCACCACCACCAAAAAGATAGTAAGAGAAAAAGCCATTTTTTTCCTGGTCTGTCTAGATTCATAGTTCTTAATGACTATTCAATGCAGTGTTTTCATTTAATGCAATAATCCTGTGTTAGGTTCTGGAGCTAGAAAATCTAAAAATCCCTAATTCTTGTACTCAAGGAATTTAGGATCTAGAATTTGGTTTTCCAACACTGTAACATATTGAACAATTGGAATGGGTCTAGTGCAAATTGAGGTATGTATCAAATATAAATTTGATAAATAAATAAAAATTATTTTATTTGATAAAATAAAAAATTATTTTATCAAAAATAATATAAAATATTTCATTAATATTTTTCATTGATTACCTGTTAAAATGATAATATTTTGAAAACATTTATTAAATAAAACGTATTTTTAAAACGAATTTTTTCAATCTACTTTTATAATGTGGCCACTATTGAAGTCCTGGTGTGGCACTAAAGAATAAGCCCTGGACTGCAAGATTGGTTGGACCCACAAAATTGGTGGTTCAAACCCACCAGCCACTTCTCAGAAACTCTATACAGGGTCCCTATAAGTTGGAACTGACTTGATGGCATTTAACAGCAACAACAATTGGAGTCTTGGTGTGGCACTCTAGGATAAGCACTGAGCTGCTAACCACAGGTTGGTGGTTCGAACTCACCATCCACTCCTTGAAAACTTTATACAGAGTTGCTATTACTCAACTGATTCGATGGCACTTAATAACAATCAGTTGTAAATTATGTATGTTGTTTGTCTGTGTTTCCATTTGATCATGAAGGTCTAGGAGGCAAAGAACACAGACAATTTCAGTGTAATCTGATTGGTGTTTCAAACGAGATGAGTACATGCATAGTATTTCCAGAGACCTGGAACCATTTAGAAAGACATGAAGAATCATGAACGCTTCCTGGGAGAGGTGAGACTTACAACAGAGTAGTTATTTAGACAGATAAAAAGAAGGAAAGACATTTCAGGAAGAAACTCCAAAAATTAGAAATAATGTAGTATATTTAGTGAACATTCAAATATTCAATAAAGTGCAAGAAGTGGAAAAACAAGAGCAGTAAACACCTCTAGGATTTTAAAGATTTTATTTGGTTGTTTTGTTTTTTTTTTAATGCGAGACTGGGAGCTACTTAGAGCTAGGGATCTTGAATATAACCAGTTAAAAAAAATAACTGTATCAAGGAATTTTACCTTCTATGCTAATGCAGGCATTTTGGTCACAGTTAATCCTGATCTCAGTAAAAAATAAATAAATAAAGCTCTAATAATAATTATATTATTAGAGCTTTATTAAAAGTTTTTAAGGAGCTCTGGTAGCATAGTGATTACAAATCGGACTGTGATTGGCAAGGTCAGCAGTTCGAAACTACTAGCTGTTCCATGGGAGAAAGATGAGGCTTTCTGCTCCCATAAAGATTTCCAGCCTTGGAAACCCTGTACAGGGCTGCTATGAGTTGGAACCGACTCCACGGCACATAACAACACAGCAACAATTATATTATTAATTAAGTTTTCTTATATCTGGTTTTCTTAAAACTATCTCCAAGTAATTCAGACTAAAGCAGGCCAAACAAAAGAAAAATCTGTTAAAACTGAAACATGTAGCACCCTAGAGTGGATACTGTGTACACCTTTGAGAACTTTCTCTTTCATTTGCATGCCGATTCCAAACTGTACCTTGTCTGTGTCCACACACACAGCTACGATGGGAGAGGCATACTAAAGCTCTTCTCAATTTTGGATTGGACAGGACAAGCCCGCTCTTTGCATAAGAAGCAAGAATGTTTCCACTACTGGAGTGCCATCCAGGATGGTGGGCCTAATTGTAGAATCAGAAAGGATTATGGAGAGTAGGTGGTTTCACCTGAAAGAGCAAGGAGAATGTAACGCAGCAGAGAAAGCAGTATTTACAAAGGAATCCGCTTTTTAAAGTCCCCTAAAAGAGTATGTTGTTTCTCTCTCAGTTTCCTAAAGGACATAATTCTTGCTTCATGTCTATCCATTATTTTCATTGTATAGCAATTCCTTTATATATCATCACTGGACTACAGGCTCCCGGAGAGCTACAGGGGACTTGTAGTATCTGTGTTTTCAGTATTAGTTAAGCACATGCAATATCCCAAGTGGTCTACAAAAGTTTAATTTATTGCAGGACAGCATAAAATGAATGAATGAATTCACAAATAAATGAATACATTATAATCCTAACTCTATATCTAACATGCTTTAATGTCCTTAGACAGCTAACTCAAAAATTTCAGTACCTTTCATTTGCTCACAAGCTACAAGCCCTGGGAATTTTCTTCTTTGCTTAATATTCTTCAGTCACAAACATTCAGGAATACATATATTCAAGGATCTGTCTTCCCTCTTCTACAACTCAATTATTAGAAAAAAAGCCAAACCAATAGCAAGATGAGCAATACACCTATATTTCAAATTCAAAACATGATTAATAGTTAAAATGAGCCAATGAATCACCTCCCTTTCATTTAGAAGTCCATCATGAGCAAAAGAACAATTTATCCATTTGGTTTTCATTTTTAACAGTCATATCTTTGAACATATTTTGATATTAAAAAGAAAAGAATTAAAAAAAAAAACCCAGAAATAACAGTGCCATGAAATTAAAAAAAGATGATCATGTTTTTCTCTCCCTTTTTATTCAAAGACTGTCAAGGATTTACACAAACTATAATCGTCAGTGTCACCTCTTGTCATGTTTTAAATAATGCCTAGACCATAAGCACTCAATGAATGCTGTCTGGCAATATGTGTAATGAAATAGGCACATTCAAAATTATGGAAAGACATTTCCCTAGCTGTGTGCTGTTTTCTGAATTAGTGTATATTTGTGGAGTCCCTGAGTGAGAGTATTTTCTCTTTTCATTTATCCTTCGCTAAAGTTCTTAAGGATAATTCTAACTAGCATCTATTCAAGATCAATTTTAGAAGGCATAAGTTACTTTAAGATACAGGCTGGTAAAAAAGTATCTTAAGTCACTGTTTTTTGTTTTATTATTGGTTGCTTCAAAATTCAGAGATAAAGTTATCTTATATACGGCAATTAAGTTGAAATTGTGATAAAGGGGTTTAATACTTTTTACAAAATTGCCATTCTTCTGACATATCACATATTTTCATGTTCTGAAAAATCTCTAGCTCAGTAAATTACTGTAAGGATTATACTGCACCTATTTCTTTACAAAGTAGAAATTTTCATTTATTTAGTCATTCAATGCACATTTACTCAGCAACCAGAATATGTCTAGGTACTAGGACACAGAGCTAAATACCAGTGCCAATGCCTTCAAGACAGTCAAGATTTCACCATCTCATTAATGACACACATGTGAGTACACACACACAATATACATATATGAACCTAATATTATAAAAAATTACACATGAATAATATAATAAATATGTATACAATATAATAAATATTTTTGTAGGGAATTTCATACAAAGGTAGGATGCAGTGTTAGTTAATATCCTCGAAGAAGCATTCATTTGTTGTTGTTGTTAAGTGCCGTCGAGTCGGTTCCGACCCATAGCGACCCTGTACAGGGTTTCCGAGGGTGTAAATCTTTATGGGAATAGAAAGCCTCATCTTTCTCCCACGGAGCAGCTGGTAGTTTCTAACCTCTGACCTTAAGGTTCGCAGCCCGACTCATAACCACTACGCTGCCAGAGCTCCTTTAGGAGAACATTAAGACATTCAATTAAGAGTCATGAGGGAAATTTCTCCCATTCCTGGGTGGGCTCGAACCACCAACCTTTCAGTTAACAGCTGAATGTGCTAACCGATTTAGGGAGTAATCAGGAGATGGCTAAGGTAAGCGTTTAGATCATGATGGTCTGACACCTGTGGAAGAAGAGAGGGAAGAAAGGAGATTTGGGGGGTAGGAAGTAGTTTAGACTGCAAAGTAATTCCAAGGAAAGTTTAGTCAAGACAATGGGGAAGCTCAAACAAGCTTCACCTATGGAAGTTGTCCTCCTTCTTGTCTGTATGGGCACCTGTCTACGAACTCTTCATGTGCTGCTCTTTCACTCATTAGATATAGCCGGAGCCAAGTATGACTTCAACAGGAGCACAGTTGTGAATCTTAAAAGGGAAAAGCTGAGGCCATTGATCAACTATGCTCCTCACAGCAAGAGATATGAGTGGTTCATTCTTCGGATTGCCAAGACACTTACTCCAGTTTAGGGTATTAAGAAAAACTGTCTTGAAAAGAAAGGAGCTCTGGTAGCGTAGTGGTTATGAGTCAGGCTGCTAATCTCCAGATCAACAGTTCGAAACTACCAGCCATTCTGTGGGAGAAAGATGAAGCTTTTTGCTCCTGTAAAGATTTACAGCCTCGGAAACCCTATACATGGTCACTATGAGTAGGAACCAACATCAAGGCACACCACCACCACCACCTTAAAAAGATATAGCATCTGTTGTGAGTCTTATGAGTCTAGTAAAGAGATGGCCAGATAAACGTTAGTGGATACAGGCTTGTCCAACAACAGAAATAAAGTATTGATTGCTTCAGTTAA
Source organism: Chrysochloris asiatica (assembly GCF_000296735.1). Classification (NCBI taxonomy): domain Eukaryota; kingdom Metazoa; phylum Chordata; class Mammalia; order Afrosoricida; family Chrysochloridae; genus Chrysochloris; species Chrysochloris asiatica. The sequence continues at coordinate 10,151,120 of NW_006408592.1, forward strand.
GTAATGCTAGTGGACTGAATGCTGAACTTTTGAAAACACCAATTTTCTTAAGTAGAGAGAAGAGAGACTGTAGAAGACGCCATTATAGAGCTCTAAGACGACTTCAAGCAAGATACAATTACAGAATATATAGAAGCTATTGTTGTTGTTAGGTGTCGCTTGTTAGGAGTCAGTGCTGACTCATAGCAACACTGCACAACAGAATGAAGACTGCCTGATCCTGAATCAACCTCACAATCATTGCTACATTTGTGCCTATTGCTATTGCCAATGTGCCAATCCATCTTTTGGGGGATCTTCCTCTTTTTCTCTGACATTCCTTTTACCAAACATGATATCCTTCTCTAAGAAATGGTCCCACATGATAATATGTACAAAGTCTGGCCATCCTGGCTTCCAAGGAACATTCTAGCTGTACTTCTTCCAACACAAATTTGGTTGTTCTTTTGACAGTCCATGGTACATTTAATATTCTTCTCCAACACAATAACTCAAATGCATCAATTCTTCCATGGTCTTCCTTATTCACTGTCCAACTTTCACTTTCATATGAAGCTAAGAAAATACCATGGCTTTGGTCAGGCACACCTTAGTCCTCAAACTGACATCTTTGCTCTTCAATACCTTAAGGAGGTCTTGTACAACAGATTTGCCTAATGCAATATGTTGTTTGGTTTCCTGACTGCTGCTTCTATGAGTGTTGTCAAAAATGAAATATTTGATGACTTCAGAGTTTTCACCATTTATATAGATGTTATTTATTGGTCCAATGTTGTTGTTGTTGTTGTTATGTGCCGTGGAGTCGGTTCTGACTCATAGTGACCCTGCACAGGGTTTCCGAGGCTATAAATCTTTACAGGAGCAGAAAGCCTTTGGTCCAATGGAGAGGATTTTTATTTCCTTTACAATGAGGTGCAACCCATATGGAGGATGTGATCTTTGATCTTCATCAATAAGTATTTTAAGTCCTTTTCACTTAAGGCAAACAAGGTTGTGTTGGGAGCAGCTGAGCCGAAGGTCCCTGACTTGGGGGTAGTTTAACCGAAGGATTGCAACTGAACAGTTGTGGTACAGAAACTCGGGTTGCTTCCAAGTCAAAGTTCCCACCCTCTTGTGTCTCCCCCTTCCCTCCCCCGCCCCCCAAGGAATGCCTCACAGGTCTGGTCACTTGCAAGATCTTTCCTTGTATTAGCTATGTCCTTTGGCTCAGTCTGTGCAACATTCTAGCTGCCCTATCTCTGTTTCCCTAGCAGCTACATCCTTCTGATAAAGTCTCACTTACTGCATGCATCAAAACACCAGATGTTATTCTTTTCCCTGCCCCTAAGCACCTCCCCTTGAGCTGTGTATAAAATAAACTCACTGCCTAGGTCTGTGTCACAGTATCTCCATCAGAGTGCTGTGTCCCACCTGGTGTCAACTATTCTATATTTCAAATGTGTCTTGTGTCTGTGTCTTTCTTTATTTCTTATCTCCC
>NW_006408592.1:10154251-10156617 GCF_000296735.1 Chrysochloris asiatica
TTATTTATTTTTAAAAACTTTTATTGTGAATTGAGTGACAGTTTACATTAGAGAGCATCAGTTTTGCATTCATCCTGTTGTATTTCATTTCATTGCAATGATTACAATCCTCTCCTTGTATCACCGTTCAACAGTATTTACTTCTGTTTCTTCTGTTTTTTGTTTGTTTGTTTGTTTTTATGTACACAAAAACACTCAGGAATATATAAACATGTAAGCAACCCAAGGGAACATTCTGCAAGCCTGCCTCATGGCCTCTAGCACACCGCCTTTCTTTTTCCATGGATCTAGAATTCTCAGCTGCTCTATTTCTCCATGTTATCATCTTTGCCTCCATCTCTGGTGTCGCTGCTTCTCTGGATAGGGTCCCACATTTTGCTCATGCTCTTCTCCCTTGATAGTCCCAGGGTCCTCTGTTCCTAGAATGTAAGATTAACTACTCTCTGCTTTATGTTACAAAATTTCTACCTTTACAATTGTGACTATCTCAGTTAGTTATGATGACAGTTATTCACTCTTAACTCATAAGAGTCTTATCTCTATCTCCTTTCATCAGACCTGTCTAGACAAGATGGAAACTACTCAGTGGGGATTCTACCTTCCCCACACACTCTGGAATTAAACTCTCTCTTGAAAACTTATAAGCCAGCCATTTTGTGCCTTTATAGCAAAACCCCTCCCCACGTTTTAGCTGACCAATATCTACGTTGCCCATCCCTATCAACCCTTTGTATAGAGGGGATAGGTTTGATCCTTGATGTGAAGACTCTTTCCCTTTTTGTTGGTATTTTGAGCTACAACATCCTTAATATAGATCAAGTTCATCACATTGTAGCAATTTATGCTTGTTTCCTTTCTTTATCTTCTTCTATTCAAGTTCTGATCATCAAGCCACTGAAGCTAAGTCAGATGGAGACTAGCTGCCTGTTTGGGTGTTCTTGTGCATCTCCCCTCAATTCATATCACTCTCAACTCTAGCCCTGCAAGACTAGGTCCTTGAACATGAGCTTAGGAATCCTCAGGTCTCATCATACTTTGAACCAACCAACCCTTTATCTTGTCTCTTTCATCTCCAGGTTGATGGAAGTCTATGGAACCTGGTCAAACTCACCTATATCTTCATTGCTGCCTTTCCTCCTCATCCATTCACCACTAGACCAATGTGGTCACCATCAAGCTTGCATGTCTGCTTGTGTGTTCCCTTTGAGACTTGATTGCTTGCCTTGCTAGCTCCCCAGTGAACTACTTGCTTAGTCTTATAGTAGCCAATCAGACTGCCATTTTTGTTTTGGAATTTTCCTGCTGGTCTTTCTTTCAAGAAGTATTTTCTGTTCCTCTGGCCACTCCAGAATGGTCTGCATGTCCTTTCAAGTTGAAATGTCCCACCTCAGAAGGTTCTTGATTTGGCTCATGATTCTACCTAAGGTCCTATATACTACAAAGGCTCCACAAGAAGCTTATTTCACTGAGCAAGTACTAGAACCCCTTTTAGGTGTTCCAATCAGTTATAGTCTAAAGACCGGCTTACAAATTTTCTGTAATTATGTTTCCAATATTATTTCCTATCACACTAAAGTGTATATTTTACAATAGTAGGCAGGGGAACTAACATTCTTAAGATAGCCAAGCATCTTAACATTATTGCCCCTCTTTTACCCATTCAGACTATGCCTCAATCCCTGTATCTCAAAGTCCTTTTGTTCCAAGGTTGAGCATTCATCACTATTTACATCTGTCCCATTTAGCCCATGCAAACCTGTCTAAGTGGTTCCCTGTGTACCTTGTTCTTCAATCCCCTTTTCTCCTCTTGTGTATTGCCCTCCCCAGAACCCAAACTATGATGTGTCTATTCCCTAACTTGTGCTCACCATCCCCTCCTTCTCACTCCTGGTAACCAACAAAGCCTTTTATTTATTTTTATTTTTTTCATTTCTTTTAGTACGGGTATCTTTTCTTAAGCTTCGTATTTTTAATGTATCCATTTTATGTTTAGATTTTCATTTTCTTGGTATGTTGTGAAATATTAATTTTCTTTGAGGTTACCTTGTATTCTATTAACTTTTTCTTCAATTTAAAACAGTCTATTTTATCCTGCAATCTACCTAACCTTCTCATCACCTTGATCTCTGTGCCTTTATTTTTACCTTCTTTTACATTGTAATTGTTTTGATCATAGACTGACCTCTCAGATCCTCTGAATTCGTTCTTGTAGTTTTGTTCTGTTCTGGACTCTTCAATCTGGTGATTGAGTTCTGGGTGATGCTACCACGTTTGTCAGTCTCTGGTTGTTATCCATTCTTATTGGTTCTTAGTACAAAGAACTCCCTTTAGGATGTTTTGAAGTACTGGGTTGGCTTTGACAAAGT
>NW_006408592.1:10157582-10161089 GCF_000296735.1 Chrysochloris asiatica
CTTGAACACCCAATATTGTGGTTCAACCTGACCTCACAGTCCAGCTTATTAACTCGCAGCACCACACCAGGACTCCACATTTGAATAACAGTAGTATTAAATGGTCTTCCTTATGTTGTTGTTGTTGTTATGTGCCGTGGAGTCGGTTCTGACTCAGAACTTCCCTGTACAGGGTTTCCGAGGCTGTAAATCTTTACGGGAGCAGAAAGCTTCATCTTTCTCCTGCGGAACAGCTGGTAGTTTCAAACTGCTGACCTTAAGGTTCACAGTCCGATTCATAACCACTACGCTACCAGAGCTCCTTATAGGTGTATGGATATCCTATCACAGACAACAGCGTACTTCAAGACACATCTTAATATGCTCTTTTTGATGATGAATGTGACACCATTCCTCCCCAATTTGTCATTCCCATCATAGTGAATAATGTGATTCTCAGATTCAAAATGGCCAGTGCTTGTCCACTTCAAGCTCACGAATGACTCAGATATTGATATTTATGTGAAAATGATTTCATTTTTGTTAATTTCCAGTTTTCCTAGATTTACTTCGTACATTCCAAATTCCAATTATTAATGGATATTTAAAGCCATTTCTCTTCATTTTGAGTTGTGCCCCATCAGCAGATGGAGGTCCCGAAGACTTTACTCCATTCACATCACATAAGGTTTCAAAAAGAGTCCACTAACAGTCATGACATAAGGGTGTGCTACAGATAGCTGGTACTGGCTGTGTAAGAGATGATGGTTAATTTTTTAGAATTTTACAAGCTAGGTATTAAGTGTGACCAGTATTAAAAATTAAATGACATAAACGTACAATAATATAAATACTTTAAAAATTAGAGGTACTGAAAATTCATCATGCTTGTATTATTATTTTACAACATTTTATTTGTGTCTATAATGTTGAGTTATTTATATCTCTTGTGTCTGAACCATAGTAGGAATTACATATAATATTGTTCTTTCTGCATGTCTCTTAGCAATTCTGTGCTCATTAACTTCATATGGCAGCTTGAAACTAACAATAATGTATTGCTTACATTATGGAAATCAATAAATGCTACAAATAGAAGCTTCCTTCTCTCCAGCTAGCCATCTGTTAATGGGATGCTGGTTAACAGTAACCTAGGGAGAACAGACTTAATCTAGATGTACTGGAGAGGAGTTAATTCATTAGGGACAATCAATGCTTTAGGGAATCAGGCTGTACTATTAGTCTTTGAGGAGTAGGTTGAGACAAGCTACACAAGATTTGAGTTTGTTAATAAGTAAAATCTGAGTCAGTAGAAAAGGCGAAGCTAAAACTACCTTATAACTGAGGATAACTGAGATATTATGGTCCACTCATGGGAAAGGGATAAAGAGGTGGTCCCGGTATATGGGTTGTCCTTGAGTAAAAGAATAATTACATTCTCTTCTGGTCTTTGGAGTCCTGATGTGGCACTGTGGGTTAATATGCCAGACTGCAAAGCTGTTTGAACTGCAAAGTTGGCAGTTCAAGCTCACTAGCTGCTCCTAGGAAACCCTATACATGGTCTCTATGGGTTAGAACTGACTCAACAGCACTTCACAACAGTAACAACTTCTGGTATTTGATAAGTTATCACAAAGTATGAATATAGATAACTTGGTGGAAGGAGGGTTTGGTTGGTAGAGAATTAAAGAAAATGCAATGTGAAGACCTTAGACATCCCTGATAAAGTATGAGGTACAGTCATCTTCTTAGCCGGCAGTAAAGTGGATTGGAATGAGTGAAGGTGCTTATAAGTACAAGTAAAGAACTCCTGGGCAATACCAAAAGGCCCAGAGGAGATAGCAGACTTAAGCATGCAATAGTACCAATCTGACCAGCTGAACTCAACTTCTGAGATGTAGGTATAGAGAAGGAAAATTGTTCACAAGTCTAGCATATGGATTTTATGGATGAGGAGTAGCAGAATGACAGAGATGAAAGAGAATTTCAGGTGCAGGAATGAAAGTATTTAGTGGTAAATAATCAATAACAGGACTCAGACTAGGTAGCAGGAAGAGGTTAAAATTGCAGAGAGTATAGATGGTATTTGGCAAAAGATTTGCCAAGTTGCCTTGAAGGCCCTCGTCAGAGCAAGGTCTATTAAACACTTGCAAACTCTTAGGGTGGATTAGGTTATTTAGAACTGGGTAAGAGTTCCATTTAGGATAAGGGTGCCACATCATTTAAGAATTCAGTTTGGGGTAGCTGTCACAGAGTGAAATAAAATACAGGTAAAAAGAAATCCTGGTGAGTGTAGTGAGAGGGGAGCTCTTCTGGGGCAGATATGCATGTAGCTAGGCTACTAATTGGTTAAACATTGACCAGAGAAATAAAGGGCACACTTTTGGATTCTAAGGGCCCAAGGAAAACTTGTAGAGCCTTGTATCAGGCAAAAATACCTGGACTTTATATCTTTAACATCCACCCTTCTTTCTGTTTCTCTGTTCTTCCTGTGTGTGTATCATGTTTCTCATCTCCAATTCGCTCTTTGTCTCTGTTTCATTTACACCTTCTTTGTGCCCTTAGTTATCAGTGTTAAACAATGGTTATCACCTTGGAATCTATTTTGGTCTATGACCCTAGTAACTATGGTACATAGGCCACAGTTTTTATCCTTTGAATCCAATGCTAAATAGGAGGAGAATTTCTAATTAGCTTAGTTTACACCAGGTGTCTACAACACAGTGCCATGGTGGTGAGAAATCATCTGACACAAATTTGTCATGAATGGAATCATGAAATTCTTTCACAAGAAATGCTTTTAATGCAATCTCATGCATTGACCTTTAAGGCTCCTTCATTTCCTGCACATATATAATTTGTAGCATATATATTTCATGTGGAGTCCTGATGTAGGACTGTGTATTAATGTGCCAGACTGCAAAGCTGTTTGAACTACAAAGTTGGCAGTTCAAGCTCACCAGCTGCTCTTCAGAAACCCTATACAGGGTTGGTATGGGTTGGAATCAACTCGACAGCATTTAACAACAACAACTATATTTCATATAGTTTTTTTATATCTCTTTATTGTGAATTGAATGAAGGTTTACAGAGCAGATCATCAGTTTACATTCAACAAATCATTTACTTTACTTCATTACAATGATTGCAATCCCCTTCATGTACCAACAGTTAGCAGTACTTACCTCTCACTTTAACTATTGCATTTCTCCCTGTGTCTCCTGCTACATTCATCCTTTGCTAACATTCCTCTTGTTGTACATTGCATGCCCTGTCACCCATGTTATCATGTATTAATCATTTTTCCTCCCCACAACTCCTGTACGAGTCCTGGTATAGTGCTACTAAATTAATGAACTGGACTACAAGAAAAGATGGAAGGAATACACAGAGTCATTGTACCAAAAGGAAATGGTTAATGTTCAACCATTTCAAGAAATACCATATGAACAAGAGCCAATGATACTCAGGGAGGAAGTCCAAAGTGCATTGAAAGAATTGGCAAAGAACAAGGCACCAGGAATTGAT
>NW_006408592.1:10162325-10175089 GCF_000296735.1 Chrysochloris asiatica
AAAAAGAGGAAGACCCCTAATGAGATGGATTGGCCAGGTAGCATCCTTGATGGACTCAAGTGTGGCAGCTGTAGTGAGGTTGGCCATATCGTTCTGCTGTGCATGGGGTCGCTATGAGTCAGTTCCGACTCAATGGCACCTGACAACAACAACAACAAGCTAGGTTTGAACCTCAAGGTCAGTGGTTCAAGCTCATCAGCCACTCCTTGAAAATCCTATACAGGGTTGGATTGAGTCAGAATTGACTCGATGGCACATAAACTCAGCAACTCCTATAAGCATCATAAATTGTTTCTTTTATTAAGAAACCCCTTTCTTAACTTTTTGTAACATCGGTTTCATGTAATATTTATCCTTTTGTGATTGACTAATCTCACTCAGCATAATGCCTTCCAGGTTCTTCAATGTTATAAAGTATTTTGCAAACTCATTGCTATTCTTCAGTGTTGTGTAATATTCCATTGTGTATATGTGTCAATGTCTGTTTAACTATTCTTCTTTTGATGGCTGTCTCCATCTTTTCTATATGCCTTTGTATACAGCATATTGAAGGGTCCTATTTTGTTATCCATTCCACTTTATTTCTCTTGACTGGTGCATTTAATCCATTTACACTCAGTGCAATTATCGATATGTTTCAATTGATTGCTGTCATTTTGCTGTTTGTTTTCTTGTGATGCTGCTTGTTTCTCAGTTCCACAAAGTGTTCTGTGCTGAATCCACATTGTTTGTGGATTTTCTTTTCATTTTCATTTCTGTTATGTTAATGTTTGCTAAATCCTCCGGATTTTGCTCTTTTTATATTTTGATGTGCAAGTGCATTAGTTTTCTTTGAGGCTACCCTGTAATTTATTCATTTTTCCCCTATTTAAAACAGTCTGTTTTATCTGGAAATCTACTTGACTTCCGTATCATTTGGAAGTTCTGTGTCTATACTAGTTCTTCTTTTTGCTTTGTAGTTGACTTCATTATAAATTGGTATCTCTGGTTCACTCTTTTTAGTCTTGTGGGTTTTTTTGTTTTGTTTTGTTTTTTTTTACTGTAAATACTTCTATATCTGGATTGGGTTCTGGGTGATGTGTCATGAATGGGAATCTCAGGCTATTAGCTGCTGTTGTTTGTTCTCAGTATAAGCACAGCCTTCAGCATTTTTGTAAAGTTTGTCTTTACAAAATTAATCTTTAATTTGTGTTTATCAGGAAATATCCTAATTTCACCACAGTGTTTGAGGGACAGCTTTGCTGATTCTTGGTTGGCAACTTTTTTTATTTAAAATCTTTTATATGCCATTCCATTGCTTTCTTGCCTGTATGGTTTCTGCTGAAAAAATCAGAGATTAGTTTTATTGGTTCCCTACTATACCAAGTTGCTTTGTGACTCATTTCTTGTCTTTGGTTTTGGAAAGTTTGGAAAGTTTGATTATGACATGTCTTGGTAATTTTCTTTTGGAATTTATCCTGTTTGGGGTTCATTCAGCTTCTTGCATGTTTATCTTCTCATCTTTCAAGATGCTAGGGAAGTTTTCTTCCAACAACTCTTTGACAATTTTCTCTGTACTTTTTATTATCTTTTCCTGTTCTAGATTTCTAATCACCCATAAGTTATTCCATTTTCTGCTGTCCCACATAACTCTTAGGCTTTCTTAGGGTTTTTATCATTCTTTTTTTCTAATTGTTCTTCTATCCTACTGGTATTGACAAATTTATTGTTGAGCTCACTAATTCAGACTTCCATTGCTTTGAATCTACTCTTTGTCCTTTCAGTGTGTTAGACTTTTCTGAAATCATAGTATTGATCTCCTGGATTTCTAATTACAGGTTTTGTATTGTTTCAAATTTTACATTTATTTTTTTCTGTTTGTTCTTGTAGTGTTTTCCTGAAGTCTTCTAAAGTTTATTTCTATGTTCTCCTTGCATTCTTTTATCTTTCTTTCAATCCTTTTAAGGTACTTAAGCATCATTCTTTTGAGTTCTTCTTGAGTTAATTCCATTGCTTTTTTTTTCCTCAGAAATATTTTATGGCTCTGTACTGTGGTCATTTGTTTGAACCATTCTCTCTTGTTTCTTTTCGTGATCAAAATTTTTGTTTTCTCCAGGGCATTGTGAAGTTGTCATGTTTGTATATAATTGATGGTTGTATGTTGATTTGTTTTTAGGCTTTACCCAACCATCTTCTCTGGGTGTAATTAGAGATTGGATATGTGTACACCGTTCTTGTTAACCTTTTGTGCATATCTATTTAGGATAGGTTTGGCTGGTGTTAGCTTCTGTCTATAATTAATCAGTTGATATAGGAGCAGGTTTTGGCTTTTTCTCAGTGGGTGGAGCTTCAGAGAGTATGGTTTGGGCTGAGCTATGTTGACACAGTTACTGTCTCCTTTTGGTCAGGAAAGAGAAAACCATTCCCTGTGCACTCACAAGAAAACAAAACATAATAAGCAAATAAGGAACTCATAATGAAGAGTAAAAAGGAATAAGAAACATAAAGCAACCAGAAAACACACACACACACACACACACACACACACACATATATATATATACAATAACTATAAATACAAAAGTGGGCCAGGGAAATGGAGCTATAGAAAAGAAAAAAGAAAAGTAAGAAATTGAAAAACACTTAAGAATGGCTAAAAAGAAGAAAGAGGGATAGGTAGAGCTAAAAAGGAGAAAGTAACCAAGGAAATAAAAGGAAGAAATTAAAAAAGAAAATGCACCCAAAAATCAGGTAGAAGAAAGTTGAAAAGAGAAAAATATTGGAGTCTTGGAAACCCTAAGTAGTGTTGCTATGAGTTGGAACTAACTCCATGGCACACCACCACTACCACCAAAGAAAGATCAAAAGGGAAAAAGAAAGAAGAGGGGAAATGAGTAACAGAACAACTCATAGTGACCCTGCACAAGGTTTCTGAGGCTGTCAATCTTTACGGGAGCAGAACGCCTCATCTTTCTCCCATGGAAGCCTTGGTAGTTTCGAGCAGCTGACCTTGAGTTTGGCAGCCCGATTCAGAACCACTATGCTACCAGAGCTGCCATTAAATTGGCTCCTACTCATGGTGACCCCATGTAAAATTCTGTATGATTTATGCCATCCCTGATTGTAAATTATAACATTGTTATCAATGGGTTTTCATCATCTGAATTTCAGAAGTAGATTGGCAGGCCTGTTTTCTGAGTCTGTGTTGGTCTGGAAGCTTGTGTGAAACGTATTTAGCATTATAGCAGCATGCAAACTTCCATTGACAGATGGGTGACTGCTGTGTACATGTGATACATTGTCTGGGAATTGAGCCTGCGTGTATCCACGTGGATGGCAAGAGCTTTACCACTGAATTACCATTACACCAATAAGACCATATTTGTGTTGTTGTTTTTAGGTGCCCTTGAGTCAGTTCTGAGTCATAGAAACCAGACTAAACATTGCTCAGTCCTGCAAAATCCTCACATTCATTCCTAAGTTTAAACTTATTCCTGAAGCCACTGTGTCAGTCCATCAACTGCTTTTCACTGGTGGTCTACTTTCCTGTGCATGATGTCCTTTTCTAGGAACTGGTTTCTCCTGAAGATATGTCCAAAGTGCATGAGACAAAGTCTTGCCATTATCACTTCTAAGAAACATTCTAAGGAGTGGTTCTTTCCATATAAATTTGGTCCTATTTCTGGCAGTCCATGGTATATTTAATATTACTCACCCACACCATAATTCAAAAGCATCAATTATTTTCTGGTCTTCCTTACTCATTATCCAGCTTTCACATGCATATGAGGCACTTGAAAATACTAGGCACACCTTTGTCTTCAAAGTGACATCTTTTCTTTTTAGTACTCTAAAGAGATATTTCATAGCAGGTTTGCCCAATGTAATATGTCATTTGATTTCCTGACTGCTGCTTCCCTGGGAAATGATTGTGGATCCAAGTAAAATTAAATCCTTGTATTACATCTGGTGAGTTCCAAGTATATGTTGTTGTTGTTAACTGCCGCTGAGCTGGATCCGACCCATAGTGCCCCTATAACAGGTATATAGTCACTGTTTATTCGTTGAAAAAGGTATTTGCTGTGAATAAGTCTTTGATCTTACAAAATTTCATCATGTGATACCCAGTGTAATTTGTCACCAATGTAATATTTTCCAAATACTGATCTTTCCTCTTTTTTCCAACCTTCTCATTCCAATCACCAGTAATTATCAATGCACCTTAATTGCATATTCGGCCAATTTCAGACTGAAGAAGTTGATAGAATTTTTCAATTTCATCCTCACTGGCTTTGGTGTTTACTATGTAAATTTGAATAATAGAGGTATTAACTGGTCTTCCTATTAAATGTATGGGTATTATCCTATCAACAGACAGCATTATACTTAGAATATTCATTTTTGATTAATGCAATGCCATTCCTTTTGAATTTGTTTTTCCCCAAATAGTAAACCATATTATTGTCAGATTCAAAATGGCCAATACCAGACTATATAATCTCCCTAATACACAGGATATTGATATTTATGCATTGTGTTTTATTTTTGACAACTTCCAATTTTCTTAGATTCATAGTTTGTACATTCTATGTTCTCATTATCAATGGAAATTTGCAGCTAATGAAGATCCTGGAAGCTTTACTTCATTTGCATTATCATGGTCAACTCTACTATGAGGAGGCAGCTCTTCCTCAAACTTACTTTGTGTTCCTTCCAACCTTCTGGTCTCATCTTTTAGCACTCTATCTCACAGTGTTCTCCCGCTATCTATAAGATTTTCTGTGGCTGAACATTTACAAGTAATCCGCTTCTCCTTCTTCCTAGTCTGTCTTAGTCTGGAAGATCGTGTGAAACCTGTTCACCATTGGTAAACCTACTGGTATTTAAAATACTGGTGACATAGTGCCCAGCATCACAATAACATGCAAACCACAGTAAGACAAACTGGAGTTTGTGATGAAGAAAGATATTTACTTATTGACTATGCTAAGGTATTTGACTGTGTGGATCATAGCAAGCTATGGATAAGATTGTGAAGAATGAGTATTTCAGAACATTTAATTGTGCTTATGAGGAACTTGTACATAGACTAAGAGTCAGGCGTTCAAACAGAACAAGAGGATGGTGAATGGTTTAAAGTTAGGCAAGGTGAGCAGTAGGACTGTATCCTTTCACCTACTTATTCAATCTTTATGCTGAGTAAATAATCAGGGAAGCTATATCATATTAAGAATACTGTATCAGAGTTGGAGGTAGACTGTTAACAACCTGCTATATGTTGTTGTTGTTGTTAAGTACTGTGGAGTCAGTTCCAACTCATAGTGACCCCACACAGGGTTTTTGAGACTGTAAATCTTTACAGCCTCATCTTTCTCCTGCAGAACAACTGGTAGTTTCAAACTGCTGACCTTGAGGTTTGCCACCCGATTCATAACCACTATGCTACCAGAGCTCCTTAACCTGCTATATAAGCACTGTGAAATAAGCATTGGACTGAAAAGTCGATTTGAACTGTAAGGTCGGCAGTTCAAACTCACCAGATGCTCCTGGGAACCCTATACAGGATCACTGTAAGTCAGAACTAATTCAAAGTCACTTCACAATAGCATATTCACATACAACCTTGCCTGCAGGAAGCAAAGTGATTTAAAATACTAATGAAGATCATAGACTACAGCCATTAGTATGGATTGCACCTCAATGTAAAGAAAACAAAAGTTCTCACAACTGAACTTACAAATAGCATCAGGGTAAATAAAGAAAATATTGATGTTGTCAAAGACTTCATTTTGCTTGGATCCATGATGAATTTTCATGTAATTAGCAGTCTAGAAATCAAATGATGTATTGTTTTAGGCAAATCTGCTGCACAATACTTCTTGAAGTTGTTCAAGAGCAAAGATATCATTTGAGGAGTAAGGTGCTCCTGACCCAAGCCATGATATTTTCAATAGCCTCATATGCATGTGAAAGTTAGAGAATGAATAAGGAAAACCATAGAAGAATTATTGTATTTGGGTTATGGTGTTGGAGAAGAATATTAAAAGTAGCATGAACTAACAAAAGAACAAATGACTCTTTGGTGGATTAAGTACAATTAGAATGCTCCTTAGAAGCTAGGATGCTGAGATTTTGTCTTTGATACTTTGGACATATTATAAGAAGGGGTCAGTTCCTGGAAAAGGACTGATTGCAGCAGCAATGATTCAAGTGTCACAACAGTTGTGAAAATGGTGCAGTACTGGGTAGTGATTCGTTCTGATGTGCAGAGGTTGCTATGAATTGTAAAGTGCCTTACATCAACAACAATGCCTAGGCTAACAATATTTCTGTATTCCATTTTATTCTTGATTACTTTCAATTTTTCTAGATTCATTCTTTGTACATTCCACATTTGATTGTTGTTGTTTAGTTCTATCAAGTTAGTTCCAACTCATAGCCACCTCATAATGAATTTCTAACGAGAAGCTCATGAATTTGACCAGCAGACTTTATGGTCAGCAGTCCAGTAATTATCCTAAAGTTCCACACCAGGACATTCTGCTTATTAATGGATTTTTGCAGCTCTTTATTTTCATTGTGAGTTTTTCTGAATCTGCAAATGAAGGTACTGAAAGCTTTGTTTTGTCCATGCTTTTAAGGTCAGCTCTGCTTTGAGGAGGTAGCTCTCCTTTGGTCATATTGTGAGTGTCTTCCAATCTGAGCAGCTCATCTTCTGGCACTATATTAAACAGTGTTCTGGTGCTCTTAGTGAGGGTTCCAATGGCTGATTCTTTTAGGAATGAATTGTCAGGTCCTCCTTCCTAATCTCTCTTAATCTGGACACTCTGCTGAAACCTGGGCAGGATTGGTGACCCTGCTGGTATTTGAAATGCCTGTGGCATAGTTTCCAGCATCACAGCAACAGTCAAGTCATCACTGCATCACAAACTGACAGATAAATGGTGAACTCTATTTGTAGGTAGCTCTAAATAGGTTGTTCTAGAAATCCCTTCATTATATAGTTTTTCCCTTTCACAAGGTCTGTCTCAACAGTCCATCTTTGCTTTAAAAATAACAGCAATCAGAATGTGGAATGAACTAAGTATGATTCTAGAAGAATTAGAAGTCATCAACAATGAAATGGCATCCATAAAGATAAAATGGCTGGCTCAGGATTTGCCTGGCATATAGTTTGTGTAATAGAAATGTCGTTCCTGATTTAGTGAGTCTTTTTTCCACACACAAGCCTCTAGAAAGCCTTGGGACCCAAGTAGGACTTTCACTTTTATGATCTCCTTGATTTCAAAATACTTAATTGAGTAACTAAATGCATTTTAAGCAGAATTCCAAACTCATAAAAATTGTCAGTGAAAACATGGACATGTGTCACGATATAGCTAAAGCAACAGAACATGAGTAGAGTGTTGTGGAGAAATCCACAGGAAACAAGCACATGAAAGAGTTAGAAGCTTTGGATTCTATCTTAAGATCTGCCTTTGACCTTGTAAAATATTATCTCTATCTCTTTAAATTGTTGAAATAATACTATTACAGAAGGCATCAAAGGGTGATTTGGAAGTACAAGAGAATGAGTCATGCACCAACCTGGTATATGGTTAGGGATTCTGGGAAGCCCAGAGGAAAGTGCCCAGAAATCCTTTATTCATTGAAACATAAAGAAGTTTTCCATCATCCAGTCATCTAAGATACAGCTATTGGTCTTTTCCAATCCAGAGCAAAATTAATAAAATCAAAGACTCAAGGCAGTAATAAGTCCAAAACATTACTGGACCATATGAACCACAACTTCCATGAGACTGGAAATTTACAAACTAGATGGTGACTGGTTACTACTCCTTAAGGTCCTGACTGGGGTCTCAATAGAGAGTCCTAGGTAGAGTAGGACAAAAATGTAGAACAAAATTTAGAATAATACAAAGACCAGATTTACTGATTTGATTTGAAGGAAGCCCTGAGAGTATGGCTCTCAGACACCTTTCAAGCCTGGAACTGAACTCACTCCTGGTGATTGCCTGTTAGCCAAACAATTTGTTGTTGTTGTTGTTAAGTGCCATGAGTTGGTTCCAACTCAGAGCCACCCTGTATAGGGTTTCCAAAGAGTAATTGAACTGGTGGAATTGAACTGGTGGAATTGAACTGGTGGAATTGAACTGGTTTACAGTCCAGTAATGATCCTATAGCACCACACCAGACAGCCTTATAATATGAACAAAAACACTTGTTAGGAATTTGCTCCTCAGAAAAATCAACAATATGAAAACCAAAGCACAGCATTGGCCCCTAAACAAAGTTCTGAAGACAGTAAGGGTTCAGAAAGATGAAAGAATGGAAATGGGGAAGCCAGGGAGGAAGTGAAGAAAATGCTGTTGCTTTGAAGGGATTACAGATAATGTCATACTCACACAACATGTATACATTATTGAATGGGAAACTAATTTGCTATATAAACTTTCATCCAAACCACAATAAAATGTTCAAAGTAAATAAAGTTAGCTGTTTCCAGTGGAGATGGAGGCAGATCAATCACAGAAGCTGAACACATTATTTGAAGCATGTTTCTCTGTGCCAGATTTTATAACATATGGAGTCATTCTTTACCTACCTCCCACCTCCCCTGCCCACACAAAGACTTCCTTCAACCCCCTGTAGGTCACTTACATCCAATCCTGGTGTCGATTAAGAGGAGCAATCTCCCAATTATTTAGACTCCCCATAGGCTATGCCGGTGCAAGTTCAAGCTTGCTTTCCATTCTTTACTTGATAAATTCTGACAGCATGGCAGCTCTGTCCTCCCTTCAATGACCATTGAATATTGATGGATAGCAGGTGTAGCTTCCTGGGGTGAAAATAAAATGATAGTCTGAACTCCAAGCCAATTTCAAGAGCAAAATCCCACCATTATCTGGAAGGAAACAAGGAACTGTCTCTCTTGTATCTTATCACAGTTCTGGTGTGACAGAGTAATGTACATAATGCTGGTTTCTGTCAGACCCCCTAGAAAACCAAGCTACACTAACTAGGGTGGCAAAATCTTCCTCGGAGTGTATCTGCTGAAACAGGATTGAAAATACTTCCTTTAGTAGTTCTCAGGCAGAGCAGGAAACGTGGCTCAAGGCACTGCTTGGAAATGCTTGGGAAACTTTGGAGTGTCTTGATGAGGAAAAGAGATTGTTACTGACATTTCTGTCCCCCATCTGTCAGTTTGTTGTACTGTGATGGTTGCATGCCACTATGATGCTAGAAGCTATGTTACCAATATTTCAAGTACCAGCAGGGTCTTCCATAGTGGACAGGCTTCAGTGGAGATTCTAGAATAAGACAGACTAAAAATAAAGACCTGGCATTCTTCCAAAAAGGAGCCAACACTAACTACTCTAAATCACATCAGGATATTATCCAATATAGTGCTGGAAGGTGAATACACCCTAGGTTGGAAGGCACTCAAAACACACAGTGACCACAATGAACTTGGAGTCTGGGTGTGGCATTGTAGGATAAGCACTGGAGTGCAAGCTCATTTGAATTGCAAGATCAGTGTGTCAAACTCACCAACCATTCCTTGGAAAACCTATACAGGGTCACTGTGAGTCGGAAGCGACTCAACAGCTCTTAACAACAATAGCAACAACAACAATGAGCTTGGCAATGTCAATAGTCTAAATCTACTAGTCACTCTATGGGAAAAAGATGAAACTTTCTACTCCCATAAATATTTACAGCTTTGGAAACCCATTTAGGGTGGCAGCTGTGAGTCAGAACTTGACAATACACAACCAGTACCACCACCAGAATGAACTCAAGTATACCAGTAATTCTGAAGACAGACCAGGAACTGGCATCGTTTCATTCTTTTGTACATGAGGTTACCATGAATCAGAACCAACTTGAAGATAAGTAAAAATAATAACAACACTTGAGTTTAGTGCCTAGAGGCCAAAGATGAAAAACTCACGTTTTCAAGGTGAAAAAGTATCTTGGAGAAAATATTGTAGGACTTTGAAGCTAAACCAGGCCTGATTTCCTAAGAAGTATCCATCAGTGCTCAAGAAACCCTCTTCTCCATCCCAGATCCTTGTCCTCACTGACTGTGTGTCACCAAACCCTCAGTAAATATGTCATCTTAGTGGCTTTACACCATCTTCTTCACACACCCTATGAAAGAATTATTGGGGAAAAAAAATTATACCACACTTTTTTTTTTTAAGTTGAAAGCTACAATTTTTCATTGTAAATGTAAATAATTGCAGAAGATGTAATTAACAGCATACTGTAAAAATGAACATTTAAATGTAAAACCATTTCAGCACTCCTTTAGATGTATTCAACAGAATCTAAATATCAGGGTGATTTTGATGCTAAGGGTCGCTATGGGTCGGAATCCATTCGATGGCACTTAATAACAACAACAAATCACCGAGTTTGGGGCTGCTCACAGTCCTGATTTGCTGATTTGCTGCTGTGGGTTAATGTGCTGGACTGCAAGCTTGCTTTGAACTGCATGGTTAGCAGTTCAAGCGCACCAGCTGCTCCTCGGAAATCCTATACATGGTTGCTATGAATTGGTATTGACTCAACAGTACATAACAAAAAACAATAACAACAATCAATCAATCAATCAATCAATCTTATTGTCAGCAGTTCGAAACTACCAGCTGTTCCTCAGGAGAAAGGTGAGGGTGTTTTCTGTAAAGATTTACAGCCTCTGAAACCCTATACAGGGTCACTGTGAGTCAATACTGACTCAGTGGCACTTAAAAACAACAACAACAATCATCTGTTTATACTTCTTGGTGTGGTGCTGTAGGGTCAGCGCTGGATTGCTATTCACAAGGTCAGTAGTTCAAATCCATCATCTGCTACTTGGAGACCTTACATGGGGTCACTCTGAGTTGGATCTGACTCAGCACTTTGTAACAACATCATCATCCATTTGGTGTCTTGATGTGTGCTACAGGATAAACATTAAACTGCAATGTCAGTTTAAACTGAAAGGTTGGTGGTTCAAATCCACCAGTGCTCCTCGGAAATATGTCCCTATGAGTTGGCACTGATTTGACAGCATTTAACCAACAACAACTACAACATCATCCATTTAAGAAACACAGGAACAAGCTCTTCTTTAACAATAAGAAATCTTACTTCATTGCTCTTTCTCCTTGAACATTTTAATTCACTTTTCCAACATAATTTTATCCTAATGTGATTTATTTGTTTTGCTTGGAGGTCTTCTATTGACCTATCAAACTGCTTTGAAGTAGAAATATTTATATAAATTAGATATTTCTCATTTCCTGGGAACATAAAAATCTGTTTGTTTTTTTCTTCTGCAATGAGTGATTATTATACTTATTGATAGAAATCACATATATGTGTTGTTAAAATTAACAAATAATTATTACAAATAAAATTTCATTAGTAATGCATCTCAATCGGAGAAATTTTCTAAAGTAGTTCATATGGCCATAGATGAATATTACTAATAGATAGAATGAAATAAGACTTATCAGAAGTTTAATTCTAGCTGTTTCATTTGTTTGTTTGTTTTAATCTAAGTACTGAGAAACCATTTTCATATACAGAAGTGAATGGGAATAGACAGGTTTTGTGATAACAATTAGTTTTACTTATTGTTTTTATTTTTCTGAATAATAATATCTCCCAAATCATAGTATGAGCTTTCATTAAAAATGTATATTTAAATAATTTATCAGCTGTCACTTTTTTTTAGGTGCTTCTTCAATGCCATTGAAAGCAAAGTAAAGGCAACCTCGTTACCAAAGGATTTATTACCAAGGCTCTGGGCCTTTCACTTGTCCAGATCACTTGTTTATCTTTTACTGGTCCTTTAGAACTCAGGAAATTTTCCTGTTAGAGCAATGTAGCCTAGGAAGGCTAGGATGGGTGACAGGTCCCCATTACTTTTGTAGGAAAAAAAAAAAAAAAAAAGTACTTTTTAAAGGAAAGGAAGACATACAGAACCTCCTCAAAGTCTTCCTCAACCTCAGTAGCTTCTTCAGGCAGTTAAGGTTTAGAAAAGATATACATGGAAGTTGTTTTGTTTTTGTTTTTTTTTTGGGGGGGGGGCGGGGAATATCTGTCAAAGTACCTCCCATGTCTTTTGAAGATTGCTTTGGATCACCCAGATTATATATATGACTTGCAGTTCTGTACTTTAAATAAGTATAGAAGCTATTGGTGGTACAAATGGTTAAGCACTTGACTACTAATCAAAACGTTGGCAGTTGGAACCCACACAGAGGCACCTTGGGAAAAAGATTTGGTGATTTGCTCCCAAAGGCCTTTAAAACTCTATGAAGTGAGCAGAGGTCCCTGGGATCATCAAGGGCAACGAGCAGAGAGCGGGACCCTACCAAGAGAAGCAGTGATGCCTGAGATAGAGGCAGAGATGATGATGTGGAGATATGGAACAGCTGGGGACTTTAAACCCAGAGAGGGAGATGGGCTGTGTGTTGGCAACCAGGGGCAGGCTTGTAGTATGTATATACCCTTTGGTTGGGTGATGATGCATGGAGGGGATTGTAACTATGGCAATGAAATGATATACAATAGGATTAATGTAAAACTAATGTTCTCCCATGTAAACTATCACAAAATTCACACTAAAACATTAAAAAAATAATACCAAGAAGTACAAAGCAAAACAAACAAACAAAAAATTCTATGAAATACAGTTCTACTTTATAACTCATGCTGTCACCATGAGCAGGAATTGATTCTAGGGTAGCTTATTTCATTTTAATTCTTCTTCCTCAAATCTTTTG
>NW_006408592.1:10175888-10197821 GCF_000296735.1 Chrysochloris asiatica
GCTGCTAACTGAAAGGTCAGTGGCTCAAACTCACCAGTCTCGCAGTAGGAGAAAGATGAGACATTCAGCTACTGTAAAGATTCACAACCTTGAAAACCAAATAGAACAGTTCTACTTTGTCCTGTAGGAATGATGGTAGGGATTTGGTTATCTAAAATATATTTAACCATCTATAAAAGCTATTAGGGATATATTTATATTCTTTTCATTTGAAAGTTAATGTGCATTTTGCCTTTACAGTAGACCTTTATTCAGACTAGCCATGGTTTAAGTACTTAAAAGATACATATATACATATTGACAACCATATTCAGCAGTGTAGTTCTATATTGTTATTAGACTAAGCATTGTCTAGCTTTCATTAGAACTTTGAGTCACTGTCTACTATTCTCAATATAAAGTTTATCCTTCTAAATGAAGCTGACTTCTTTGATAATTAGCTCCCAACTTTTAGCTCTATTCCATCATTCCCCAATATTTCTCCTTTGAGCATCAGAGCAACTAAATGATTTTGAGCTCCCCATGCTCATTGTGACTCGATGGCACTTAACAACAACAAACAACAACATGCTCATTGCTCTGTTTTCTTTGGTTGTCATTTCCTTGCTCTTGTCCCTGTGTATGATCCTCCCCACCCACCTCCTAATTTTCACAGTTCATATTGGTGGTGTTGTTAAGTAACGTGGAGTCAATTCCGGCTCATAGTGACCCTGCACAGGGTTTCCGAGGTTATACATCTTTACGGGAGCAGAATGCTTCATCTTTTTCCTGTGGAACCTCTAGTAGTTTTGAACTGCTAACCTTGAGGTTGGCAGCCTGACTTGTAACCATTTCGCTACCAGAGCTCCTTTCACAGTTCATATAAGGCTAGCAAAAAAGCTGGACTGAATAAGTTAGTCATTGGTGGCGGTGGTGGTGGTGTGCCATGGGGTCAGTTCCAACGCATAGCAACCCTGCATAAGGTTTCCAAAGCTATAAAACTTTATGGGAGCAGATAGCCTTTATCTTTCTCTTTCAGAATGGCTGGTAGTTTCAAACTGCTAACCTTGAGGTTAGTAGCCCCACACGTAACCATTACACTACCAGAAAGTCTGGTAATTATTCATTAGTGAATAATTTGATAAATGTGGTCATGATTTGATCATTATTGAAGGGGGAATAAAACAAAGAGCCAGAAATTATATTTGCAGAAGAAGTGGACGAATTTGTGGGAGGACATTTATAGTACCTCTGTTTTCTTGTTTGCTTAAATACAAGAATAAGACACTTCTCCAGGAAATGATGGGGAAAACCTGGAGGTGCAATTGTGTCTGCATCCCCTATCAGATCAGAAAGAGGCCTGTGAAATGAAAATGAGAGTAAACACGGGAGGCACCTCTATCTATGAATGTATGAGACAAATCTTGCCCAGGCTAGCTCTCACGAAGAGATACTCAAAACAGTTTGCCGACTATCTTTAAAGCAAATCGTTATCTCAAAGGGATAAGGCAAAAGATGCAAGTTCCTTTGCTACTGCTTGCAGAGGTGAGACATCCTTCCCTTCATTGCTTTTAAAATTCAAGACATAATCAATAGCCCCACTACAGGAATTTGAAAATAGAGACTGTATAGAAATCTCCCCTTGGCTGCTAATAATGTCATAGAAGGCTTTGTTCAAAATGAAGAGATGTTATCATAATAGTCATGTTAGCAACCCACTCCAGGATCATGAAAAAGTGCACTGTATGGCTGTGAACCACTGTAGGAGTCATAAGCTTTCAAAAGCTGCCCTTTGCTGTCTGACCTTTCTTTCCCAAGTCTTTTGTTTTCAGAAGTGCAGCCTCAGGTCAAGGATATAGATTAATTCATCTTTGTTTCCAACCTTATCGGACACAGAAAAGAGTGGTGGACAATATGTAATTACTTAATAAAATAAGATTTAATTTAAGATAATTTTCTAATATCCCATTGTCTAAAAATATATCTTCTAGTAACAGGTAAGTATTCATTTATTTAAACAAATATTGAATTCTTAATATGTACGTAGAGGTCCAATAGTATTTAAGGAAATAATGATAAGTTAGATCTCTTCCTTAAATTGTGGATTTAAAGATCTAGTGATGGAGACAGTGTACAACTCCTGAGTCCAGAATCTAGATACAGATAATCTCTTGTAATTGTTGTTAAATGCAAACAGCATGCTGGGATTTAGATGCCGTAGTCATGATTATTATATTCTCAGCAGCTAATGCATAAGTAGCATGCAATAGGTACCCAATAGATGCTGGATGAATGAGTGAATGAATGAATGAGGCTTTGGTTTTACCTCTTCTGTCCACATTTCCAATCTTAGTTCTCTCCTCTTCTCAAAATACTCAAGCAAAGAGGAAAGCGGGAAGTAAGAGAGAGGGTGATGAGAAAATCAGAAAGAAATTCACTGCTGATTTTGACAAATCAATACAGCCACCCCATCCTGAATTCCCCATTGCTAATTTTGAGTTGAAATGACCATAGCAATATGCCAAAATGCATCCAGACAGAATTACACTTTGAGATGCTTTTCTATTCGAAATTATTTTTTGGTGAAATGGAAAACTGTTCATTTCAGAATAATCCTTTCATAGAGTCGCTACCCTCTTAGGATCCTAAAGGAGTCCCTGTACCCAGTGCAGTATCTGGGAGGGGCTCAGGCACAGGAGGGACTTTGATCTTGATATTTTCAGAACACCATAAATATCAGGATTTACATGCAACCTTATGTTTGCCTGAAGACCATGTCCACATACAGCAAACAGTTAAAATATAATATTTTGCTAAGTTCCCTATTAAATGCCAGGATATTTGTTTCACCTCATTATTAATTGCTCTGATATTTGTGAGCAAACAGAAGTTTTGTCTCTCTTACTTAATTGAAATTGTGTTATAAGCAAACAGAAGTGTTGTAAATGACCATATATGTATGCACACACACAGCTACAGGCTTTTGAATCATTTATTCATTTAAGCAAGGGTGATCTGAATATTTCTAAGTGGAACACCCTGTAATTAGGAAAAGAAACCTGAAGAGGCTCTGACTGAGGCCCAACTGTGGGTTAGTTTGTTTGCATTCACTATCCTATGACATCCTCGGAATTATTGGTGGATTTTATATTGTCATCCTCTTTTTTTTAAAGTGAGGCATCAGACTAGTAAAGGTTAAATAATTCAAACAGGGTCACCTACTAAATAACAGAGATACAATTTAAACCAGTTTGTCAGACTTGAAGGCATGATTTTTAATATAGGATTTATTGTTGTTGTTAAGTGCTGTAGAGTTGGTTCTGACCCCTAACGACCCTGTATAGAGTTTCTGAGGAGCAGCTGGTGAGCTTGAACTACCAACCCTATGGTTCAAACTGGCTTTACAGCCTAGCGCATTAATCCACAGCACCATCAAAACAGTACCCAAAGACAAATACTATTCCTTGACCAATTGTTATTGTTGTTGTTAGGTATCATTCAATCTGTTCGGACTCATAGTAACTCTGTTTAAGGTTTCTGAGCCTGTAAATCTTTGTGGGAGCAGAAAGTCCCATCCTTCTCCCATAGAGTGACTGGTGGACTTGAACCATTGACCTTGTGGTTCACAGTCCAGTGTTTACCCTACAGAGCTACTTGCAGCTGTCTTTTAGGCTAAGTCAGTGATTCTTACCCTGGGTAATTTGTCTTCCAGTGAACATTTGGAAATGTCTGGAGAACTTGGTATTATTGTGGTGGTATAGGATCTGTACTGGACTATGAACCACAAGGTCTGCAGTTCAAACCCACAAACTGATCCTTAGAAAACATCAATAAACACCAAAACATTCAATAATTCAATTTCTACATAAAAATTCAGTGGCATTGAGTATGTTCTTCATATTGAACAACCACAATTACTATTCTTTTCTGAGTTATCCCTCCACTATTAAAACAAATTCAAGGCCCCTAAGCAGAAATATCACTCTTCCCCTCCCTAGCACACCTTCCAAACCTAGCAACCACTGATAAGTTTTGTTTTCTACATAGTTGCTTACCTGATATATGTGAGATCATATGGTACTTTTCCTTTTGTGACTCAATCTTATTTTGCTCAAGACAATGTTTTAAAAATTCTTCCATGTTGTAACATGTATCATAATTTCATTCCTCTTTATGATTGAGTAATATTCTACTCATATCTGTCTATCTATCTCTCTATCTCTCCATATCAATATTTTATCTATTCATCTGTTGATACATAGTTCTGTTATTTCTACCTTTTGGCTATTTTGAGAATCAATATACAATGAACATTGTTGTACAAGTTTATGCTTGCATTCATGATTTCAACTTTTTAGGCTGTAGGATAAACACTGGACTGCTAGTCTCAGGATTAGCATTTGAAAACCACTAGCCACTCCTTGGAAACCCTACACAGGGTCGTCATGAATCGGAACTGACTCAACCGCACTTAGCAACAACTTTCTGATTAGAATTAGGATGGCTGAGTGTAGCCCTTTGTGTTAATGACAACTAAAGGAAGTACCATGGTGTCTAATGAATAAGGGCCTGAGATATTACTAAATCTCCTAGACTGCACAAGCCAGCTTCCACAAGATACGATCTTGTCCAAGATATCCATAATGCTGAAGGAGAAACCCTGATCTAAACGAGAATTGTTGTTGTTGTTGTTAAGTGCCATCGAGTCGGGTCCGACCCATAGCGACCCTGTACAGGGTTTCCGAGGGTGTAAATCTTTACGGGAGCAGAAAGCCTCATCTTTCTCCCGCGGAGCGACTGGTAGTTTCGAACCGCTGACCTTAAGGTTCGCAGCCCGATTCGTAACCACTACGCTTAGAGGTTAACATATTAGCGAAACTTCTTTCATTTGCTAGCTAAGCTTTTTTTCTTTTTTATGAGTTACTGAACGAATATCTATGGATCTTTTATTTTAGGAGTTAGCCCAAAACTCATGAATGGAGGGTTATTGAGGCATCTCAGTAACAGCAATGCATGGGCTTTCCTCTCTAGAAAACTTCTATAAATACACCTCACTCAACTTCTAAAGAATTCATTTCTTCCCTTTTTTGTTGTTGTTGTGAAGTGCCGTCGAGTTGATTCCAACCCATAGCGACCCTAAGGAACTCTGGTAGCGTAGTGGTTACGAATTGGGCTGTGAACCTTAAGGTCAGCAATTTGAAACTTCTAGCTGTTCCACAGGAGAAAAATGAGGCTTTCTGCTCCCGTAAAGATTTATAGTCTCAGAAACCCTGTACAGAGTCACTATGAGTCAGAACCGACTCCACAGCACATAACAAAAACTTCTTCCTTTAGGGAAAAAAAAAAAAGCAGTCAGTTGAAATCAGGGTAGGTTAGGTGACTATCTGGGATGCTATGATCTAGTGGGTTCCACCTTTTGTAGTAGAAACCATTCCCAAGAAAAGGCAGTCTCGTCAAGATAGGTCCACTACCAACATGTGGTTATAGATAATATAGACTTTCATACATAAATAATACACGTTGTGTACATTCAAGATGAGAAATGGTGTGGATCACCTTTATCACCTCAGCAATAGAGATGTAAAAATATAAATAATGGTTACAATTTTTAAAAACCCTAAGTAGTGGTTTGAATTCTGATTAGATGATTAGTAGTAGAAGCTTCAGAGTTAGTTTGGGCATGACTAGAGTTTTAGTTCTCAAGTGACGATTGAGCTACTAATGATTATAAGTCTACTTAGCTCAACTCTTTAGGAAAGTAGGTCTTTACTCATGGCTCTCACCTCTCCAGTAAAGCTACGTAGCCAGTTCTTTTTTCTCACTGCCATAGGCAGGACATTTTTAAATTAGGTTTATATTGAGCAAATATTTACAAAACATACATTATGTTCTAACCATTATGTTAAAGCCTTCTTATATATTATTTTCAAGTTACCCAGTGAGGAGACCAAAGCTCAGAGGGGTTAAATAGAAAATGCCTTGCCCAATTTCATGTAGTGAATAGAGGAAGTAGCCATGATAGCTCAATGGGAATGCATTTGAATGCTAAACAAAATGTTGGCAGTTCAAATCTTACAGCAATGAAAATCAAACCCAATGGAGAAGTTCTAGTCTGTCGTACGAAGTCACCAGGAATGGAAAATTGACTCAGCTGTACCCAGTAATAGCAATAATTCTGCCCCATTCTGTGCTCTGAAGATTGACTTCTCAGACATTTTCTGGTGCCCCTTGTTCTTTTGCCTCTTGTATGGTTCAGCAAGTTGTTGTTGTTTAGTGCCGTTGAGTCAATGCCAACCCATAGTGACCCTGTATTGGGTTTCCAAGGAGCAGCTGGTGAGCTTGAACAACCAACCTTGCAGTTACAACAGCTTTGCAGTCTGACGCATTAGCCCACAGTGTCACTCCAGGACTCCTTTGTATGGATTGACTGAGAGGTGCAATCAAAAAACAGGAAAATAAAAAGGGAGATTGAGGTTTTTCTCTCCTCCTGCAGATTCAACCTATGTGATTATAGATACTGATGTTGTTGGTTAAGTGCCATCGAGTCAGTTCCGACTCAGAGCGAGTCTGTGTATGGTTTTTCAGAAGTGGTTGGTGGATTTAAATCACCAGCCTTTTGGCTAACAGTCCTTTGCTCTTCCTATAACACCCCACTAGGGTAGGTGAATCCTTTCCCTGGCTCTGATCTCAGAGATTCCAGGAATCTTATTTTTATTTCTTGATCTTTCAGGCCTGTACATTGCTTATCCTTTCATGCACACCTCAGTGTTCCCTATTATTTTTCTTCTCCTGCATTATTTCTATGAAAAGTGTCTCTTCAATGAATTCTCACTTAAAGCCTGTGTAGAATTCTGGCAGCTCAATGCTAGTGCTATGTTTGATATGCTCTTGTCCTTTCTAAGCACTCAGTGAGCTCTGTCCTCTTATTGGGACTTTGAATAGAACTTTAGCTCCAAGCCCCACTCAGGTGTCTCCTTTAAGGTTTTCAGTGCCTTAGGCTGAGACCACAGGCTAGAAAATGTAGCTTAATGTTAATAGATTCCTGAAATAGCATTTCTTGAATTTTATCTACAGTTTTCTTTTTCTTTTAAATATCACTGGACCCTAAATATTTTAAGAATATATTTTCATAAAATTATAATTATGTTTATGTAAGCTGCTAGGAAGCTCAAAGTAAAATTTAATACTTAATACAGTAATTGTCTTTGTTTTCAGTGCATTTTTATTACCTCTTTCCACTATTTATAGTTCCAGTTTATCATGCATTACATATATGTGCAATAAATTTCATGTGATTTTTGAGGATGGTTTACATATTACTTATAATACAAAGACAGCTTGATGCAAGGGGAAAATACTAGAATTCAGTTAGGCACTTTGTCTCACTGAGAAACTGCAGGACCTCTTTAAAGTTGTTTTCTGATCTGTGAAATGGGATTAATGGCTTCCCTGCAATTATTTATATGAAATCACTTAAATTAAAATTAATACACAAAAGCATAGTTTGTATTATTTTATTACATTTTAATTTATGGCCATAAAAGTCAATATTCTTACTTTTAAGTAGATTGTGGACAAGATGTGTTTAGTGGGATAGAATGTATAACCCTCTAATTCTCCTTGTAGAATGGAAGGCTGCCTGAGGAAACAAGATCAAGGGGGAGGGGCACACAGGCACAGTCATGGACAAAAAGGCTGTAAGCAGTAGAATAGTACAACTTTGTAAGCATGCATATCCTGGTACAGTGTAGTATGTTGTAAATGCTTCATAAATGACTACAAGAATGGCATACATGGGAAACCCTTCAGCAATAGTGGCAAACACAGTGTGCTGACACCTAGTAGATTTATCTGCTAGTTATCATCATTTTGGAGTCCTGGTGTGGCACAGTGGGTTAATGCACTGGACTGCAAAGTTGGTTTGAACTTCAAGGTCAGCAGTTCAAGCTCACCGGTCGCTCCTCCGAAACCCTATACTAGGTCATTATGGGTCGGAATCTAATCAACAGCACTTAACAATGACATTATCATTTTAAATTGCCATGTAACTGGAACTCTGAATTCAAGAGAATTTGGACTGAAGAGATCTGTTTCTCTTGGATGACTAAGTTTGGGGAGAAAAGTTGAGTTGTAAAGTTGGGTTTCAAGCACAGGATTTCCATACTTTGGAGCTTGGCAAGAGCAATTGATATGAGGCCAGTCTCTGGAGAAGGTCATGAAGCTTGGTAAAGTAAAGGGTGAGTGAGAAAGAAAAAGACCCTTATTGACATGAGTTGATCCAGTGACTGTAACAATGAGGTCAAACACAGCAACAACTGCAAGGACAATGCAGAAGCCTGCAGTGCTTTGTTCTGTTGCACAGAGGGTCACTGTGAGGTGAAGCCATCATGGCTGGTACCTCACAAAACAACAAAAAGACCCAGAGAGATGTGTATGTATGTGTGAGAAGTCATATGAAGTCGCCTCTTACTGGCCTTCCTACTTACTATCCTATGACCTTGGTAAATTATAAACTTTTCTAAATCTCAGATTTTGTTTTTGTTTTGATTTCTTATATGCAAATGGAAATAATGGTAACTTTCATCTCACAGAGTTGTGAGGCTTACACATAAAAATGCATGTACTGTACTTAGTCATCAAAGAGCTACTGTAGTTATGGTTCTTCTACTAATATCATTGTGCAGGCCAGAGTGTTACAAAGCATGACTTTGTCCCAATATCAGGTCTCCTGGAGTTGCCATTGACTTAAAGACTGCTATTAAATGGAATAAAGGGTCAGGTTGGTTCGATGATAGAATTCCGACCATGTTGGGGGATTTAATTCTAGCCAAAGAACCTTACCTTCATGACTGTCAGTGGAGGTTGGGGTTTTGCTATGATGAGGATCATGTTTCAAAAAGTTTCCAGCCTAAGACACACTAGAAAGACACTCTAGGCATTCTACTTCTGAAATTTTGTGAGTAAAGCCCTGGGTATTACAATAGTTCACATCATGAGATGGTACAGGACTGGGCATGGTGTCTCCATGAGTTGAAGGCCAATTTGAGGGCAGCGAGTAACAACAACACTAAAAGGAATGAGACAACCAGGAGGCAGCTTGACCTGAATCATGAAAGAATGGGGTAACAAATTAAGGTAGAGGCTGATATTTTATGGTTGTACAGATATCTTCCTGAATTGTGTGAAGAGAAATCCTTCAAAGCCACTGTGAAGATAATGACATTGAAGGGAGCTTTCCACAGGTGTAACTGCTTCACAGAAAAGTGTAAGGCAAGAGTGATGAGGATCCCTGGTGACAGGAAGATTTCAGAATCCACAGGGAGAAAGATGATTATTTCTGTGGAGTCTAATATCAGAAAATTATTTACAACAATTTGTTTATATTAAAATAAGCAAGATTATCTTGTGAGTTACAATGCATCCTGTTGGATAAATGTTTAAGTAATTCCCAATATTTCCAAGATATTTTGAATTTGGAATTTTCCTGTTTAGACTGTGGCCCCAGAGCCTCAGGTGCAGACCTTTGTGCAGAACTGTATCAGGAATTCTTTCAAGAAAACATAGAATTCTAGTGTAAGCGGAATCCTGGTATGGCACTGCAGGATTATGCACCGAACCACAAGGTCACTTTGAACTGCAAGGCCAGTGGTTCAAACCCACCAGGTACTCCTTGGAAACCCTATACAGGGTTACTATGAATTTAAACTAACTTGATGGCACTTAACAACAATAAGGATAAGACCACAATTTCTCTCAGGTTTTTAATCAAATGTGTTTACCACTTAACCACTGTGGATCTATATATTAAACGGGAATAAAAATATTCAACACAAATATTGAGAGGATTAAAGGATATAACTTTGGAAAGCTCTGTGTACTTGGCCCATAGCAGGTGGTCAGTTGTTATTAGTTTCCTCACCTCTTTACTATAAAATGAACTGGAAACTGCTGCTGCCTTCCCTGCATGTATCTTTTTCAGCAGCAAATCTTTGGTTCAAATTTACTATGCTTCACAGCTCAGTAGGCGAGCACTGGGTGCAACAAAAAATTATGAAATGCAATCTGTCTCTTTAATAAAAGTTGGGAAATTACAAACATAAAATTCATTCATAAAATGCAGAAATAATTAGTTTACTGCACTGTTCACAATATCCTGTTTCTAAAGTGCCCTAAACCAGGATGTTCAACTACAATTCATGACATTTATTGATCTAATTTATAGCTTTTTAGTTGTTTTCCAGAATCATCAATTTTCAAGACCAGACAACATTAGCCTAGGAAATCAGGATTCTCCTAAGAGAACTACAAATTCTACTTCTTCTCTAATACATTATGGCTAAGCATCCTGGTGTCTTTTAAGTTCAAATCAAGGTGCCACAGATAGTTATAGATTGGCATTTATAAAATCATAAATCATGGAATGAATGCTGTAGCCTCTTGCCTCAACACACATTTCTAAATGAGGTTTGGAAGATACGAACTGAGTGTAGTTAAATGTGCTCATTTGCCTAGTAGGCAGTGTAGGCAATCCCAGGAGTGTTATCAGTTAAAAATAGAAGAAAGAGCAAGAAGCACATGCGCTAAAAAGAATCAGACACACCTGGGTTTCATTCCCAATTCTACCACATAAATATGGGTTAAGTATTCAGTCTGTTTCCTCCGTTATGAAGCTGTTGCTAAGAATGAATGGCACACATTTGCAAAGTACTAGACACTGTTCTTTGCATATGGAATCATGGAATGTGTTCCATAAATGTTACTTTATTTTGAACAGATTTTAGCGAAATAAGGAATATATGAGGGGGCTTCAAAAAGTTCATGGGAAAATTTCATTATCTTTTCATCCCCTTTTCTCATGAATGTTTGAAAACTTCTTTGTAGGTCATCTATACCAGTGGTTTCCAAATTTCTATTGAGCTTTAAGATCCACTCTCCCTTTCGTTTTTACCACAGTAACTTATTTATTACACAAAGATTTCTGCTGGATCAAAATGTTTATGTGATATGTACGTACAGATATTTGCTTAAATAGCTGTGAATAATAAAGTATGAGGATGAGAAAACTAAAACAATATTAGTAATATCAATGAGAAATTGCTTTTTAAGATGGGGAGTTAGCATAACATCACTGGGTTATTCAGATTGCTCAAAATAGAGGTGGAGAGAGGCTCTGGGCATGCATTAAAACAGTAAAGACCCTGTTCCTCAGCTGCAGAGGCATTGAACTATGCTGAGTCTAAATTTAATCTAGAAAAAAATACATTGAAATTCCTACTTGACTATGTTAATATGAGAAGCAGGTATACTTGCATTAACTATCAATGTCCCATATTTTTAGGCGTTATAACAGTCTTTTTAAAATTCCTTCCCTCTCTCTTTATATTCCTTGTTGTTAAGTACTGTTGAGCTGGTTCCAACTCATAGTGACCCAGTATAGGGTTTCCAAGAAGCTGGTTGGTGAGTTTGAACCACCAACCTGGAAATTCAAATGACCTTGGAATATTCTTTTTTTAATGTGTTATTTCTTGAAGGAGCTGATAATACATGTTGTTGTCAAGTCAGTTCTGGCTCATTAGTGACCTTGTATAGGATTTCTGAGTAATAACTAGTAGGTTTAACATGTCACCTTTGTGGTTAGCAGTCCAGAGTGTATCCTCTAGTACCTCTCCAGGACTGATATCACATTCAGGTACACAATTCTCAATACAGTCATGGTGGTGGTGGTGGTGGTGTGCTGTGGAGTTGGTTCTGACTCATAGCTACCTTATATTGGGTTTCTGAGATTGTAAATATTTTTATGGGAGCAGAAAGACTTACCTTTCTCCTGTGGAGTAGCTAGTAGTTTTGAACTGCTAACCTTTTGGTTAGTAACCTAACTCATAACCCAGTACATTACCAGGTCTCCTTCAATGCAGTCATAGTGAAAAAAAAAAAAAATTGTATTTTCTTGATTCCATTAGTATTTTATATAATGTTCTTTATTGGGAGTGTCAAATTCAGCTTTTGAATATCTTACTAGTCTGTGAAATGTATTATACTAGTTCAAATAAAAAAATATACTCAGCATTTACATTTGTGGATTATCTACATCCCTGCCATGTGTCGCTGAGGGTCAAAGAGATAAGAGTGATGAACTGTGTGTACACACACACACATAATATGAATGGTAAGTTACTGTTAAGCGCTGTTGAGTCAGTTCTGACTCAGGGTTCCCAGGGAGTGCTGGTGTACATGAACAGCCAACCTTGCAGTTAGCAGTGTAGTGCTTGTTTGTAAATCATAGTTAAACTAAGGCTGCCAGAAAACACATTTAGAGATCAAGAGAGAGCGTCAACCTATTTAACTTCTGGTGAAGGTGATCTTGCTTAGATTTTGGCCTGCCTGAAGCTGAAGGCTAAAGGAACCAAGTCAGGGAATTAGGCACACTCAGTATTTAGAGTATTGCACATATGTAGCACCAGAAGTGCCATTTGAATTGCAAATTAAATGTTCTCTATAGTTTTGCTGATTCTCTAAACTCTGTCAATGTCTTGAATACATCTGCCTTTTATTTTCCAATTGGTTTGTCGCAAAATCGCCTTCAAGCAACTAAAGAAGAAAGTCTTTCTAAGAAAAAAACAGAAAAAGCAAACTACAACAATAACACAACTAATTTGAGACGTGGCAGAATTATCAAGAGAGAGCCTCATGAGCTGTGGATGCTGGAGTTGTAGGGATCTGGATCTATGCCCTGTGTCTCACATTTACAAGCTATATGACCTTGATCAAGTTATTTTACTTTAGCTTCCTTTTAAATGAAATATGGATATAAATCATATATACTTCATAGAATTGCATTGAGGAAATAGGATTATATGAATAAGATACATATATGTGGACTCCTGGTGTGGTACTGTAGGGTCAGCACTGGCTGTGAACCATAAGGTTGGCAGTTCACACCTACCAGTTGCTCTTCAGAAACCTTATACATGGTAGCAATGAGGTAGAATAGACTTGATGGCAGTTGACAACAAGCATACATCATGTATGTAATCTACATATCTATGCATAGAGAGCCCTCAACATGAAGAGTAAGGTACTACTATACAAAGCCATGATATGTTCAGTTGCCTCATATGCATGTGAAACTTGGACGACACGTAAGGAAGACAAAGAAGAATTGATGCATTGGAGTTACAGAGTTGAATAAGACTATTTGAAGTGTCATGGACTGCCCGAAGAACAAATATGTGTTGGAAGAAGTACAGCCAGAATGTTCTTTAGAAGCCAGGATAGTGATAACTTCATCTCATACTTTGGACGTATTGTTAGGAGAGTCCCGTCCCTGGAGAAAGACATCATGTTTGCAAAAGTGGAGGGTTACCTAAAAAGAGACACCCCCAGTAAGATGGATTGGCACAGTGGCAGCAGCAATGAGTTCAAGCATGACAACAATTGAGAGGAAGCGCAGGACTGGGCAGTATTTTGTTCTTTTGTGCATAGGGTCACTGTGAGTTGTAATTGGCTTGATTGTACCTAATAACAACATACATATATAGAGGTCTGGTATGGCTTTGTAGGTTAAGCACTAAACTGCTAACCAAAAGGTTGGTAGTTCAAATATACCAGTCATCCTCAGAAGCACTATAGAGGTTGCTATTAGTCTAAACCAACTTGACTCCATGATAAACAACAACATATACAGATATATACATTGTTGTTATGGTTGTTAAGTACCATCGAGTTGGTTCTGACTCATAGCGCCCCTGCATAGAGTTTCTGAGGAGCAGCTGGTGAGATTGAACCACTGACCTTGTGATTCATCCAACCTTCTTGCCCATTGCTTATTTTATAGCGATAAAGATATGTAACTATCTATGCATACATAAAGGAACCCTGGAGGCATAGTGGATTAAATGTTGGGCTGCTAAATAATCCTAATTCACCAGACTCTCCATGGCAGAAAGATGAAGCAGTCTACTCCCATAAAGATTTACTTCCTTGGAAGCCCTAGGGAACAGTTCAACTCGGTCCCATTGGGATGCCATGAGTTGATTTGATTGCTCTGCATTTGATTTGGGATTTTGCTTTGTTTTTTGTTAACACATATATATGACTATGTATGTGTATGCACACATACAGTTATTGTATTGGATTAGATAATAATGATTATTACCAGTGTGCCATATTTAAAAATTCTGTAAAGACCTAAATTACAGAGGAAGAAATCTTCAACGAGATCTTCAGAGACATGCATCTACTATCCCAAACTCACTGTCACTGAAATGAATCCAAATCATAGATACTTTGTATAGCATCTTTGAGGTTGCAGATCTTTCCTCTGCAGAGTGACTAGTGGGCTTAAATTGTCAACTTTGCAATAGCACTCCCGTGCTTATCTTAAAGCACTACTAGAGTCCCTTATACAACTAATAAGAGATAGAATGTGAGCTGTAGTTAGGATGTTTTACTTTATATCATTTTAATTTTATATATATTATCTCAAATTGATTCACTATAATGCAGTTTTTCAAGCCATCATTTGTGGTGGTGATTATGTGCCATGGAGTCAGTTTCAAATTATAATGACACTGTATGGGGTTTCCAAGACTGTAAATCTTTATGGGAATAGAAAGCTTCATCCTTCTCTCATGTAGCAGCTGATAGATTCAAACTGCTGACTTTATGGTCAGAAGCCCAACTCGTAACTCACTACACTACCAGGGCTCCTTCCAGCCATTAAAAATCCCTTTTAATGACCCATCTATTAGACCTGTAAATCTGACAGTGCTTATTGGAAACTCTTAGGACATTCAAAGACATCACCTAGCCATAGTGGTATGACTTGGGTCCCCCAAATTTTCTCAGGTATTGTCAATTTGATGTCGACTCACAGTGACAAGAAAACAGCATCCATTCCTATTCCATCCTCAAACTAGTAGGATCCTTTGAGGCCATTGTTGCAGCAGCTGAATCATTCCATCTCATTGAAGGTATTCCTCTTTTTCACTGACCTCTACCAAGTAGGATGTCCTTCTGCAGAGATTGGTTCCCTCTGACAATGTGACTGAATTAAGAGCAACAAAGTGTCCACATCCCTGCTTCTAAGGAACATTCAAGCTGTACTTTCTTCAGGACAAATTAGTTTGTTCTTCTGGAAGTCCTAGGTATATTTACTATTCTTCACCTATATCGTAATTCAAATGCATCAGTTCTTCTTAGGTCTTTCTTTTCAATGTCCAGCTTTGTCATACATATAAGGTGATTAAAAATACTATGGTTGGATCAGTTGCACCTTAGTCTTCAAATTGATAGCTTTGATTTTTAATATTTTAATGATTTTTTTAATGTTTTATTATGAATTATGTGATAGTTTACATGGGAGAACATTCGTTTTACATTCATTCTATCATATATTGTTTAATTGCCATAGTTACAATCCTCTCCATGCATCATCAACCAACCAAAGGGTATACAAGTTGCTTGCCCAGGAGACATCAAGGCAAGTGGTTGGGTTTCCTCAGTGCAAACCCACTTCCAAGACTAAGACTCAATGGGAATACACACTCTGATTGGTGACCACGCTTGTCGCTGATAAGGGGAAGTGAGGGAATAAAAACAATGAAGCAGCGAGCTAAGCCCTACAATGTTTGACTGACTCCTGTGAACCTGGTTGGAGACCTGATCAGTCAGCAATGTGGCAAGACCTGGGGACTTTTGGGCTCAGAGTCAGTGACATAGCCACAGAGGATTAGAGTGGAGAGTGAAGTGTCCAGCTGATAAGAAGAGAGGGCATATGCACAAGAACACCCACACTTGCAGATAATACCCACTTGACCTGGCTTCAATGACTGGATGATCAGAGCTCAACCCGAAGAAGAAAGAAGAGGGGAAAAAAAGAGTAATCGGATACAATTTGATGAACTTGATCTACACCTGTGGATGCAGTAGCTCAAAAGAGAAAACAAATCCTTACAGCAAGGATCATTCCCACCTCCTCTACACACAGAGTAGACAGGGATGGGCAACTTGGATACTAGCTACCCAAAATGGGTGGGGGATACAAAGGCAAGAAGTGACTGGCTTACAAGTTTTCAAGAGGGAACCTAGATCCAGAGGGCATGGAGGCAGACTCTCCACTGAGTATTATCCAATCTCTCTAGGCAGGGCTGATGAATGGAAATGCGGATAGGTCTCTTGTGATACAATAGTGAATAATTGTTATCAGGACTGCTTGTGAGGTTTGGAAATGTAAAGGTAGACATTTTATAGCAAGGAGGGGAGTGATTAACTTTTTAGTTTAGGAGCGGAGGTCCCTGGGACCATCAACGGTTAAGAGTGGAGAGCGAGACCCCAACCAGAGAAGTAGTGATGCCAGAGGTGAAGGTAGAGACGATGACATGGAGAGATGGAGCAGCTGGGGACTTTAGACCCAGAGAGGGAAAAGGGCTGTGTGCTGACGACCAGGGTGCAGGCTTGTAGTGTATACCCTTTGGTTGGTTAATGATGCATGCAGGGGATTGTAACCATGGCAATGAAACGATATATGATAGAATGAATATTTTAATGATTGTTTAAAGGAAGATGGTTCCCATGAGTTGCTATATGGGAAAAAGATGTGTCAGTCTGATTCTGTAAAGAATACTCTCTCAGAAATTCTTTGAGGCAGGTCTACTCCATCTACAGGGATGCCATGTGTTGGAATTGACTTGATGGTAACGTCACTTGTTTTGGTTTGGGCTTTTATATACACACACATATATACATAAATGGATCCCTGGTATGGTGCCGTATGATAAGCAGTCAACCACAAGTTTGCAAGGTCCACAGTTTAAACTCACCAGCCGCTCCTCAGAAACTCTATACGGGGTTGCTATAAATCAAAACCAACTCGACAGCACAAAAGAACAACAGCAATCACATACATATAGTATATGTGTACACACACCTAAATGCATCTCCATATACACATTTACATATATAAATATACATGTGTGTGTAGTAATATAACTTTGAAAATGCATTATCACTAATGTGAGAAAATAATTTAAAAAGCTTTCAGGGATGGATTTTTTAAATAATCTACAAGCATGGATGCATAACTTCATACACGACTGAAAACCTCTAAAAGGCATTTATGGTATTAGATGCTGTTTGAGCAAATAATTTTACAAATTTCACAATAAATAGTCCTTTAAGCATTTACAAATCACTAACATTGTGATATATGATCCGAACAAGGTTTAGAAAATATTAACACTCAAATACATGGTTTAGCATTTCTTTTAACACTAAACTTCAATTCCCATTCAATTTTGTTTTTAAAAACGAACAAACATATATTGAATGGCTTCCATGTGCCTGAGCATCCTGCCATTAAGGAAATTAAAAAATGAATTATATAGCACTCCTGCCAAAAGGAACTCTGGTAGCATAGTTGTTACGAGTCGGACTGCCAACCTCAAGGTCAGCAGGTGGAAACTACCAGCGGCTGCGCAGGAGAAAGATGAGGCGTTCCGCTCCCGTAAAGATTTACAGCCTCGGAAACCCTGTGCAGGGTTACTATGAGTCGGAACCAACTCCATGGCACTTAATCACATCACATCCTGCCCAAAAGGATATTTTAACCTAGCAGGAAGACTAAATATAAATACTATTGGGGTTTAATCTACTTCTGTTTTACCTATTTTGGTTTTGTGGAAAAATGTTAATTTCCCACCATGGTGCCTTGTGTGGTACCTTGAAGGATGCATCCCAGTAATTTACTAGTCCTGACCTCTCCATATCAGATCTCCAAAGAATTGGAACACCTCAGAAGGAAGATTCTAATTCATTCTCTTAATATCTCTAATTAGTTCTAGAATATTCTGTTTCATCCTTTGAGAAAGCAAAGGAGAACTGGCTCACTTCCTGTTTCAAAGGGGAAAAAATGCAGTTGTTCAATGTAGTCAAAGTCGCTATCACTTTTATTTTTCACATATGCTTCAGAGTTAGGTTTCAGCAAGCAGGTCTGTGTGGATTTTGGTTCATAGTTTCCTAGCTCTAGACAGAGTATAGGTTACTTCTGCCTACTTTTTCATCTGAGTTCAAATTACAACTATACTGCAGGATTAAATTGGATAATATATAAAAAGCAATAAACAATAACTATTAAAGTTCTTAATATCATTTATTATTTATATATCACAGAAACTAATTTCTTTTGCTACCAGAAATACTTAAATCTTGCCTCAAGGTTTGCTCAACTATATAAAATTATCTACTCAAATAGGAATTCAAAATTGATGAATTCAAAGTATAATTTGCTTTATAGGCAAAACGGGAAACCATTTACTTAAATTATAAATATGCTATTTTGTAAGATATTCTAACTAATGTCCCTCTCACTACAAATCTTTGAACTAATTTCTTTCTTATAAAATTTACTTTTAATTAGTCTTTAAAGATTATACATGCAACACATTCATTATCTTGTTATTCATACTTATGCTATTTAATGCCAGAAATGTTTGAATAATTTAGTGGTTTCTTTCCCTTTAATTTTTTAAAAATACTTTTGAACTGAAGCTTTGCTGTACACTAAGATTCAGCTTCTCAAAATAGGATCCACAGAACCTACCTCTCCTCCTGACCTCAGGGGATCCTGTGGCCTTTTCAGGAAGTTTATGAGGACAAGAATATTTTCATAATAATAATATTAGGAAATTATTTGTCTGATAAACTGTGTTGACATTTTTACTGTTGGCATAAAAGTAATGGTGGGCAGAAACACTGGTCTTTTAGTATGAATCAAGACAGTGGTTCTCAACTCTATTGGTATCTGTTTTTTTACACTCTTCAGCATTCCTTTCATTTTAAAGAGATATAATTGTACTTAAGGTTATCTTTGATTAAGTAGTGGTGGTAGCAGTGTTGGGGGAAGGGGATGTGCCGTCAAGCAAACTGTATAGGGTTTCCGAGGCTGTACATTTTTACTGTATCAGAAAGCTTCATCTTTCTCCTATGGAGTCATTGGTGGATTTGAACTGCTCATCTTGCAGTTAGCAGTGCAACACATAACCCACTCTGTTATCAGGTCTCACTTGAATAAGTAGTAAAAATTATTAATTTTTTAAAAATCTCTATCTAAAGGACACCTCTTTCTACTATTTTGTATGATGACATGGGAACTTGCATAAAGCAGTTCTGTTTTCTGTAGATGAACAATCATTGATGAAAGACATAAACCGCTGCAATACCGTTTGAGCTACAACCTGAAGTAGCCACTTTTTTACTTGAAAAAATAATTGACAGGCAAAACTCTGTGGGAAAAGTGGAATAAGTGATGCTACATGGCTAGATTGCAATCAATGACATAAACAAAATGTGCATAAATTGTTAAATGGAAAACTGATCTGCCTTGTATAGTATTACCCAATTCACTGTATGGAGTTAAAAAAAAAAAAAAAAAAGACAGAAAAACAGCAGACAAGTCAGCAAAAACCTGTTTTAGATATAGTTATTTGGTAGCTATTTTGATTGAAAATGGGAGAAATGAACCTGTTACTTCAATGAAAACAACTAACAATATTTGTTCCCATCTATATAATTTGAGCTCTTAAATGAAAATTAGAATTTTGAAAAACCTGTATACATTCAATAATCTTAAAGAACTTCCTAAATTTAAAGGTATTTCTATTGCAGTCAGTGGTGATACTAGCAAATGGTCTCTTTGTTGCATAAAGAAATATTTTCAACATTTTGAAGATCTAAATAACTCAGTATTTTTATAGATGACTAATACATAATACAGGAGTCCTGGTGTGGAGCTGTGGGTTAATGTGTCAGACTACAAAGCCATTTGAACTACTAGCTCGGTGGTTCAAGCTCACCAGTCGCTCCTTGAAAACCCTATGCAGGGTCGCTATGGGTCAGAACCGACTCGATGGCACTTCACAACAACAACAGCAAAACATAATACAAAGTAATATAATATAAATGTATATGACCATACACAGATAAAAGATGCATCAAACTGCAGGATATAAACCGTACTTTAGTTTGAACTGCAAAATTTTAGTCTAAATTGTCTTGGTATTGGGCCTAAAAAGTCTTCTGAATCCTTTTGTCCACCAACTGCTATGCACTGTATCCCTGTGACAACATTCTATTCCCCATAATCTCTGCTCAGTATGCTGAATGTGAGTCACTCTTTTGGCTAATTTAATAATTTTGAGGTAAAAGAAAAAAATTTTCTAAGAAAACTTCATTTTTTTCACATTTGAATTAACTTGGAGGTTTGAAATTTTTATTCATAGATACCAGTAAGTGAAACAGTTCCATTTGCAAGTCAGCCAAAGTCTTTTGACAGATACATGTTACGTTCCTGAGTGGTAGTCCTTCATAATGCATAAATTGGTCACACTAACCTCTCCTAGGGTTGAAAATACCATTATCTCTTCCCAGAAATGTGACAGTTTCCACTGACTCTAATTGCAATGCCTGCTCTATGATAGACAACCTTTGGCATACACAATAATATTTCATTTCAATGGAATATAGTAGTACTGTATAATCTTTTTGAAGACATTTTAAATGACCATTGTGAGTCCAAATTTAAATATAAATTTAACTCTGTGTAATGCTAACACTTCAAGATAGCCAAGTTTTATGTAACATTAGTGTGAACTTAGCTAACTCCTATGCGCATAGGAACAATTGTGCTACCATATACTCCTTTATGTAATGGCTGTAGTTTTACTTATCACAAACATATTGCTATGAATTAAATTGTGTCTTCAGAAAGCAAGTTATTTTAAATCCAAACTCCTAGACCTGCCGTTATTCTTCTGTTAATTGTGGTGCCCTGTGTGTTGTGATGTTGAAAGCGATGTCACTAGTATTTTAAATACCAGGAAGGTAACCTGGTATTTAAACCTGGTAATCAGGTTTCAGAAGTTTCCAGGCTAAGACAGACTAGAAAGAAGGAGAGGTGTGCCACTTCTGAATGGCTAGTCACTGAAAACCTTAAGAATAGCTGTAGAACATTTTCAGATATAGAGCCAGAAGATGAGCCCTTCAGGTTGGAAGGCATTCTAAATACAACTGAGAAAGAGCTGACTTCTCAAAGTCCAGTTGACCTCAATGACATGAACACAGCAAAGCTTTGGAATCTTTACTTGCTGTTTGAGCACAACTCAAAATGGAAAGAAACAGCTGCAAACATCCACTAATAATTGGAATGTACAAATTATGGTTTTAGGAAAATTGAAAGTTTTCATATATGAAATGAAACATATAAAGATTGTTATCCTAGGCAGTAGTGAAGTTAAATGGACTTGTAATGATCATTTTGAATCTAAAAATTATATGGTTTTCTATGCCAGAAATGACAAATTGAAGGAATAATGTCACATTCATCATCAAAAACAACATTTCATGATCTATCTTGAGGTACAGTATTATCTGTGATGGATAATACCCATATGCCCATGATGAAGACCTAGAATCCTGGTGTGGCACAGTCGGCCAAAGCACTTGACTGCAAGATCAGTTTGAGCCACAAGGTTGATGGTTCAAACTCACCATCCATTCCTTGGGAATCTTATACAGTCAGAGTCAAGTTGATAGCATTTAACAACAACAACAACGAAGAAAAACAGTTAATAACACTATTACCCAAATTTATGCACAAGCCACTAGAGCCAGTGATGATGAAAATGAAGAATTCTACCAACTAACTACTTCAGTATGAAATTGATCAAACATGCAATGAAGATGCATTGATATTCACTGGTGATTGCAATGTGAAAGTTGGAAACAAGAATCAGTAGCTGGAAAATATTGCCTTGGTGACAGAAATTATCATGTAGATTGCATGATAAAATTTTGCAAGACAAATGACTTATTCACTGCAAATGTATATTTGTAAGTACATATAAAGCAACTGTATATGGGGACCTCACCATATGAAATATAGAAATCAGATTGACTCCA
>NW_006408592.1:10198311-10201013 GCF_000296735.1 Chrysochloris asiatica
AAAAAAAAAATCCGAGCCTCACATTGCAATATTGAAGCATTCCTGGTGTGGCGCTGTGGGTTAATGCGCCGGACTGCAAAAGCCGTTTGAACTGCAAGGCCGTTGATTTAAGCTCACTAGCTGCTCCTAGGAAATCCTATACAGGGTCGCTCTTGGGTCGGAATCGACTCAACAACACTTAACAACAACAACATGAGTGAAATATTGAATGATCCAGAAAACATCAAAAGATGGAATGAATACACAGTCACCGTAGAAAATAAACTGCTCAATGCTCAACCATTTCAAGACGTATCATATGAACCAATGCTATTGAAGAACCCATGGTATTGAAGGAAGAAGTCCAAGCTACATGGAAAGCGTTAGCAAAAGATAAGTCTCCAAGAATTAATGGATTGGTGAAATGTTTCACCAATCTGTTGCAGCACTGAAGGCGCTCACTCAGCTATGCTAAGCAATTAGGAAGACAGCTACCTGGCCAACTGATTAGAAGAAATC
The DNA here is from genome assembly GCF_000296735.1 of Chrysochloris asiatica. Lineage (NCBI taxonomy): Eukaryota > Metazoa > Chordata > Mammalia > Afrosoricida > Chrysochloridae > Chrysochloris > Chrysochloris asiatica. The sequence goes on from NW_006408592.1 coordinate 10,198,810, forward strand.
CATATTTATGCCCATTCCATAAACGATGACCGTATGAAATGCAGACATCATTGAACAATATCATTAGTATCACATGCAAGTAAAATGTTGCTGAAAGATAATGAAAAAATGATTACAGTAGTACACCGAGAGAGGGCTGCATGAAATTCAAGCTGAATTCAGAAAATGATGGGAAATGACAGGTATTTTTGCTGACATCAGATAGATCTTGACGGAAAGCAGAGAATATCAGAACTGTTTATTTGTGCTTTACTGACTACGCAAAGGAATTCAACTGTGTGTATGAATGAATATTCCTGATCATTTCATTTTGCTTATGATGAAGAACCTGTAAATAGATGAAGAGACAGTTTTAATAGTGAATGTGTTAAAATCAGGACTGGGATGTGTCAGGATCGTATTCTTTCACTACGTTTATTCAGCCTGTATACTGAGAAAATAATCTGAGAAGCTGGTTTATATGAAGAAGACCTTTGCATCAGGATTGCAGGAAGACTCATAACAACCCACAATATGCATATGACACAACCTTAATTGCTAGAAGTGAAGAGAACTTAAAATACTTACTGATGAAGATGACTACAGCCTTCAGTATGGATTGCACCTCAAGGTGAAAATGAAAATCCTTACAACTAGACTAATAAATAACATCATGACAAATGAAGAAAAGATTGAATTTGTCGAAGACTTCATTTTGCTTGTATCCACAATCAATACTCATGTAAGCAGTAATCAAGAAATTAAATGACTTATTGCATTGAGCAAATCTGCTTCAAAAGACCTCTTTAGAGTGTTAAAGAGCAAAGATGTCAGCCTGAAGACTAGGGTACACCCAACCTATGGCTTTTCAGTCACCTCAGATGCATGTGAAAGTTGGATAATGAATAAGGAAGACAATAGAAGAACCCATGCATTTGAATTATGGTGCTGGAGAAGAATATTGAAAGTACCAATGAGCTGCTAGAAGAACAAACAAATATATCTTGAAAGAAGTACAGCCAGAATGCATCTTAGAAGTGAGAATGGTGTGATATCATCTCTCATTCTTTGAACACTTTGTCAGAAAGGACCAGTCCCTGGAGAAGGACATCAAGCTTGGTAAATGGAGGTTAAACAAAAATGATGAAGAACCAAACAAGACAGACTGACATACTGACAACAACTATGGATTCAAATATAACAATTATTATGAGGGTGTGCCGGGCTGGGCAGTATTTCATTCTGTTGTGCCTAGAGTCTCTATGTCAGAACTGACTTGATGGGATATAATGGTATCAACAACAACATTGTTGTTGTTGTTATGTGCTGTGGAGTCGGTTCCGACTTATAGCAACTCTGTACAAGGTTTCCGAGGCTGTAAATCCATATGGGAGCAGAAAGACTCCTCTTTCTCCCGTGAAACAGCTGGTAGTTTCAAACTACTGACTGTGAGATTAGCAGCCCGATTCTTAACCACTAAGCTACCAGATCTCTGTAACAACAACATACTGGTGGTTATAATCCTATTTGGAAATGGGTTTTCTTTGATATATTAATGAGACAGTATAGACTATGTCTTAAACCAATCACTTTTGAGATGTAAAAGTTTAACTGGCTAAAAGTAGTGATGACGGAAAATAGATACCATGCTACATGAAGATCACAAAGGTTGAAAATACAAGGGCCTTCCTCCATTGTGGAGAGAGAGTCTTCCCTTAGAACCTGCACCCAGATTTCAAACTTCTAAAATCCTAAAATGAGAGAAAATAAATTTATATTTCCTAAAGCTAACCACTTATGGTATTTCTGTTATAGCACTACAAGAATTAAGACAATTATAAAGAACTATGCAATTTTAGATACATTAAATGTGAAAATTAAGTTCAAATCAAGGAAATAAACATATGTGTATATGGTATATGTGTGTGAGTGATATTTTCATGATACTAAATAATGTTGTTGTTTGGTGATGTTGAGTCAGTTATGATCCATAGTAACCACATGTATAATGGAACAAAACACTGACTATTCCAATGCCATCCTCACATTTGCTACATTTGAGTCCATTGCTGCTGCCACTGTGTTAATCCATCTCATTGGCAGTCTTCCTCTTGTGTGCTGACTCTCCACTTTACTAAGCATGGTATCCTTCCTTCTATGGTGAGTTGTTCCTCATGATAACCTGTCTGAAGTATGAGAGATGAAGTCTTGCCATCCTGTCTTCT
>NW_006408592.1:10203013-10222176 GCF_000296735.1 Chrysochloris asiatica
TCTACATTGGACAGCAAGTTTCAGAGTTTCTTCTGATACCTGTTTTGGCCGTTTTCTTCATTCTTGTTTTCTTAATGCCCTTTTGCTTTCCTCCTCTATGATATTCTTGAAGTCATTCCACTACTATTCTGGTCTCTGCTCTTTAGTATTTCATGCATCAAATATGTTCTTAGATGTTCTCTAAATGCAGATGTGTTGTGTTCAAGTTCATATTTTGGCTACTGTGAATTTGTTTTCATTTTTTTCAACTTCTCCCTGAACTTGCACATGAGCAATTGAGGATGGATCTGTTCCAGAGTCTACCCCTGGCCTTGTTTTGGTTGACAATATGAAGCTTTTCTACCATCTCATTCCAGAGATGTAGTCAATTTGATTTCTGTGTATTCCATTTGGTGAGGCCCTTGTATATAGTTGTCTTTTATGTTGTTTTAAAAAAGATATTTGCAGTGAAGTCATTAATCTTGTAAAATTCTATCATGTGATCTCCAGCATTGTTTCCATCAGGAAGGCCATAGATTCAAACTACTGATCCTTCTTCTTTGTTTCCAATGTTTGCATTCTAATGACAGTAATTAACTGTGATTAGAATATTTGATTAATTACAGACTAAAGAAATTGGTAGAAGTCTTCAATTTCCTCATCACTGACTTTAGTGGTTGGTGTGTAATTTTGAATGATAGTGGTATTAACGGGTCCTCCTTGTAGGAGTATGGGTATTATCCTATCACAGACAGTGTTGAACTTCAAGACAGATCTTGAAATGTTATTTTTGATGATGAATGCAACACCATTCCTCTTGAGACTGATGTTCCTGGCATAATAAACCATATGATTGTCAGATTTACAATGACCAATATCAATCTATTTCAGTTCACTAATGCCCTAGGATATGGAGGTTCATATATTCTGTTTCATTGTTGACACTTCCCAATTTTGCTAGATTCCATGTGCCGATTATTAATGGGCTGTTTCTTTTCATTTCAAGTTGTGCCCCATCAGCGAATGAAGATCCTACAGGCTTTACAACATTTGTGTCATCATGGTCAACTCTACTTTGAGGAGGCAGCTCTTCCCCAGTAGTACCTTCCAACCTGATGTGTTTATCTTTTGGTACTCTGTTACAATATTCTGATTTCTTCATCATGTTTCACTATTTATCATTCTGGTGTTATGTGACAGTGTGCCACTGTTCTTCATAAAGTTTTCAGTAACTGAATTTTCAGAAGTAATACATCTCTCCTTCTTCCTACTCTATCTTAGTCTGGAAGCTCAGCTGATACCTGTCCACCATGGGTGTACCCTGCTGGTAATTAGAATACTGGTCGTATCACTTTCAGAATCATAGCAACATGCATTCCACCACTGTATGACAAACTGAGAAACAAGTGGTGGCCCTACAAGGAAGCACAGTTGTAATAACTATATTCAAAATGAGTGGAATTCTTTTTTTTTCTCTTTTCTAAAAAAAGTATCTTGTTTCTTCTGACAAAACAAGACAGCACATGGCATACATGGATATGGTAAAACAAGTTTTCAATTCTGTACTCAAACCACCCTGAGGTGAGGGTCTAGAGAATAATGGAGGGAAAAAAAGACAGAGACAGAATGAGATTTACCTGGAGAAAATGAAGCAATGAGTTTAGAGGTTGGAACCCAGATTGAAGAGAAGCTTATGAAAAGTTCCCAGAAGCCACTTTACACAAAGAAATTTTAAAAATAGAAGCTCTTACCTCTTATTTGGTCTTAAGTGTGCGCTGTGGTGCATTGTAATCATTCTAACTCCCTGTTGTTAATACCTTATCATTTATGAGCACTGCTTTGGGAAAATCTAGCGATGGTTATTGTGCACTTCGTTTGAGTCAATATACGTGGAACGATATGGATACTACCTCAAAGGGAGAGGTGAGAAAGCTGGAGAGTTGACAGAAGTGTTAAGTATGAACAGGTGACTAAAGCAGTAGAAGCTTCCTGACAATCAGGGGACAGTGAGGTGGGGAAGTTTGTAAATTCTTGTGTGGAAAAGGAGGCATTTTAAGGGTTTTAATTGTCTTTAACTTGATGCATATGTTAACATATGTTGTTGTTGTTAAGTGTTTTTGAGTCAATTCTGACTCTAGCAACCCTGTATGGGGTTTCTGAGACTTTTTAAAGCTTTGCAGGAGGGGAATCCATCATCTTTCACCCACAGAGAGACTGGTGGGCTAAAATCACAGACACCGTGATTTGCGATCTGGTGCTTATCACGTGGAACCACCACGTAAGTCATCTTAAATATAGTCAAAAGTATAGTGCATCTAAGAATTACAGTTTGATGACTTTTTACATTGGAGTGTGTTTATACTCTGACTGCTGTAGGATCAGCACTGTGCTTTGAGCCACAAGGTCAACAGTTCACACAACCAGCTGCTGCTCAGAAATCCCATACAGGATCACTATGAGTCAAAACGGACTCCACGGCACTTAACAACAAATGTTTCTACTCAACCATCACTTAGATCTAGATCATTTCTAACACCTAAAACTGCAGTGTCTAAGAGGTAACTTCTGTCACCAAGGATAAAGTTTACAAGGCATTTTATTTATTTGTTTCTTTTCTTTTTTCACTTTATGGATTTTAATGAAATTCAGTCGTTTGCCATTTCAGCTGCAGGCATTTCTAATGTGCACAGTTAATCTAGAACCAATCATATTACATTCTATCTTGTCACTGAACATCATGTAGGACATAGAGAGAATAGCAATAAACCCCTGAGAAGAGATGCTCCATCACACCTGAGGATTGCTAGACTAGAGATTATGTCTATAAGCAGGATTGGTTAGCAGGAACTGGGCCATATGCTACATATTGTATTAATCAATATGAACTCATAGAGTATATGGCAATTTAGTTGGACAATGGGACGTTAAGACCCTATCCAATTCCAAGATCCATGATTTCTAATCAAAACCATACCTGAAGTTTCAGGGTAAAAGTTTTAGTTCTTTTGTGGGTAACTAGAATTTTCTTTTGCCACCACCACCCCCCATATAGTTTTCCAAATACAATATTTACAAAGTCCAAGTTACAAAAAAAAACAGCAAGGCAGGTTGAGCTTAGAGTGAGAAAGGTAGAAATAGATCTTGTTCTCTTGAGAAGAGTTACTCAGATAGGTAGGATTGTTGTTATTGTTAAGTTGCCAGTGCCGTCAAGTCTGTTCAGATTCACAGTGTGACTCTGTATAGACATTCCGAGGAGCAACTGTTGGGTTTGAACTGTCGACCTTGTGGTTCGCAGTGCAGTACTGATCCACAGCGCCACACCAGATTGGGTAGGAGTCTAAAATCCTTTGAGCTACCCAGGACAGAGTTCACTGAGACAGTTAGAAGGTGAAAACTGTGAAGAAATCTATTACAGAAATAGCTTTGGAGAGCAGTGCATCAGACCCACCCCCAAGGAAGGAAGTGGCTTTCTTGGTGACCAGGACATGAGTTGTACAGCTGCTCTGCTAAGGATTCAGTGTTGTCTCTGTGGCCTTTCTCAATCTTTTTGTTTTGTTTTGTTTTTATTTTCTCCCATTACAGAAGTAAACCATGATCATTGGAGAAATGCTCAAAAACCTAGGCACAATAAAATCAAAAGTTTCATTTAAAACTCAATGTAACAATTTGATTCCGAAAGGATGGGTTCTATCTGTATACAACTACGTATTTCTAGAACATCTAAAATTGATTAAGCATTTTCCTCAAACACTATCTAACAAGAACAACAATGATGACAATGATAATGATATAAATGAACATGGTGATAGCATTTATTGAGCCTTCTTTCCTTGGATCATATGCTAAGTGGTATGTATATGTTATCATACTTAGTCCCTTATCACTCATTAGTGAAAACTGAAGCATAAATATGCTACATAAAAGGTGTAAAACCAGACAGTTTATAAATGTGGGAATCAGGAGTCAAATCTAGGTAATCTGACCCAAGCCAGAAAGTGAAAACAATTTTGTGTTCGGGAGATCTGGTGTGGCACTGTAGGGTAAGTACTGGATTGTTAACTGCAAGGTCAGTGGTTCAGACCCACCAGCTGCTCCTTGGAAACCCTACACAGGGTTGCTATGAGTCAGAGCTGACTCAACAGCACTTAATAACAGCAACATATATCGATCTAATCCATGCAGTTTCCACATACTAACTACCAGTAACATTGGGTTAATAATAAGGATAATGAAATAGAAGTCTACAGCCAAGAGTTTCACCCCGGCTCTGCTTTCCACAGAACAGTACCACTTGCCAGTTACAAGGCTTACATATTTTACCTTTTCCTGGGCTGCTGGAGTCATTCATGATTTGCATATAGGTGGTTCTAATACAGAAGGTCATGACCTTTCTACAAATGTCATGGAGCTTTATTAAATAAGAAGTTCTAGCACTGGATGGAGTTTTCTTTCACTATGATCGTTCTAAAACATTCCATGTACTGGATCAGTCATTTGGACTTGAACTATACAAGACCCACAGAAAAATCAAATCAAGAAACTAAGTCATGTCTCTCAAAAGTATTCATGAAATTACCCTGGTATCAGAGACAGTTGCCCAGAATATGTAGGGTTCAGGGTAACAAATGTTGCTCATCCTCACGTCATTTTTATTATTATCACTAGGCAAAGAGATCAATAAAGCAGAATGAAGAGCTCAGAATCTGATGCACACCATTGGATTTATGACAAAAATAATATTGCAGCACAGTATAAGAATGGTCTTTTCTATAAAACTTGTTCTGAATTTCATATCATTAAAATTTCCTGAATTACCTTGGTTGTTACTATTGTTACTAACTGCTGTCAAGTCGGTTCCAACACATAGCCACATAAAAATCAACTCCAGTCAGATTGTAAATCAATATTAATGGTAAAACTAACAAAAACAACTAGAAAAAACAAAACATACTTCATGAGTTTGGAGTAGGCAAAACATTTTTCAACTGCACGTCATTGCTATTAAGTGTCATTGTGTCTGTTCTGACTCATGACAAACCTTTAATAGCGTTTCTGAGGAGTGGCTGGTAGGTTTGAACTACTGAACCTGCAGTTAGTACTCCAGTGCTTATCCTACAGTGATATATAATCATGAAGAAAAATACTAGCAGATTGTACATATTAGGTTTTTAACTTTCATTCTCAAAAAGTGAAAGCTCAAACCACACAGTATGAATAATTACTTGTATTATATAAATCTAAGAAAAAATTTTTATGAAAATACATAAAGTATCCTTATTAATCACCAGGAAAATTATGGATAGCTCAATTGAAAATGACTAGAACAGTCACTTTACAAATGATACTGTATTGTATTCATCGCTGTTGTTGTTTCTGTTAAGTGTTGGCCAGTCAATTCTGACTCTTACAGTGTTTCCAAGGAGTGGCTGGTGGGTTTGAACCACCGGCCTTGTGGTTGGCAGTCCTGTGCTTATCCTATAATGCCACACCAGGACTATACGTTATTTGTTGTTGATGTTAAGTGCCGTCAAGTTAGTTTCTGCTCATAGTGACCCTGTAAGGTTTCATGTATAAGGGAGCAGCTGGTGGGTTTGAACAATTGACCTTGCAGCTCAAACTGACTTTGTGGCCCAGCACATTATCTTGCAGTGCCTCATAGGACATTAGATGCAAACTGAAACCTACTACCATTGCAATACCATTTATAAACACCATAATGTTCAAAATGAGCAAGAGAGATAATACCAAGTACTGACAAAGATATGGAATAAATGAAAATGTTATTCAGTGCTGGCCTAACTGTAATTATTTACAAACATTTTGTAGCATGCCTTGTCAGTGTCTACTAAACCTGTGCCTATCCTGTAACTCAGCAAGTTCATCCAAGGCATATACTCAACAGAATTGTGTACAAAAAACATGTTCAAGAGTGTTTGCTGTTGTTGTTTTTAAGTACTGTCAAGAGGATTCTGACTCATAGCAACCCTTTATAGGGTTTCCAAGGAGCAGCTGGTGAGCTCAAAACACCGACCTTGCAGTTCAAAGGACTTTGCAGTCTGACGCATTAGCCCATAGCGCCATACCAGGACTCCCAAGAATGTTATTAACAGCTACTTTTAATAGGCTCATTCTGCCTATGGCTTCAGTTCAGTCCTCTTAACCTTGACTGAGAGTTGAAGGGCAAGAAGCAATCCATGACTAGAAAGCATGCATCAAAACTGCCTAAAGCAGCAATTTTTGATCAAGTTGATTCTTATTCATGGTGACCTTTGTATGACAGAAGAGAGCTATGCTTCACAGGGTTTTCAATGGCTAGGTTTGTTAAGTAGATCACTAGGCCTTCCTTCCAAGGCAGCTTTGGGTAAAATTCCAATTTTTCAATTAGCAGCAGAAGTCATTAACTGTTTGTACTACCCAGGGACTGGTCACCTAGCTTGCCACCATCCCACCAACTACTTCCTCCATCCCAAGCTCCAACAAGATTAAGTGCAGTGGTATGTAAGGAAAATATCTCAGGTTTATAGACAGCCACTGATGTTGAAAAATCTCCTGATCATCAGTTATCAAGTGAATTATTTTGAACAACTCTCATCTCTATTCTGAACCTTAGTTTTCTGACATTTAAAACAAACACAATAATATATAATTTCAAAGATGTTCAGGGGAGTCCTGGTGTGATGTTACAGGATAAACTCTCAACCTCAATGTCGGTTTGAACTGAAAGGTCTGCACTTCAAACTCTCCAGTTGCTCCTCAGAAACCCTATACCGGCTTGCTATGAGTTGGAAGTGACTTGATAGCACTTAGCAACAACAAAAAGCGGTCCAAGACTGATTATGAGGGTTGGAAATGTAAAGGTGAACATTTTGTAGCACAACAAGGGGAGTGGTTGACTTTGCAGTCTAGGAGTGGAGGTCCCTGGAACCATCAAGGGAGAAGAACGGAGAGTGGGACCCTACCCAGAGAAGCAGTGATGCCAGAGATGGAGGCAGAGACGATGGTGTGGAGAGATAGATGGAGCAGCTGGGGACTTTAGACCCTGAGAGGGAGAGGGGTTGTGTGCTGATGACTGGGGGGCAGGCTTGTAGTATATACCCTTTGGTTGGCTGATGATGCATGGAAGGGACTGTAACCATGGCAATGAAATGATATACAATAGGATGAATATAAACCTAATGTTCTCCCATGTAAACTATCACATAATTTACAATAAAACATTAAAGGAAAAAAAAAAAAAGTGGAGGGGTCCAAGAGGAGTCCTGATATAATGCTGTAGGAAAAAACCCTGAACTTCAAGGTCGGTATGAGCTGCAAGCTTGGTAGCTTAAACTTACCAACTGGCCTTTAGAAATCCTGTGCAGGGTCACTCTGAGTCAGAACCTGACTCGATGGCACTTAACAACCACAACAGTGTTCCAGGTGCTCAAAGGACTTTGAGTCTATCATCAAATAATGATTATGCAGCTTGCTACTTCTACATCCATAATACCATTACTTACCTACAACCATCCTAAGAGATGCTGTTGTTGTTCCATGACATAGAGTCAGTTCCAACTCATAGCAGTCCTATGCAGAGCAAACTGAAATTCTGTCTGGTAATGTTTCTTTGCAGTTGTTATATGTAAGCCTATTGTTGCAGTCACTGTAACACTGTATCTCATTGAGTGTTTTCCTCGGAAGCTCTGAGCTTCCACTTTAGCTAGCAGAGTGTACTTTTTCAGGACTGCTCCTTCCTAATAACAGGTCCAGAGCGGAAGAAATGATAACTACTATCTCCATTTTATGAAGGAAGGAACTCAGACCCAAATAGTTTATTTCTTATGTTAAAGGTCTTTAGGAGTTGTAGTATGGTTGTAAGTAGCAAAGTATTTTGAATGATAACTATCACTCCAAGGAAGAGAAAACTGTGATTTAGACTAGAGAAGTAGAAAGAAGTGAACAGATTCTAAAAGCATTCAGAATATAAAATTAACTGAATGTGCTAATTGGTTTGCTATGAAGGTAATGAGAAGGATGAGGGAAGACATGGGAGTTTGGCATTTGGTGGTACCACTGAAATTGTTGTTGTTGTTATTAAGTGCTGTCAAGTCAATTCCAACTCATAGGGACCCTGTGTAGAGTCTCTGAGGAGTGGCTAGTGAGTTTGAACCACCAAACTTGTCGTTCATACTGACCTTGTGATCTGGTGCTTATCCTACAGTGCCATACCAGGACTCCATTGAAATTAGGATCCAAAAATAAGGAGCAGGATTAGGAAAGTGAAAAGTTCATTTTTGGATATGATGAATGGCATGTTCAAATGAAGATCTATGGAAGAAAATTCATTAAGTTCTCAGTCTCTGGAAAAACATCTGGACAAGAGGTGCATGGTTAGAAGTTATCTCCAGTTGACTGATAATTTAAGTTACTACTTCCCAAAACACAGCTAAAACCACTGCTTCAGCTGTATATTCCTTAGTAAAGCACGTCACCTTTCTAAGCATCAGTGTCCTCATCTTTTAAATGACAAAGCAACATTGCCAGATGAATTCTGATAAGACTCCAATGACAAAGTAGTTGTCTAAATCCTTTGTAAACTTGAAAGTGCAACTTGAATGAAAGAATTTTTGTTCTTACTATTAATAGCACTAAATTGGAGATAATCTTTCAAAGCCAGTTCAAGTCTCAGCATTACATATTACTGGAAATGATTTAAATGGTATTAATCTGGAATGTTGTAACTTCTTTTATTAACAGTCAAATCAGGACAAAGTATGTTGTTAAGTGTCATCTAGTCAGTTCCTACTTATAGCAACCCTGTATAGAGTCTCTGAGGAGTTGCTGATGAGCTTGAATTGTCAATTTTGTGGCTCAAGTTGAACTTGTGGTCCAGTGCTTATCCTATAGCACTACACCAGGACAGAACAGTATTGCTGTTGTTGTTAAATGCTATCAAGTCAGTTCCAACACATAGCAACACTGTTTAGAGTTTCTGAGGAGCAGCTAGTGAGTTTAAACCACCGATCTTGCTGTTCAAACCAATCTTGAGGTCTAGTGCTTTATCTTACAGCAGCACACCTGGACAAAGTAGAGCAATGTTAAAAACATTAAATTGTATGAACAAGCTGTGACATTATGTAAACAAAACCAAAACTTGCAATCACATTTTGAATTTTTATTTTTAAGGTGACTACACGTATATGTTGAATGGGTCTTTGGTTTGTCTTCATCAATAACAGAGTTGGTGAATGAGTAGAAATTATTTTAATTCTTGGACATCTTCATTGTAAAATACACCCTTAACTTAAAAACAAAACAAACAAAAATTTGCTTTTAAATGTTGAAAGATCACTTCCAAATCTGAAGATTTTCCCTGCAAAACCCTCCTTTTTTGATATTAAATTTAAAGCAAGATCAGTAGTCTACTATTTCTATTTGGTGAAAATAAATACATATCTTCAACTTGAAAAAGAATCTCTCTGAGTTCTCTATAATTGTAACCATGTGTTCCACTCATTCAGAAGCGTGGTATCAAGTCAGTATGATACAATTTCAAAAAGTAATTATCATCTTCTCTGTCAAAATATCACTCCTATATGTTGTGGACCTCACTGGGAATTTAGGATACCAGACTCTGCATCCATAAACTGACTCTGTTTCTGCAGTTTAGATTATAATTATTCACATAGAGAGAGAACGAAAAGGCTTAGAAAGTCACTCTTCCTGATTTAAGTCAGCTTTATCTGTGGTTCTATTTACTATTTTTTGCACCATACCCTGCACTACTCTAAAAGTTGTTGTTGTTAGGTGCCATCAAGTCAGTACCAACTCATAGTGACCCTATGTACAGCAGAACTAAACACTGCCCGGTCCTGGGCCAACCTCACAATTGTTGCCATGCTTGAGGCCATTGATGCTGCCACTTTGCCAATCCATCTCAATGGGGGTCTTCCTCTTTTTCTCTGACCCTTCACCTTACCAAACATGATATCCTTCTCCAGTGACTGGTCCCTCCTTACAATATGTCTGAAGTATGAGAAATGAAGTTTGGCCATCCTGGCCTCCAAAGAGCACTCTGGCTGTACTTCTTTCAGCACAGACCTGTTGGTTCTTTTGCCAGCCCATGACATTTTCAATATGCTCCTCTAACACCAGGTGCACATTAGTCCTCAAGCTGACATCTTTGCTCTTCAACTATAAAAGTCAGAATGGTAAAAATTTCAACCAATAGGGTACTTGATAGGCACAAATGATACTTAGAGAACAGTAAAAAGAATTCTGTGATGATACAGAGACTCTCACTGGGGAGCCCTGGGACCTAACTAGATAAGAAGCTTGGGAAGGAGGAAGGGGAAACCTGGAGGGCAATAGGAATAAAACATAGGTCTGGTTTAAATGCCTAATAAGGCTTTCATAACTGCATGATTTCCACATATCTGTCATTTTATCTACTGTGGTGGCTTGTGTAATCCAGTGATGCTGGAAGCTGTATCACTGATGTTTAAAAAATCAGCAGGGACATGCATGGTGAACAGGTTTCCATGGAGCTTCCAGAGTAAGAACAGACTAGGAATAAGTGGTCAACTCTGAGATATTAGTCATAGAAAACTTTGTGAAGCACTGTCTTACATAGTACTATAAGATGAGCCCCTCAGGTTGGAAGCCACTCAAAAGGAGACTGGGGAAGAGCTTACTCCTTAGAGTGGACCTTGAAGATATGAATGGAAAAAAAACAAAACCTGGAAACTTTAAGGAACTCCATCTGCTGCTATGGCAAGACTCCATATGAGAATAAACAGCTGCAAACATCCATTAATAATAGGAATGTGGGATACACAGTGTGAATCTAGGAAAATTGGAAGTCATCAGCAATGAAATGGAATCAATACAGGTTGATATCCTAGGCATTAGTGAGTTGAAAAGGATAAAAAATAGTGACTATTTTCAATCAGACAGTCATGTGGTTTGCTGTACTGGGAATGGCGTAGTGCTGTAGGATCATCACTGGACTGTAATCCACAATGTTGGCAGTTCAAATCCACCAACTGCTCCTCAAAAACCCATGCAGGATCACTATGCGTTGGAACAGACTCGACAGCACTTACAACATACTGGGAATGACAAATGTAAGAAGAATGTTGTCTGTGATAGGATAATATCCATACACTCACAGGGAACACCAGGTAATACCATCATTAATGCACCAACCACTAAGGACAGTGATACTGAAGTTTAAGAATTGTACAAACTTCCTCAGTCTGAAATTGATCAAGCATGTAATAAAAATGCACTGATAATTATTGGTGATTAGAATGTGATAGTTGGAAAAAAAGGTAGGATCAGTAGTTAGAAAATCTGATCTTGGTCATAGAAATAATGTTGGAGATCATATGATAGAATTTTGGAACACCAAAAACTTCTTCCTGGCAACTAACTTTTTTCCACAACATAAACAATGACTATACACAAGGACCTCACAAGATGGAATACACAGGAATCAAACTGGCTACATCTGACTACATCTGCGGGAAGAGACAATGGAGAAGCCCAATATCATCAGCCAAAATAACTGACTATGGTAAAGACTATCAGCTGCTCATACTCAAGTTAAGGCTGAAGCTGAAGAAAAGTAAATCAAGCCCATGTGAGTAAAATATGACCTTGAATATGTTACATCTGAATTTAGAGACTATCTCAAGAGCAGATATGATATGTTGAACACTAACTAATGACCAAAGACCAGAGGAGTTTTGGGATGACATCAATAATATCATTCATGAAGAAAGTAAAATGTCATTAGAGATAGGCAAGAAAGAAAAAAATAAAACAAATGTGTTTCAGATGAGACTCAAAGTTTGCTTTTGAATGCAGAATAACTAAGTGTGAATTGAAGAAATGGTGAAATACGCTTTGATTGGTGACCACGTTGATCATGGATAAGGGGAAGTGAATGAAAAAACAGCAATGAAGCTGCGAGTTAAGCCCTACAATGTTCAATAGACTCCTGTGAACCTAGGTGGAGATCTGGTTGGCCAGCAGTGTGACAAGACCTGAGGACTCTTGGGCCCAGAGTAGGTGACATAGCCACAGAGGACAAGAGTAGAGAATGAAGCATCCAGCTGATAAGAAGAGAGGGCATATGCACAAGAACACCTACACTTGCAGATAATACCCACCTGACCTGGCTTCAATGACTGGATGATCAGATCTCAACTAGAAGAAGAAAGAAGAGGAAAAAAAGAGTAATCTGATACAATTTGATGAACCTGACTTACACCTATGGGTGCAGTAGCTCAAATCTTTACAGCAAGGATCATTCCCACCCCCTCCATACACAGAGTAGACAGAGATTGGACATTGGCTACTCAAAATGGGGGCGGGGGGACTACAAAGGCAAGAAGTGACTGGCTTACAAGCTTTCAAGAGGGAATGTAGATCCAGAGGGCATGGAGGAAGGTAGAATCTCCACTGAGTAGTATCCAATCTCTCTAGGTGGGGCTGATGAAAGGAAATACAGATAGGTCTCTTGTGATACAATAGTGAATAATTGTTATCAGGACTGATTGTGAGGGTTGGAAATGTAAAGGTAGACGTTTTATAGCAAGGAGGGGAGTGATTAACTTTTCAGTGTAGGGGCGGGGGTCCCTGGGACCATCAAGGGAGAACAGCAGAGAGTGGAAACCTACCTAGAGAAGCAGTGATGCCTGAGATAGAGGCAGAGACGATGACGTGGAGAGATGGAGCAGCTGGAGACTTTAGACCCAGAGAGGAAGAGAGCTGTGTGCTGATGATCGCGGGTCAGGCTTGTAGTGTATACCCTTTGGTTCGCTTATGATGCATGGAGGGGATTGTAACCATGGCAATGAAATGATATACGATCGGATGAATGTAAAACTAATGTTCTCCCATGTAAACTATCTCATAATTCACACACACATACACACACACACACACACACACACACACACAAAATAGCAAGTATGCAGAAATGGAAGACCATGAAACCTACCCATCTCCACATTTATTTTCAGACATTCCCACAAAGAATAATTAGGCAGGTAGTTTGACTAGCTCAGTAAGAATGTACCAAAGAGCAGGAAAAAAACCCCAAAAGACAGCAACTTGCAAAGAAGCAATTCGGACGATGGTCCAAGGAACTTGGAGTGTTGCTGTTTTTTCAGGAAGAGGAGAGGATTGTGAGGGTTTTTTTGTGTTTTCTTCTTGCTGTTGTTATTTTTGCTATTGTTAGGGTAGTTGTGCTCTTTTTTGAAAAGAAATAAGAATAAATGGGTTAAACCACAACCATGGGTTATCTTGTGTAAGACCTAGTGATCAGATTGAAAAATGCTCTTGACTTCAGGCATCTTTGATAGTGAGCTGTCTATCAGGATCTGTCATGAAGTGTTCCTGCCTTCATTGCTGTTGGTTTCGTCTGAAGTGGGGACAGAGCTGAGTTCTGCCTGCCATGGGTTGAAATCATCTTTATTATCGGAGCTGTCCATCTGTAGAGTGTACTCTGTATATGTGTGTGTGTGTTTTCCTTTCCATCTCCCCTAGTCCATTTCTAACACTGAAGGTGATGTAGGGACTGATAATGGAATGACCTTGAGGCCAAAAAAATGTGGAGTGAGTAACGTTCAATAAAATGGACTATGACAGGTATTCCATAAAAGAGGTTTGCGAACAGATGACTTTTTACAAAGAAAATAAACTAACATTGCTTTGTTGTTCAAGTGCCAAAGTGATTTGCTTTTCTCTGCTCTAGCAGCTTCTGATTGACTTTTTCTCCTGCCTCCAGTGAAATAGGAAGAAACACACGAAGAAAAGATTGTTGTCCACAATCTTCTGTAGAAGGCGGACCATAAGAGAGTGGACCACTAATTGTATTTTTTTTTTAATGTTGCTACTTCTATTAATGTTAATTGAAAATAACTTCTATTTTCTCAAATTCCTGAAATCATCATAATAGCAGCTAATATTTGTTGAGCACTTACTGTATGCCAGTCACATTACTAGTTACTATCTACTTATAATTAATTCATACACTAACTCTGGAAGGAAACTGAGGCAAATGGAGGTTACACATGCTGCCCAACATGTGGTAAAAGGAAACTAGAATTCAAAGTAAGGCATTTTTTAAACAACACAACAAAACTATACTTTTAAATGTTAATTCATTTTGAATTTCTTGCTTTACTTTGCTGCAGGCAGAATGTCTAGGTACAGGTAAAGAATATAAATGGAAAACTATAGAGATTCTGACCTCAGGAAAATAAACTCTTATAAAGAAAGTACAGCAACTATACAGGCACCAGAATGTCACAACATGAACTGGGCAGTGTAGGGAACATTGCATGTTAGAGGTCATGTGCTTATGTGAAGAGGGTTGCTACCGAAAATAGAACAAAACATACCTCCCACAGCTCTCTCTACTCAGTTGGGTTCCATAATTCATTTCAGTGGCCTCATGGAACTCAGACAACATACTTACAGTTATGGAGTTTATTAGGGAAGTGAACACACTAACTTGGTCAATAATGCTCAGGACACAGTTGTTCTAGTCAAGACAACTTCTCAACTATGCCCACAGGCAGGCAGAGGACTGGGCAATGTTCCAGAGCTCTTTTAGAACTGCTGAAAAATGCCCACAGAAGACACGGCTCCATTGTAAGCCTCAGCCTGAAGCTCCCAGAGTCAGCAAACCTAGCTCACACCCACCCCAGCCCAATAAGTGTCTGGCAGCTCCCCACTCTTCTGCCTAAAGCCACTCAGCTTTACTTGCTCTGTGAGTTGAGAAGCCCACAACTCTTTCTTGTGCTCTGGTTTTTGTTCTTGCTGATGTTGCTGTTCCCCTGTCACTCTTCTAGTGTCACGGATTTCTGTCCCTGGGTCTAAGAGGTTGAATGCGCAGGGTTATTGGGGTACAAAGGACACACTTGACTTTTTGTTCTTACTTCTTGATAATAGGGAGATCCCCCTCCTGCTTCTGAGATGATTGATTTTATACCCATGCTGAAGTTTCACATTTTTACAATTGTAATGAACTCTGGTTAAATGATGTTATCCTATCATTATCTTCTCCCACTTTCTCTTACCCAGACCTATCAGGAAAGGCGTCATTTGGTGGGAGTTACAAAGAGTAAAGCTAGAAGAAACATATTAAATACTTGACTATACCATAGTTACCAATAGTAGATTAAATACTAGTGCCATTGGGAATTGCTGACTCAAAGTGCCTATGTTTCTGATTTGTTCCAAGAGAAACTAATGTACAAATTCTTATATTTCCCAAATTAATAGATACATATGTAAAAGGACTGTGTACGGTGCTTAAAAATCTTCACAAGTGGGTCAATAAATATCATCAGACTTAACTTCACTTGGATCAACAATACTACTCATGGAATGAGCAGTCAAGAAATCAAACTATGTTGCATTGGGCAAATCTGCTGCAAAAGAACTCTTTTAAGAGTTCAAGAGCAGAAATGCCAGTTTGAGGACTAAGGTGCTCCTGACCAAAACCACGGTATTCTTAATCACTTCAGATGCATGTGAAATTTGAAAATGAGAAAGGAAGACTGAAGAAGAGGTGATATACTTGAATTATGGCATTTGTGAAGAATATTAAAAGTACCGTGAACTGCCAAGAGAAGAAATTTGTCTTGGACAAATTACAGCCAGAATACCCCTTAGAAGCAAGGATGGCAAGACATTGTCTCTTGTGCTTTGGACATGTCAGGAGGGACCAGTTTCTGGACTGGTTGGTAAAGTAGAGGTCAAGTGGAGGATCAGTGGAAAAGAGTAGACCTTCAGTGAGATGGATTGACATAGGGGCAGCAACGGGCTCAAGTGTAACAACAAGTGTAGAGCTGGCAATGTTTTGTTTAGTTATGAGTAAGGTTGCTATGACTTGGAACTGAGTCAATGGCACTGAGAACAACACTAATTTATAGCTCAAACTAAATATATCTGTGGGTCAGAATTAAGCTATGGGTCATGTGAAATAGAAAAAAATAAATCATGCCTGAAATTAAATCGACCTGGATCTTATTCCCATATCACCGTGGATAATTGGGTAACTTTGAGCGTCACTGTCTTCATCTGTAAAATGCAGAGATAATATTACTAAACCTGTGGAGTGTATGGGAAGATTAAGTGAGATAAAGCATGTAAAGCTGCTAATATAAGTTTAGCACATAGTTTACTTCAATATTTTTTTTTTTTTTACCACCCAGCCCAGAGGAATATATGATCCATAAAAGTAAAGTCTTATTTAGTTGTGTCTGTCTAGAATGGCTTACGGAGTAAATGGCGTTTGATATGAACTTGAGAGGAGAAGTACTATCTCAATATTCCACACTTTGAGTGTCAATTTCTTCCTGTGTCAAATGGAAATAAATATCTACCTCCAATATTGTTTTGATAATTAGATGAGATGGTAGGTTTTAAAATAGGAAATCCTTGCGATACAGTAGTGTTTCAATTAATGGTCATTCAGAATTTCCCCTTTCACTTCCAACTGGTTGTTTCTTGAGACAGAGTATATTTTATTTTCCTAGACCCTTTGCCTCCTCCACACAGGGAGTGATGATTCCTTGTCATTCTGCCTCTTTCCAAGCCAACAGAGGGCAGCAGGATGCTGAGGCTAGACTTAACTAACCCCTAGCTGCTCCTAAAACCCTATACAGGGTCACTATGAGTGGGAACTGACTCCATGGCACTTAACAAACAACATCTCCTTTTTATGTGATTTTTCAGAGTATCCTTAATTTTTGAAATTACTAAATTTATTGTTCTTTTGAAAGCAACCAGGAGTGTGTATGTAGTTAATAAATATATATTGAAAGCAAAGGCTTTCATTTTGTCCCCTAGGGCCTTAGACAGTACCACCAAAACATAGACAGAAGTTCAAGAGACCAGGAACCTTAAGGAAAATTAGACATTTAAAAATGTTTATAACCTATGTGCTAACCAAACAGGAAATAAGCTTTTTTTCAAACCTTGTCCTCTAAGGACGTAGACTCTGGGCATAAGAACCATTGTTCTAAATTGTCCTTTGGGTAGAGCTGGTTCAAGTTCTTCTTTATGAAATCTGATAAGAAATATTTTATCTCAAGATTATATAGTCTCCAAAGACATGATAATAATATCTAATACTGTAACCAGATGACTAGATGCAGTTTACAGTCAAATCAGCCCAGGTACACATGTATGCCCACATAGAAAAACACAACCAATCATGATATAGGGTTTAATTTTGTCCTTCACTCATCTCCATCCTCCAAAAGAACTGGTGAACTCTGTAGCACAAAGTATCTATGGGAAATGTTACTGGCTTATTGCAGCTCAGAATCCCTCTTTTTATTGCTCTGATTCTAGAAAGTCTCTGATCACTTTCTTTGTCCTACACACTTGTCTCTCATTGGGTTTTCTTTATCAAAGTTGAACTAATTGCAAATATTTCTCAAATTCTCTGTCTGCAATTTCTCACATACTGGAATTGAAATACAAAATCCTCAGTGAATGCATTCCTATAACACTGGTTGCTGGCTTACTATCTCCTACTTTCTGTGCAATACTCACAATTCTGGAGGTCTTTCCTCAGTAGATGCTCCACAAATATACTTGCTATTTTCCCCAGGAATAGATTTCTTTGCAGTAGTTTGGTTGATGTGAAGCATGTTGTTATGAAAAGAAAAAAATAACTCTATGTTGAGTGTTACCTCCAAAAGATTTTCCTTTGTAGATGAATTAATTCTTCTAGGATTATTCCAAAACATTATCCTCATATTCTCACTCAGGTAACTATTTCCTATCTACTGTTTTTGTTAAGTGCCATAGAGTCAGTTCAGACTCATAGTGACCCTGTATGTATGGCGCTGTTGGCTAATGCTCTGAACTGCAAAATCCACTTGAAGCAGGAGGTCTGCAGTTCAAGCTCACAAGCTCCTTCCTCCTTGGAAACCCTATATAAGGTTGCTATGGGTCAGAACCAGACTCGATGGCACTTAACAAAAACAACATAGCATTGCCAAGAAGCAGCTGGTGGGTATGAACTGCCACCTGTGTGGTATGCAGTCCAGTGCTGATGCTACAGCGCCACAATAGGAGTCCACTTAGACATAAATTGTACTATAATTCTCTATAAGGAGCTCTGGTAGCGTAGTGGTTATGAATCAGGCTGCGAACTACAATGTCAGCAGTTCAAAACTACCACCTGTTCCGCAGGAGAAAGATGAGGCTTTCTGCTCCCGTAAAGATTTACAGCCTCGGAAACCCTGCACAGGGTCGTTATGAGTCAGTTCCGACTCCACGTCACATAACCACCATCACTATAATTCTGGATGGGTTTTGGAACTCTCTCTGCATTAAGTGAAGCAAACAAACAAAATGTCACCTTGCTGTGCCATCCTTGTGCCATGTGAACATACAAACACTGTCTCTTTTCCAGAACTTTGAACTGGGTCAACTACTTTGACCCTCTGCTGAGAATTTGCATTTATATGGCAGATTTACTGAATCAGAATCTATAATTTAATTAAATTCCCAGATGAATGTTATAGATCCAAGGGTGATTCTTATGAATGCAATGTTGTTGTTGTTAAGGCCCCACAACTCAGTTCCAACTCATAGTGATCCTGTATAGTGTTTCTGAAGAAAGGCTGGTGGGTTTGAATTGCTGACCTTGTGGTTGGCAGTCCAATGCTTGTCCTACAGCACCACAACAGAACTCCTATGTATGCATGTTTGTAGGTGTACGATCTTGTTAAAATGTTGCTTCTGATTCCAAATATCTGCAGTAACAATGAAAATTCTCAGCAGCAGTTCAAACCAAATGTACCAGTTCCCAGTCTTATTCTCATTCATTCCCCTGCCTGCCTGTGAAGCCAACCGTGAAAGGAGCAGATCTAGGAAGAGGTTATCATCTGATCAGACTCTTCTCTGGGTGCTGCTCTTGATCTGTTCCTATGGCTCAAATCCACGGCAGTGACCAGAGAATGGGCAAAAGCAACCTCCCAAACAGAGCATGAAGGCAACTGGCTCCTCTTCATGATATAAGAACTAGCTGCCCAGTGAACTACACTCGGGGCACTGCAAAACTTAATATCTTTATATATATATACACATATATACTTGTATATATGTGTATATATACATATATGTGGAGCCCTGGTAGCATAGTGGTTACAAATCGGGCTGTGAAC
>NW_006408592.1:10222436-10226968 GCF_000296735.1 Chrysochloris asiatica
ACCCACAGCGACCCTGCACAGGGTTTCCGAGGCTGTAAATCTTTACGGTAGCAGAAAGCCTCATCTTTCTCCTGCGAAACGGCTGGTAGTTTCAACCTGTGAAACAGCTGGTAGTTTCAAATTACCAACCTTTTCCTGGTGTTAATGCACTAGACTGCAAAGTTGGTGATTCAAGTTCAGCAACTGCTCCTAGGACATTTTATACAGGGTAGCTATGGGTTGGAACTGACTCAATGGCACCTAACAACAATGCTGTTAGGTGACATTGAGTTCGGTACCTACTCATAGCGACCCTGTGTACAATAGAACAAAGCACTGCCAGATCCTTGGCCAACCTTACCATTGTTGCCACACTTGAGCCCAAAGCCCATACATTGCCAATCCATCTTGCTGGGGTTCTTTTTGTCTCCAACCCTCCACTTTACCAAACATGATATCCTTTTACAGTGACTGGTCCCTCCTGACAATATGTCCGAAGTATGAAAGACAAAGTTTGGTCATCCTGCCCTGTAAGGAGCATTCTGGCTACACTTCTTCCAACACAAATATGTTTGGGTTTTTTTGGCAGCCCATGGCACTTTCAATATTCTCCTCCAACACCAAAACTCAACTGCATTAATTCTTCTATGGTCTTCCTTATTCACTGTCCAGCTTTCACATGCATAAAAGGTTATTGAAAATACCATGGCTTGGGTCAGGCGCACCTTAGTCCTCAAGCTGACATCTTGCTCTTTGACACTTTAAAAAGGTCTTGTGCAGCAGACATGCCTAATGCAATACCAAGGAAAGTCTGGTGAATTTGAAACGCAGACCTTGCATTTCAAACTGACCTTGCAGTCCAGAGCTTTTTCCCACAGTGCCACACAGGACTCAATCGTTGTTGCATTCCATTGAGTCAGTTCCGACTCATAGCCACCTTGTATAGGTTTTCTGAGGATCCTTCGATTAGGTTATCCTACAGTGCTTATCCTACAGAGCCACACCAGGGCCCCTAGAGGAGCGTCTCATAAAGGAGAATATTTGAAAATGTCTCAATAGACTTCTTTATAATAAAAGATAATAAAAGTTAAAATTATTTAGTGTTTACAGTGTGCATCTCTCTACCAAACACTTCAGTCATAGTGTCCTGCTTTATCCTCACAAAAACCAAATGAGCTACAGCTATCATCCCCAGTTCTTAGATGAGGAAACTGGTAGGCCAGGTGACTTTACCCTAGGGTTTCCTCTTAGATGATATGCATATTTGAACACCTTTTCGTTATTCTTTGAGATGATGAAACACATTTCATCATTCTGTGAGATGAGGAAACACAATTCACAATTCCTGTGAAGTGACCCAGGAATCCTGTGCAACAGTCATGGGAGATGCTGCTGTATCCTTTTCACTGAGGAAAAAATGGACACTAAGAGTCCTAAAGTAACTTATCCAAGATTCTGCCAATTGACTATCTTGGAGCTGGATTAGCGTCAGGGTTGAGAAGTAGAAACCTCAGGTTTGATTGCCAGTGTACCTTGTTTATAGCCAGCACCCTCTGTCAGTGGGGGCTCATGCATTGCTATGATTTTGGACAGTTTTCAGTAGAGCCACTGCACTAAAATGGACTTTTTATGTTTGGAACACAAGTTGTATAGTAATAAGCTTGTGGTCAATAAAAACAACTAGACTGCAGCTTCGGTTTTCACTGCTCCTGGTGCTTCTTGTGTGTGTATTCATTGCAGACCTGGTAGTCTTTTGTGAAGTGGCAGACTCTGGCACTCACCATGGCTGATGAGAAACCCAAGAAAGAATTCAAGACAAAGAACACTGATCATATTAATTTGTAGGTGACTGAGCAGGATGACTCTGTGATGCAGTTTAAGATTAAGAGACATATACAACTTAGTAAACAAATGAAACCCTATTGTGAACCACAGGATTTGTCAGTGAGGCAGA
Organism: Chrysochloris asiatica; assembly: GCF_000296735.1. Classification (NCBI taxonomy): domain Eukaryota; kingdom Metazoa; phylum Chordata; class Mammalia; order Afrosoricida; family Chrysochloridae; genus Chrysochloris; species Chrysochloris asiatica. The sequence goes on from NW_006408592.1 coordinate 10,224,370, forward strand.
TCAGATTCCAATTTGATGGGCAGCCAGTCAATGAAACAGACACACATGCACAGTTGGAGATGAAGGATGAAGATACAGTGGATGTATGTGTTCCAGTAGGAGACAGGAAGTGTCTTCTAAAAAGGGAGGCTACTACTTTACTCCAGAACTCTGTTCCTACTGACCAGCAATACATTCTCAGTTAAAAAAAACACAGTTTGATTTGAGCACATTGTAACTACTACAATATAATTTCCTCTATTCTGTCATTTTCCTATACTACATTCCTTTATTGTACATATAGTAATTGGTATATGTGCATAAGCATATTGCTATCTCTGTCAATATGTGTAGCTGTTGTTGTTGTTGTTGTTATGTGCCATCAAGTTTGTCCTGACTCATAGCAACTCTGTATAGGGTTTCTGAGTAACAGCTGATGAGTTTGAACAGCTGACCTTATGGTTGAAACTGACTATATGTATGTATATACATATATACATATATATATATATATATAAATTGTTTTGTATATATATAATATATATAAACAACTAGTATTGTTGTTGGTATTTTCATCAGTAAAATACTGCTGTGAGTGTATGGAAATTCCCTTTGCATATTTTAGTTAAGAAGTGTATTTATTCAGTAATGGGTTTGGTTTCCAGGTAAATGTCAGAAAACTCTGCTCCAAGTGTGTCTGAGTACATTTTTGTTTGGGAATGTTTAGCCTGGCAATAATGAAGAGAGAATGCTCAAATAAATTGACATGTACCAGAATATAGTAGCTTCAATTAAAAATTTCATTTACATTCTGCAGATGAAGCATTTAACTGGAAACAGCTTGCCATTTTGTAGTGGCAAAATATCCAGCTTCAATGACATTTTCCACTAGGGTGTGTGGTCCTATTTGGGACATGTCATCTCCTTCTTAAAACCCCTCACCTCTAATTTTAGACCAGATAAATCAGAATTAATGTGTTGTCTTGACTCTCTAGAAGATGCAAAAATATATACAGAGGGAGCACATTCTAGTGGAAATAAGGTAGAACAAGGAATCCAAAGACTCCCTTGGGCTCAATAATGACCTTGGGAAGTTTTTGCATTCTTTGAGATGCATTTTTTTTTTTTTTCCCTATGAAGTGATGATAAAAGTAAAACCTGGTTCACAGGTTTTCTGTGAGAATTAAAAATAAGCCAATGTCTTCCAAAATGATCTGAGCAGTTAAAAGTTCAGATGCTAGCGTCTAAAGTCTATGTTTGACTGTTTCACAACTAATCAACTGAGTGACCTCGAGAAACCTACTTAACCTCTCAGTTTTCTCATAAAGGAAAAGAAAATGCTCATGTTTTATGACCTAGATGATAAGAATATTATTGAGAGGATTTAATATGATAAAATGTACATTAAGCAACAGCAGGACCACTGGTGTGGTACTGTAGGATCAGCACTGGACTGCGAACCAAAAGGTCGGCAGTTCAAACCCACCAACTGTCCCTAGGAAACCCCATAGAGGATCACTATGAGTCGGAACCCACTCAATGGCGCTTAACAACAACAACAACCCCACTTTTTGATCAGTATCATTCTGTAGAATCTCAGATCAAAATGTTCACTTCTGGTAGCTGAGCACCAAACAGTTCTGGTTTCATGGCACAGAAGGTAGATGTTCGTGGTGGCAACATTTGTTTCTATAATTCCTGACTTTCCTCTTTCCTCTGCTACTAACTGGTAAAGGGAGACCAGTTGCTGTAGTCTGGGTAGCTGCCCTCACATTATATTCAATGGTGACTTGCCTCCATGCCTGTCACCCATACTAAGATATAATTCTTGAGTAAAGATGTCATGTCTTATTCATCTTTGTTTTGTCAGTATTCAGCATGGAGCCACGGACAGTTTCAGTGCTCAGAAATATTTGATAGAGACATGATTTTGGATAATTTTAAGAAGAACTCAGAGTGTACACATTCAGTGCACTCTTTTTTTTTTAATGTTTTATTGTGAATTATGTGATAGTTGACATGGGAGATCATTAGTTTTACATTCATCCTGACATATATCTTTTCATTGACATGGTTACCATCCCTTCCATACATTATCAATCAACCAAAGGGTATACCCTGAAAGCCTTCCCTCCCCCTCCCACCCCATCATACAGCCCCTCTTCCTCTCTGGGTCTAGAGTCCACAGCTGCTCCATCTCTCCACATCATAATCTGCCTCCATCTCTGGCATCACTATTTCTCTGGGTAGGGTACCGCACTCTCCTCTTCTCCCTTGATGGTCCCAGGGACCTCCGCTCCTGGACTGCAAATTCAGTCACTCACCTCCTTTTGCTACAAAACGTCCACCTTTACATTTCCAACCCTCACAGTCAGTCCTGATAACAATTATTCACCATTGTACCACAAGGGACCTATCCCCATCTCCTTTCATTAGCCCCACCCAGACAGATTGGATACTACTCAGTGGAGAGTCTACCTTCCTCCATTTGATGGCCAGTCACTTCTTGGCTTTGTAACTCCCTCCCCTGCCCCATTTTGGGTAATCAATGTCCAAGTTGCCCATCCCTGTCTACTCTGTGCATGAAGGGTGTAGGAATGATCCTCACTATAAAGATTTG
>NW_006408592.1:10227108-10228963 GCF_000296735.1 Chrysochloris asiatica
TGAGTGTTCTTAAGCATATGCCCTCTCTTCTTATCAGCTGGAAACTTCACTCTCCACTCCAGTCCTCTTGACTATGTCACATTCAGTGCACTTTTTCATTTATTGTTGATTTCTTGTGATGTGCAACCTGTGTTGTGTGCTATAGGAAATGGAAAGAATAAATTCAACTCTATGTTTTTCTTAAAATGTTTATAGTCTAATAGAACATAGGCATGTGTAGGATGTTCTAGAATGTCTAGGAAGACTCTGATATCTCAAGGTGCTTTTTATACTATGATGTTCAATTGTATGGTCCCAAGTAACACACTCATCTCTTCATCCTTGTAAATTTAAACCAAGCAGTGAGTTATAGGGTGTGTCTTCACCTCTCTACTCAACCATTTATTTGCTGTATGCTTTTTAATAACACAATTAGTCTGCCAGAGATTAAAATCTTTATGGATAAAGTGATTTGTGACTTACATCTTCACTTTTCATGAACTTCATTCATTCCAGATGCATCTCCTTAGAAATCTCAGAATAGTTTTCCAATGTGCCTTATGATGCAAATTGAAGAAATACATGTTCAGTCCTATTTTGGCATTCTTCAGTTAAAACCTTCCAATGACCTTGTGTAAACTTAGAATGAAATTCAAAATTAAATATCTTGATTTATAAATTGTTACATGACTTTAGCCTAATTTATACAACACTCTCTTATGTTTACTGCTCTTAGATATGCTAGTTTCCTTGTTTTTCAAAATATTGAAAGCTCTGCCTGGTTCTGTCTTCCTAGAAGACTACCCCAAAATCTCCACATGGCTCATCTCTGTCTTCTTCAAAGTCTTTGCTCCAATGGCATTTCCTTAAGAAGTGCTTCTTTGGCCACCTTATTGAAAATTGCTTCCCACTTTCACTCATTTTCCATTTATCAACTTGCAGTGTTTTATTTTTATTCATGAATCCTTTCCTGTATTTGTCCTTTCATGTATGCATGCACTTAACAAAGCTGTGTTGATTTTCTCATCTGTGTCTTTTTTTGAAAGGAGCCCTGAGGATGCAATGGGAAGCAAATCAGGCACAGAGCCTGTTCTTAAAGAACTAAGTGTAGTGGGGAATACAGAATAAAGAAGGGCTTGTAGTTCAGTGTGTACAGTGCTGTGATAGGAGTGGCATAGGGTGCTGTCACCTTGAGGTTCAAACTGACCTTGCAGGGCAGTGCATTAACCCACAGTGCCACGCCAGAACCCTAGAGAGGAAATGGGGATCACATAATCCAGCTGAAGTTTCAAGGAGGGCATATGAGAGAATGATAGCTACCTGGCACTGACACGGTAGGTAGAAATTACCTAAATGATGGAAGTGTGGCAAAATACTATTCCAGGGAGACGGAAAAATAATTTAAAGATTTAGTAGAGGCAAGAGAGAGTTAACACTTTAGAAGAACTGAAGGATATTCACTGTTGTCAGAATGTGCTTTCAGGGGGAAGAGGTTTCAGAAGGTTTGAGATGCAGGCAGAGGGTAGATCATGAGTCTGTATTCAATAAATTGGCCTTATTGTTGTTAGGTGCCATCAAGTCTGTACTGACTCATAGCGACCCTATGTACAGCAGAACGAAACACTGCCTGATCCTGGGCCAGCCTCAATACTGTTACCATGCTTGAGTCCATCAATGCTGCCACCTGGCCAATCCATCTCATTGGGGGTCTTCCTCTTTTTCTTTGACCCTCCACCTTATCAAACATGATATCCTTCTCCAGTGACTGGCCCCTCCTGACAATATGTCTGAAGTATGAGAGACGAAGTTTGGCCATCCTGGCCTCCAAGGAGCACTCTGGCTGCACTTTTTCCAACACAGATCTGTTTGATCTTTT
>NW_006408592.1:10229348-10235463 GCF_000296735.1 Chrysochloris asiatica
TTTGATCTTCATCAATAAATGTTTTAAGTCTTGTTCACTTTCAGCAAGCAAGGTTGTATCTGAAGTCAATTTAGAAATCATAGAAATCATTTAAACAAGGATATGACTTGTCAAAATGTATGGGGGTTTTGTTTGGTTTTGTTTTAATACCTATTGACAGGAAGCAGTCAGATTAAACATAGGACATTTAAGATACTGTTGCAATAATGCAGGGGAGAAACAATGAAGACCAAGACCAGGAACATGATGGTAAGAAGGAAGATAAGGGAAGGTGTTTGAAAGATACTTAGAAGAAAGCATGTGGTGACTAATTGTAAATACTAATTGTAAATACATGATGAGAGAATGGCAGGAATCAGGCATGAAACCAACATTTCTGTTTTGGATCATGGAAATCACTTTACTGAGGTCCAAACACAGGAGGATAGGTGAATTTTGGTAGAAAGATTTTAAGTTCTGTTTTAAGATTCATGCTCAACCTCCAAATGAAGATGGAATAAATATCTCAAGTTCCCCTTCTCTTGATAAATCATTTATGTTAATGATGTAGTTGCTTTTTGTCTTGAGTAAGTCTTCCCCTGTGTTTAAACTTGTAAGAGTTCACTGAGTATTTGCTAATTTCCTGAATATTTTAGGCACCTTATCTTTTAAACAGATTAACCTATATTAGACTGAGCATTCAACCTCTCAACCTCTCTAGAATTTGGAGATCTAGAAGAAAATAAAATAAAACAAAACTAACTCTAAAGCTAAAAAGGATGAATGCAAGAGGCACTTTAGTGATTTATTAGTTCTACCCTGGTAGCATAGTAGTAACAAATAGGGCTGCTAATCTCACGGTCAGCAGTTTGAAACTACCAGCTGTTCTGTGGGAGAAAGATGAGGCTTTCTGCTCCCGTAAGGATTTACAGCCTCAGAAACCCTGTACCAGGTCTGTATGAGTCAGAACTGACTCCATGGCACATTACAACAACAACAAGAAGTTAGGTGGAGAGGCACTGGTGGCACAATGAGTTAAGCGTTGGACTGCTAACTGCCATGTTGGCAGTTCATATTGACCAGTTGCACCATGGAAGAAAGATGAGGCTGCATGCTCTTATAAAGATCTCAGAAACTCACTGAGCAGTTCTACTCTGTCCTATCATGTCATTAAAAGTCAGAATGGAGTTAATGGCAGTGAGTAGTTCAAGGTAGTAAGATGTGTGTGCATGAACTACAGTGTATTGAAACAGTTCCAGTATCACACAAGTATTTTAAGGGATTGTTATCACATCTACTGTCCCATTTCACGTTCTCAATGAGTCATCTCTGTCATAGCTGACAATTATTTAGCAATTGCAGCAAGTATTATGCATTATCTCATTAAATCCTCCAAATAGTCTTATGAGTTAGGTGCTGTATTATACCTGTTTTTCATATAACAATTCTGAGATTTGGAAAGTTTAAGGATATTTTGTAAGGTAAACAAAGACATTAACTGATGACACAAGATATTAAAACCAGGTTGGTATGAGTTTATATATAAATTGCTATAGACATGCAAATCACAATGCAAACAACATATTGTAGCTAATGCTGTATAGCATCTAAATGATTATATAGCCTTCTTTCATATAAACTAACTCACTAATTCCACCTGTGAGGTTGTTGTTGTTATGTGCTGTGGAGTCAGTTCTGACTCATAGTGACCCTGTACAGGGTTTCCGAGGCTGTAAATCTTTACCAGAGCAGAAAGCCTCATCTTTCTACCGAGGAACAGCTGGTAGTTTTGAACTGCTGACCATAAGATTAGCAGCTCAAATCATAACCACTACGCTACCAGAGCCCTGGTCTTGAGCTTCTCCATTGTCTTTTCCCAGAAATGAAATCAATTTGATTCCTGTGTATTCCATCCGGAGATGTCCATGTGTATAGTTGCAATTTATGTTGTTATTAAAGAATAAAGCACTGGTCTTAAAAAAGTCTATCATGTGATCTCCAGCATCATTTCTATCAACAAGGCCATATTTTCCAACTACTGACCCTTCCTCTTTGTTTTCTACTTTTCTCATTTCAATACATAATTATCAGTGCATCTTGATTACATGTTTGATCACTCTTAAGCTGGATAAATTGGTAGAATTGTTCAATTTCCTCATCATTAACTTTAGTGGTTGGTGCATAGATTTAAACAATAGGGTACTAACAAGGTCTTCCTTATTGTTAAGTGCCATGAAGTCTGTGATAACTCATAGTGACCCTGTATAGGATTTCTGAGGAGTAGTTGGTAGGTTTGAACCTCCAACCTTGTGGTTAGTAGTCCTCTGCTTATTCTAAAGTGCCATGTCAAGCTATAGGGATGTTATCTTATCCAGACAGCATTGTACTTCAAGATAGATCTTGAAATGTTCTTTTTTGATGATGAATGTGATGCCATTCCTCTTCATTTTATCATTCCTAGCATAGTAAACATTATATTTGTCAATTCACAATAGCTAATAAAGGAGCTTTGGTAGTGTAGTGATTATGAATTGGGCTGCACCACAAGGTCAGCAGTTTGAAACTACCAGCTGTTCTGTGGGAGAAAGAGGAGGCTTTCTACTCCCGTAAAGATTTACAGCCTTGGAAACCCTGTACAGGGTTGCTATGAGTCGGAACCGACTCCATGGCACATAACAACAATAGCAGGCTATTTCAGCTCACTAATGCCCAGGATTTCAATCTGTATATGTTATAATTCATCTCTGATGACTTCCAATTTTTCTAGATTCATTCTTCATACATTCCACATGTCAACTATCAATGGAAGTTTACATCTGTTTCTTCTCATTTTGAAATTGCTTCATTGAAAAACAAAGCTCCCAAAAGGTTTGCTTCATCCCTGCTCTCAAGGTCAATTGTAATTGAAGAGACAGCTCTTCCCCAGTTATATTTTGAGTACCTGCCATCCTGAGGGAATTTTCCTCAGACACTATATCAGACAATGTTACACTGCTGTTCATAATGTTTTCAGTGACTAATCACTAAGAAGGCGTCCACCTTTTCTTCTCCCTAGTCTGTCCTAGTCTGGAAGCTCTGCTGAAACCATGGGTGACCTTACTGATAGTTAAAATATCAGATTCATAGCTTTCAGCATCACAGCAACGTACAAACCACAGTAGGAGAAACCGGAAGCTAAATAACAGGATCACCACTTTCTAGTTATAAAATTTTGTTCAAATACATTTTGATATGGTCTCTTTTGTTATGTTCTAACTCAAAAGTCTAAGCAATATGTAATTATTTACTGAGTGACTTAAACATACATACACACTTATTACAATTGTCCATTTATGAATCTGAAATACAATTTAGAGTGAAGTTCATAAAGCCATGAGCTTTGTGGGAAAGGGCAGACATCTGTCTAATATATCATTGGAATTCACAACACAGTATAGTACAGTTGTCAAGCATCTGCTAAAGGCCAAAAGTGTATTAGAACAAATTGGAAATTATAGACAGTCCCTTTAGATCAAGGGATCCCTCAGTAATAGGGATAATATGAAATATCCCTAGGAGAAAACTGTTAGGGAAAGAGCAATGGTGGCAGATCTCAGGCAGTGACAGGTCTTCATGCTTTTTCAATGCTGAATATTTTTTTTTTAGAACATTGTATTACTTAGTCATTTCACTCAATAAATAATTCTTAGTGTTCTAAATAATGAAATACCAAAACAAAATAAAACCTGTGTCTTCATGGACTTTACATTCGAGTGATAACTCACTCACATTTATCAACATCCTTAAATATGAATAACATGATAGACCCTATGGAGCTTTGGATTTGAAACTAAGAAAAAGTATGTTAAAAGGCTCTATATACACTTGTGATGTGTCATTCAAGTATAATATATATCTTTTTATATAAAAATGTAATTCATACAATATGAAAAAGGAACATTGGATAAATTGGATTTGATAAAATGTAAAAATGTATGCTCTATAATAGACCCTGTTAATAGGATGAAAAGGTTTACAAACCACAGAGCTTCAAAAATGGAATTAAAAGATAATGGAATTTTTCCATGACTGTTTTTGAAGTCCCCTTATATATAAACCAATGCAATCCTAGTGTCTGCAATATTTTAAAAACTCTCAAACTCAGCAGTAAAACAAACAAACAAACAAACAAAAAATAACCTCCAAATAAACCAATATGAAGAGATATTTTACCAGAAAATATATATAGATAGTGAATTAGCACATAAATAAATAATCATCATCAATAACCACCTGGATAAAAACAAAACAACAACAATAACATATTACTACACATCTCTCAGAATGACTAAAATAAAAAATAGTAACACCCCCAAATTTGGGTGAAGCTACATAAAAACTGGATGTGACAGGAATATATACTGCTGATGAGAATGTAAAATGGTTACTCTGGTAAAACCAATTATTCATTTCTTTTTTAAAATGAAAGCAAGTATCATATTTCCCTGCAAATGCATTCCTAAAGATTCATCCCAGAGAAATGAAAATTGTCTATGAATGTTTACAGTGACTTTATTCAACATAGCCCAAACTATGTTGAATGGTTAAACACACTGTGATATATCCATAATATGAAATTGTTGTTGTTATATGCTGTTCAGTCAATTGCAACTCATAGTGATCCCATACTGGGTTTCCAAGGAGCAGCTGGTGGATTTGAACAGCAGACCTTGTGATTTACAGTCCAGTGCATAATATGAAATACTTCTCAGCAATTAAAGGGAGCAAATTATTGACAGACATCACTTGCATGAGCAATTAAAAACATACATGAGTGAAAATAGCCAATCTTAAAAGGTTATGTACTATATGATTACATTCATATAGCATTCTTGAATTGATAAAATTGCTAAAATGGAGAAGAGATTAGTGATTTCCAGTGGTTGAGGAGAGGATGGGGAGAGAAATAAAAGTAGGTTGGTCTGTAAAAATGCTCCATGAGGAATCCTTGTGAATGTTGACTGTATCAATGGCAGTACCCTGATTGTGTTATTGTATTATGTAGTTTGCAAGATTTTATTATTAGAGGAAATTGGCTAAAGGATACAGAGATCACGAATAATTATTTCGTACAACTGAAATAAATCTGTAATTATCTAAAAATAAAAAAGTTCAGTTAAAAACACATCTACCTTTAAGCTATGGTTGTCATGAAAATTAAAATAATAATGGAAAGTCTTAAAAACTAAGTGCTGTGTACATAGTTCTCAAAAACAGATCAGTTATTTTTAATTTTCATTTTGTTTAACAAAGTAATGAATGGATAAATGAAAGCAATGAAGAAGTTTATTGTCTAGAAACAATAATAATCTAAATAAGATTTTATAGGATAAGGAACATGTATTAAAAGAAAAGTCAGTGAATGCTACACAAAGAATTGAGTCCATGTATTATTTTTTGTTCCCTTCTAGTCTATTTCACACCATCAATAAAGTGATCAGTAACTGAGCAGTCATTTTATGTCAGGCCATGGGTTATGATGTTAAACAAAACACAGTGTTACTATGGGGAGACATTTATTAAACAAGGTGTGTTGAGAACAAACAAGATGGTGGATTGGGTGGAAGGACGGTGATGAGCTCTGTTAGCAACAACACAGAATACTAGACCAAGCAGGCTCACAGGATGGTGCCAGAACTCTTAACCACAAATAAAGGAATATTTAGAAGGTTGGAAGGCTTACAGCTAGGGTAATTTGTAGCAGAAGCAAGAAATCCAATGTTTTCTAATTCAAGACACTCAGTTGCTCCCAGAGCCACCATCTTGGGCGAGACAAAGCTAAGGAAGGATCAGAGCAGCCATGGACACCTGACAGAACCGTGGCGATGAAGCTATGGACACTCCTTTTTTTTTTTTTTTTTTAGTATCTCTTCCTTGGTCTCCCCCTTGGTCTCTTGTTGGCTGCGCACCTCCATTCTGGTGACTAGAGGGGGTGCCTGAGTGAGTTGACACCCCACCCACACCCCTGGAGGGTTTTACTATGCATGTGCACAGATCTTCTCGAAATTTAAAGTGACAATTTCCACTTAAAACCTAATGGCTGCAGCTAGCCCTGAACTGTTTATCACTAGGAAAAAGGGCTATATGGGGATTGTGG
>NW_006408592.1:10237192-10244927 GCF_000296735.1 Chrysochloris asiatica
GTGGGATAGAAAGGAATGTTGGGAAACATGATTAGAGATAACTTGTGAGCCCGTCTTCAGCTTATAACTGATTGGAGTGCCCAAAAGGGGTTCTAGAACTTTTCCAGTGAAATAGGCCTCTTGTAAAGCCTTTACAGAGTATAGGAACTTAGGTGAAATCCTGAGTCCCATCCAGAACCTTCTGAGGTTGTCCTCCTAGCAAGGACAAGCAGACCAACCTGAAACAGCTAGTGACAGAAGATACATCTTCAAAGAAAGGTCATCAGGAAAAACCCAAAACAAAAATGTCAGCATGCTTGGCTACTACAAGTATAAGCAAGCTGTTTGCCAAGAAGACATCAAGGCAAGCAATCAAGTTCCTTCAGGACAAACTCCCCTCTAAGACTGAAACTCAAAGGGAACACACAAACAAGCATATAAGTTTTCTGGCGACCGCATTTGTCTACTGCTAAATGGAAGGAGGGGAAAATGCAGCAATGAAGAAATGGGCTGAATTCAACCACAGTCCATTGACTCCCGTTGACCTGGAGATGAGAGAGAGAAGAGGAAGGTCTAGTTGGTCCAAAATGTGGTGAGACCTGAGGACACTTGAGCCCATGGACAAGGACATAGCCACAGAGGGCTAGAGCTGAGAGTGAAGCATCCAGCTGATATGAAGTGAGGGGAGATGCATAAGAACACCAAACTGGCAGACAGTACCCATTTGACCTAGCCTCGATGGCTCGTTAATTGACTAGAGGAAGATTACAAAAAACAAAAAAAAGTTTTTTGATAAAGGAAACCAGGGTAAATTGGTACAAATTGATGAACCTGACCTATACTCAGAGAGGTTGTTGTTGTTGTTGTTAAGTGCCGTCGAGTCAAGTTACTGTAAATACCAACAGAGAAAGAAGAGGCCTTCACATCAAGCATCATTGCTATCCTCTCTGTACACAGGGTAGATAGGAATGGGCAAATTAGACATTGGCTACCTAAAATGAGGGGGCGATAAAGTCATGAAGTGACTGGCTTACAAGGTTTCAAGAGGGAGTTTAGTTTAAGAGTATGGGGGGAAAGAAAGAGTCCCCGCTGAATAGATTTTATCTTGTCTAGATGGATCAGATGAAAAGAGATGGGGATAAGATTTGTATGATTCAATAATAATAATTGTTATCATGACTAATTGTGACCATCACAATTGTAAATGTAGAAGTTTTGTAACAAAAAGAGGGGAGTGGTTAATTTTGCTGTCCAGAAACAGGACCCAAGACCATCAAGGGAGAAATGCACGAGCAGAATGTGGGACCTTATCCACAGAATCAGTGATGCCAGAGACAGAGGAAGAGATGGGGTCATGGAGAAGGGGTACAGCTGAGGACTCTAGATTTATGAGAAGAGAGGGACTAAGAGCTGGTGGCCAGGAGGCAGACTTGCAGAATGTGCGCTTTGGAGATGTAAATTATTATATATGCCTGAGTGTTTTTTGTTTTTTTGAAAAGCTAAAGTGGTTTGAGAAAAATACTGTTAACTGATGGTACATGGAGGAGGTTATAATCATTGTAATGAAACAAGGTGTATGATTTGTTGAATATAAAACTGATGATCTGCCCTATAAACTTTCACTCAATCCACAATAAAAACCTTAAAAAACATCAAACAACAACAACAAAAAAGGTGTGTTTATTAGAGGAATATATGTTCTCTGTATTTGGGAAACATCAGTGAACAAAAAAGATTAAAAAAAAAAAAAGTCCTGCCTTAGTGGAATTTTCCTCTTCATAGTATCTACCTTGACAATAAAAGAAAGAAGACGGTAAAATATAAATTGCATTATACTTTACCAACAGATATGTGTACAAAGAAATACCAAGAAGCAAGGCATTAAATCTGATGTTGGAGGTTGTCCTAGACAATGTAGATTCATGAAGAAGGTGCTATCAAAGCTAGGTTTTGAAGAATCTGTAGGACTTCACTAGTTTGTCTAGCAAAGGATCAAGCTTTTGAGATCTAGAAAACAATGAAAGATATAAAGCCAGGAGAGGTTGCCAAGAAGGAAAGATAATCAATAGGAATGAAACAGAGGGTGAGGAGAGTAAAGGAAAGTAACAAACTGAATATTGGAGAGCCTTGAAATAAACTCTCAAAGAAGGCACTTCCCAATTTAGAAGAAAATGTAGAAGCAATGAAGCAAATGTGTAAAAAATGAACAGCCACCATCAAAAAAGTTATTAAGACCCAGAGAGCCTGGAGGAAGGTAGAATCTCCAGTGAGTAGTGTTCAATCTGACTAGGTGGGGCTGATGCAATGAAATGCAGAAGGGTCTCTTGTGATACAATGATGAATGATTGTTATCAGGACTGACTGAGGGTTGGAAGTGTAAAGGTGGATGTTTTATAGCAAGGAGGGGAGTGATTGACTTTTTGGTCTGGGAGCGGAGGTCCCGAGGACCATCAAGGGAGAAGAGCAGAGAGCGGGACCCTACCCAGAGAAGCAATGATGCCTGAAATGGAGCCAGAGATGATGACATGGAGCTATGGAGCAACTGGAGACTTTGGATCCAGAGAGGGAGAGCGACTGTGTGCTGAAGACCTGGGGGGCACGGGGGAAGGACTGCATGGAGGGGATTGTAACTATGGCAATGAGATGATATATGATAGAATGAATGTAAAACTAATGTTTTCCCATGTAAACTATCACAGAATTCACAATAAATCATTAAAAAAAAAAAAAGTTATAAGATTGTTTGGACAGGATTTGTCCTGTGGCCCTCTAAGTCTATGATTCTGTTATCCTCAGTACGGTAATAGATTTTGTTGGTTGGCAATTTTCCATTAGCTTCTAAATTACTGATGTACTCTGAAATGTGTTCTTTTAGACAAATATGACTACTTATGGGAGACTTGAGCTGATTTATGGTGTTTGTGAATGTCCTCTGCTTCCATTTCTTTCTTTTTCTTTTTTTTCAAATATTTGAAAAGCTAGCATTCATAATAGGTTCATTTTTAAAACATCTCTTGTTTTTCCTTTCAGGTTAGATTTTTATATTCATTTCAGGCTTCAGTGTTCTGTGTTTTTGTAGAAGACTCTCAGCAAAGTGTCCTGAATATTTGAAATCCTTAACCTGTGTTTGTTTAAAACAAAGTAGCTGATTCCACATTCTCATGTGTTTCTGTAAACTGCCATCTTTATTTATTCACTAATTATTCTATGGCCAGCTTTTAAGCATCCACTACATGCTGGATCTTGTGTTATATTTTGGGAATATTGTGATAAACGTTGGGATCCTTATTTTCAAAAAATCCACAGTTTTATGTAGATAAAAATTTGATGCGATATTGACTACAATGTCTTGTGGGCACCTATTTTAAAATGAGGGCATGAGAGATTTGGATCAGGTGAACTTTCAGAGTTTGTAAGGTAATGAGTTACAGGATGGACATTCTAAGCAAAGAAAAATGGTGCTTCAAAAGGAGAGAGAGTCCCGAGAGAGCTTGACCATTCAGATACCAGCAAGAAATAGGATCTAACTGAATGTGGGTGTAATGGAGGAAGTAATGGAAATGTGATGGGGACTTCAAAAAATTCATGGAAAAAATGGAATGAAAAGACAATGGAATTTTTCCACAAACTTTTTGAAGCTCCCTTGTAGGCTTAAGAGGAAGGCAAGAATGAGATCCTCAAGATTGCATTTCACACTAAAGAGTTTCAACTTGCAGGGTATGCCGTTTAGTTGTTTGTGGATGCATGGAGGGGATTATAACCATGACAATGAAATGATAAACAATAGGATGAATATAAAGCTAATGTTTTCCCATGTAAACTATCACATAATTCACACACACAAAAAAAAAACATTTAAAAAAAAAGTGTTTGAACTTTATCTAAAAGGAAATAAGGAGCTATGGAGAGATCTAGCTAGGAAATATAGAATAGAAATTTGGACACTAGGTCAATCACTAGGGAGCTCTGGTAGCATAGAGGTTACAAGTCAGGTTGCTAACTTCAAGGTCAGCAATGCAAAACTATCTGCCATTCCACAGAAGAAAGATGAGGCTTTTTGCTTCCATAAAGATTGTCAGAATTAGAAACCCTATGCGTAGTTGCTGAGTCAGAACCAACTCCACAGCACTCATCCAACCAATGAGGACAATCACTACAGTATCTTCTTCATATTTTCTCTGATCAACCTGCATTCTCCGGTGCAATCCTGTTGTCTACCATAGGTCTTTCGTCCAAATGACAAGGCTCAGTCTCTTCATTCCAGCATTAGTTACTTCCCTGCCAAACCTCAGCTTCCTTCCCAAGGAGAGGGTTCTGAGACCCTGATGATTGTAGAGCCAGGGAGATTCCTAGCTGCTGATTCATTTCATTCCATTCCATTGGAGTACATGGAATTTCATGCTTTCAAGTGAAAGATATTTTCTAAAAATTCTTCAATAGCCTGAAATCACTTAGCTTTATACATTTATTCCCAGCTTCATTGAACTCTAAATAACCCAGTTTTGGGAGAATGTGCTTGGCATGTGAAGCTCTGGTCATCAAGATTTAACAATTACTTTGATTAGATCTCACTGTCCCAATGAAAAGAAAAGAAAAGAAAAGAAAAGAAAAAAAAAAAAAGCATGCTGTTCAACCAAAAATACTGCATTTTTAGGATCCTAATACACTGTTCTGTGAGGAAAAATGAAGTTTATTCTTTTTAATAGGAAAAAATACATATAGTAGTAAAGTGGCAAGATTGTCCAAGTTTATTGTCCTTCTTTCAATAGATTGGAAAGTAGTCAAGTAGGTAAATAGACGATCAATAGATAATTAATAAAATGAAAAGACTTCTAATAACATTTTAAAAGAATCAATTTAAGGAAGCAGTTTCACAAATAATCTCTGCTAGTTTTCTCAACTATATTCATTGAGATGGTTGGTTGGTTGGTTACGTGCCATCGAGTCAGTTCCAACCCATAGCAACCCTGTACAGGGTTTCTGAGGTTGTAAATCTTTATGGGAGCAGAAAGCCTCATCTTTCTCCTGTGGAATATATATATATTCTTCTTGGATCAACTATCAACATTCACGGAAGTAGCAGTCAAGAGATCAGATGACGTATTGCATTAGGCAAATCTGCTGCACAGGAACTTTTTAAAGTGTTGAAGAGCAAGGATGTCAGCTTGAGGACTAAGGTGCACCTGACCCAAGCCATGGTATTTTCAATAACCTCATATGCATATGAAAGCTGGACAGTGAATAAGGAAGACCGTAGAAGAATTGATGCCTTTGAGTTGTGGTGTTGGAGGAGAATACTGAAAGTGCCATGGACTGCCAAAAGAACCAATAGATCTGTTTTAGAGGAAGTGCAGCCAGAGTGCTTCTTGGAGGCCAAGATGGCTAAACTTCGTCTCTCATACTTTGGACATATTGTCAGGAGGGAACAGTCGCTGGAGAAGGATGTCATGCTGGGTAAGATGGAGGGTCAGAGAAAGAGAGGAAGACCCCTAATGAGATGGATCAGCCAAGTGGCATCATTGATGGCGTCAAGTGTGGCAGCGGTAGTGAGGTTGGCCCAGGATCGGACATTGTTACTTCTGCTGTACATGGGGTCACTATGAGTTGGTTCTGACTTGATGGCACCTAACAACAACAACAACAACAACAACATTGTTTTTAAATGCCTCCAATGTGTTCCAACTTATAGCGAACTATGCACAACAGAATTCATGTATATATTAACAATTGAATATAATTTTGTGTAAAAATGATTATATTTGTGCAGTATATTAAAATAAACATTTTAAATTCTAGAACTTGAAATAGTTTTAGATTTACATAAAAATGAAAAAGATAGTAGGGTTCTCATCTACCCCATAACCAGTTTTCCTTATTATTTAAACCACATATTTAATATAATATGTTTGCCACATAATTAATGAACAAATAATAATACATTATTAACGGGTTATGTCCATACTTTATTCATTTTCTCTTGGATTTTTTTCTTTATTATGTTTCTTTTTTTGTTTAATGTTCTAGAATCCAATCCAGCTTATAGTATTAGATTTAATTATCATGTCTCCTTAAGCTTCTCTTGGCTGTGACAGTTTCTTAGACTTGGGAAACCCTGACCAGTTTCATGGATGCTGTTGTTGGTAAGTGCACTGTAGGATAACCACTCGATGACTGCAAGGTCATTTTGAACCCCAAGGTCGGTAGTTCAAATTCACCAGCCACTCCTCCAAAACTTTATGTAGGCTTGATGTGAGTCAGAACCTACTAGACTGCACTTAACAACAGCAATAACACTCCCAAAGGAGACAATATTGTCAACTAGAAAGTAAGGCTTATGTAGAACTGCACATTTTTTTCTTAATATCTTTTTATTTTATTGAAGATATTCTTTCCAGTCAATATATTGTTGTTGTTGTTGTTGTTATGTGCTGTGGAGTCAGTTCTGATTCATAGCGACCCTGTACAGGGTTTCCAAGAATGTAAATCTTTACGGGAGCAGAAAGCCTCATCTTTTTCCCGCAAAACAGCTGGTAGTTTCGAACTGCTAACCCTAAGGTTTGCAGACCGATTCGTAACCACTACGCTACCAGAGCTCCTTAGTCAACATATAGAGACCTAACTGCAAGGTTATAGTTCAAGTTTCCCAGCTGCTCCTTGGAAACCCTATACAGGGTCGCTATGGGTCGGAACTGACTAAATGGCAGTTCACAACAACAACATTATATATAAATTATATAACATGTAATTTGTCAACTACATAGTAAGGCTTATGTGGATCCACATGTTTTTTTTCTATATTGAAGATATTTTCTCCAGTCAATATATAAGACCTATTATATATACATGGAGTCCTTGTGTGGCACTGTGGGTTAATGTTCTGGACTGCAAAGGTATCTGAACCACAAAGTCACCAGTTGCTCCTTGGAAACACTGTACAAGGTTGCTATGGGTTATAACCAACTCAACAACACTTAGCAACAACAACAACATTATATATACATACATATGTTATTATTGTTGTTAAGAGACATTGAGTCAGTTGTGACTCACAGCAACCCTATGTACAATAAAACTAAACACTGCCTGGTCCTGTAATATCCTCACAGTTGTCGCTGTGGTAAACATATTGTTGTTGTCGCTGTGCCAATACATCTTGTTGGGGGATCCTCATCTTTTTCACTGACCCTATATTTTTCTAAGCATGATGTCCTTCTCCAGGGCTGATCCCTCCTGATAACATGAAATATGAAAGACTAAATCTCACCATCCTGGCCTCCAAGAAGAGTTCTGACTGTACTTTTTCTAACACAGATTTGTCTGTTCTTCCGGTTGTCAGTGGTACCTTTAATTCTTCTACAACACCATGACTCTAATGTATAAATTCTTGTAAGGTGTTTCTTCTTCACTTTTTCTAGCTTTCACATGCATATGAGGCTACTGAAAATACCATGCCTCTAGTTAGATGCACCTTGGTCCTCAAACTGTTATCTTTGCTTTTGTACACTTTAAAGATAATTTATGTAGCAGAGAGGCCTAATGTAATATGTTCTTTGATTTCTTGGCTGCTGCTTACATGAGTGTTGATTGTGGATTCAAGTAAAATGAAGTTTTTGACAACTTTAAACTTGTCTCCGTTTATCATGATGTTATTTATTCATTCATTTGAGAGGATTTTTGTTTTCTTAACATTGAAGTGCAATCCATACCAAAGGCTATGGCCTTTAATCTTCATCAGTAAGTAATTAAAGTCCTCTAA
>NW_006408592.1:10245659-10272913 GCF_000296735.1 Chrysochloris asiatica
CCTGATAACAATTATTCACTATTGCATCACAGGAGACCCATCTGGATTTCATTTCATCAGCCCTTCCTGGACAGGCTGGATACTATTCACTGGAGACTCTACCTTCCTCCACGCCCTTTGGATCTAGGTTCCCTCTTAAAAGTTTGTAAGCCAGTCACTTCTTACCTTTGTATCCCTCCCCCCATTTTGGGTAGCCAATGTCCAAGTTGCCCACCCCTGTCTATTCTTTGTGCGGAGGGGCTGGGAATAATTCTTGCAATAGGGATTTGTTTCCTCTTTTGAGCTACTGCATTTATAGGTGTAGGTCAAGTTTATCAAATTGTATCAGATGATGCTTTTTCACTCTTCTTTCTTCTTCGGGTTGAGCTCTGTTCATCCAGTCATTGAAGCCAGATCAAGTGGATATCATCCGCAAGTGTGAGTGTTCTTGCGTCTGTCCACCCTCTTCTTATCAGCTGGCCGCTTCGCTCTCCACTCTAGTCTTCTGTGGCTGTGTCATTGACTCTGAGCCCATGAGTCCCCAGGTCTTGCCTCACTGCTGGCTGAACGATGTATGACTCACATACATTTCTTGATTTAAAGCTATTCAGTATCCCCTTGTTCTGTTCAGATGACTGTCTCTTGGTCCAGGTATAGGTTTATCATGGTCATGATTAAGTATCCTGGAATACCTGTTCTTCCATGTTATACATAGTTTGTCAAAAGTCTTTTATACTCAATAAAGCACATTAAACAATCTTTAATAGTCAATAAAGCACAAGTAAACATCTTGCTGGTATTCTCTGCTTTCAGCCAAGATCCTTCTGATATCAGTAATAATATCTCTTGTTCCATATCCTCTTCTGAATCTGGCTTGAACTTCTGGCAATTACCTGTCAATGTACTGTTGAAGTCATTTTTGAATTCTGTTCAGCTAAATTTTACTTACATGTAATATTATGATAGTGTCTGATGATTTTTACATTCCATTTTGTTACCTTTCTTTGGAATGGGAATAAATATGGATCTCTTCTAATCTGTTGGCCAGGTAGTTATCTAAGGAATTTCTTAACAGGTGCTGTTCAAAATGTTTTCATCTTACAGCATTATATCTGACAATTCTCTACTGCTACTCATAAAGTTTTGTTGTTAAGTTGTTGTTAAGTGCCATTGAGTTGGTTCTGAACCATAGTGACTCTGCCTAGTGTTTCCACGAAGTGGCTGGTGAACCTGAACCACCGACCTTGTGGTTCAAACAGACCTTGTAGTCCAGCCCATTAACCCACAGTAGCATACAGTAGTCCCATAAAGTTTTAGTGACTAAATATTAAATAGTCTCCTTCTAATCTGTCTGGTATCTAAAATACAGATGGCATAGCTTCCAGCATCGCAGCAACACCCAAGCTACCACAGCACCACAAACTGACAGAGGATTGGTAGATATACATATGTGTGTATGGTTGTTGAGTGCTGTTGAGTTGATTCCAACTCATTACGACCCTGCTTATGGTTTCAGAGGCTGTAAATCTTTACGGGATCAGAAAGCCTTATCTTTCTCCCATGGAACTGCTGGTAGTTTTGAAATGCTGACCTTGAGGTTAGTAGCCCAACCCACAACCACTGTGCTAACAGAGTGCTTTATGTATGTGTGTGTGTGTGTATATATATATATATATATATATATATATATATATATATATACACACACACACACACACTGTTTTGGGTAGTAAATTTTGCAGTAGAATGAATCACTAAACTTTTTAAATATCATACTGTCTGCTATATTAAGGAGAAACTGTAGGGGATATTTAAGATAAACTTCAATAGGGAAGGTAGCGGCAGAAGCCGGAAAGTAATAGTAAGTAGTTATTGCCTTCAGTCAACAGATTATGGTAGCAGTGTTGTTATTGTTGTTGTTAAGTGCCGTCAAGTTGATTGCAACCCATAGCGACCCTGTATAAGGTTTCCGAGGAGCAGCTGGTGAAATTGAATTGCTGACCTTGCAGTTCAAATGGCTTTGCAGTGTGGCGCATTAACCCACAACGCCACACCGGGATTCCATGGTAGCAGTAGTTGTTGTTAAATGCTGTTGTGTTGGTTCTAACTCACAGTCACCCTGTAGAAGGTTTCCAAGTATCCACGTATTTAAATCTTAGCAGGAAGAGAAAGTTTTGTCTTTTTTCCATAGATCAACTAAGTGCCATCTTAATTGTTCATAGTCCACTGCTTATCCTCTGGAGACTGGCAGTTATTGTTGTTGTTAAGTGGTGTCAAGTTATTCCGACACATAGAGACCCTGTAGATGGTTCCTGATGCTTTAAATCTTTGTGAGAGCAGAAAACCGCATCTTTCTCCCATAGTATGACTGGTGGGCTCGAATCTTAGACTTTGTAGTTTGCTGTCCAGTGCTTATTTTATGGAGCCACCGTGTTCTCATGGAGTCAATTAGTAGTAGAGAAGTATTTAAAATTGGCCATATTCTTTAAATCAGGCCAACAGATTTTTTTTTTTTTTTAATTCTGGTAGATGGACTATGATTCTGAGAAAAAATAACAAGGAGGACATTAACTTTGATTGCTAGAAAGATAATGGGCCAGGTGCGTATTGATATGGGGAAAACTGCAGGAAATCCAGAGTGTTTGGGTTATTGGAGGCTGGGCATAGTTAACAATTTCTATTTTTTGTATGGTATGTTTGAGATGTCTCTAAGATATTTACAAAGAAGTAGCCATTGACCATGTAGATGTTTACTGGGTAGAGGTGAGATCATCTATTTTATTTATAGTGCCTAAAAACACATTCCAGAAGCCAGATGATATGAAGAAGAATGTCACATCAAAATTGGAGGAAGACTTATTAACAGTCTGCAGTGTACAGATGATACAACCTTGCTTGCTGAAAGTGAAAAGGGCTTAAAATATTTTGAGATGAAGACCAAAAACCACAGCCTTCAGTATGGGTTTTGCATCTCAATATAAAGGAAACGTAAATCCTCACCATTTGGCCAATAATTAACAGCAAGAAAAATGGAGAAAAGATTGAAGTTGTCAAACATTTTATATTGCTCAAATCAACCATCCACCCTAATTGAAACAGCAGTCAAGAAATCAAATGATATATTGCAATAGGCAAATCTGTTACACAAAATCTCTTTACAGTGTTGAAGAGCAAAGATGTCAATTTGAGAACTAAGGTGCACCTGGCCCAAGCCATGGCATTTTCAGTAACCTCATATGCAATTGAAAGTTAGACAATGAATAAAGAAGACCATAGAAGAATTGATGTATTTGAGTTATGGATTTTGGAGAATAATATTGAAAGTATCATGTACTGCCAAAAAAGCAAGGAAATCTGTGTTGGAAAAAGTACAACCAGATTGTTCCTTAACAACCAGGATGATGAGATTCCATCTCTCATTCTTCTGACATATTATCAGGAGGGACTAGTCCCTGAAGAAGGACATTGTACTAGATAAAGTGGAGGGTCAGCAAAAAAGAGGATGGCCCTCAACAAAATGGACTGGCTAAGTGGCAGTGCATTCAAATGTAGTAACAATTGTGAGGTTGGTGCATGACAGGGCAGTGTTGCATTCTGTTGTGCATAAGATCACTATGAGTTGGTATTGACTTGACAGCATCTAATAATAGCAACAACAAATACACATCAGTGAGCTACTCAACAGATCTTCAGAGCCAGAATGTTCTGCAGAACATAAGCTGACAACTCTGATGCTAAAATTCACTCTCTTCATCTTAGCATCATTTTCATCCATGTAAAATCTGTTCTACTTTATTTCCAGACTGTTAATCAAGGTCCACATACTGAGAACACATGGTACTCAGTGCTTATCTTGTCCTAATATAATAAAAAGTTATTGTTGTTGTTAAGTGTTATCAAGTTGATTCTGACCCCTAGCTACCCTGTATAGGGTTTCTGAGGTTTGAATCATGACCTTGTGGTGCACAGTCCGGTGCTGATACTACAGTGCCATATCAGGGATCTAATACAGAAGTAGAGTCCCATAACTGAGCCTTCTACTAGTGGTATTGATACAACAGAGCTTTATTTGGTGATTTGTTCCTTTTAGCTGAATTCTTTCTCTGTTCCAAGCTCATCTATTTCTGTAAGATTCTCCTCAATCTTGTTTTGTCTGTTTAGTACAAAGTCACAGAAAACACATTCTGTTTTTATTAATGTACATCTTTTCCTTTATCTAGTGAAGTGTATTTCCCATCAAGTCCACTTACCTTGATATATTTAAGTGTGGAAGTTGATGTTTCATTTTGTTTCTAATGATCCATTTAGTAATTAATAATTATCAACCTTGGACATGTCAATTGACCTTTTTGGCCTCAAGGTTCTCAAAGGTAAAAAATGTGATTGATCCCACTTATCTTAATACTAGAACTCCTGGTGTGGTTCTATTGGATAAGCACTGGACTGTGAACCACAAGGTCAGCAGTTCAAATTCACCAGCTGCTTCTCAGAAACTCTGCAAGATTGCTATGAGTCAGAATCAACTCCACGGAACATACCAACAATGAACAATGTTAATACTGACAGTGTGAATAGCTGATATTTTATTTCAATCTTTTTAGATTCCTTTCCTATTAATCTCATATGATTTTCACTCGAATCCTGTGTGACTGGTAAAACATCCACTTAAAAATAAGGAAACAAAGATTTAGTGCTATGTAGAAAATTACACAAAGCCCTTCTGTTGTTCATTCAACAAACATGTCTCACATATAGTAGTAATACACCAGGAGCTATTCCAAGTGTCAATGATAAAAAAATAATAATAATTTCCTAGGTTATCCTATGACAGGGTGTCCCTGTGATGAAGAACACATTATTCACAGAACCAGTTCTAATACAATTTGAAAAGCATTTAGCAATACAGAGATTTTATAAATTTTATAAATATTTGAGATATATGAAAAACTCTCAGTTTTGTAGGAGTTGATGCTAACAAGTGTCATTATAAGTAGTAGCATTTGAAATGAGCACAGTTATATACTTTGCTATTTATGGAATGTCTACTATGTTCTGTGGTCGTGATAGTTGTGTGTTAACAAGTTGGTTATGCTTCATAGCTATGCTGGATAGGGTTTCCGGGGCTTTAAATCATAGTGGAAGAAGAAGGCCTCATCTTTCTCCCATGGAGTAGCTGGTAGATTTGAACTGCAGACCTAGAAGCCCAACTTGATACTACTGTTCCTTCACTATAATCTATAAGTATATGAAAATGCTCTTACTTAGAAGTATCCAACTACAAAGAATAGAAACTGGCTTATACAAGAAAGAGAAAACTTTTTATAAAAGATGCAGACATATTTTGTGGAACCAGCTCAAGGGCAGGCAAGCAGCCAAGCCTCACAAAAGAAGCAAAACCAAGAGAGGGGAAAGGCATGGGAGCCCTGGGACTTTGGTCTATATTGCTTTCTTAGCTTCTCTCTGTACATCTGTGACGTTGTTTTATTTTTCTGTATATCAACTTTCTCTGCTACTTGGTCCACATTCTGGAAAATAATCCACTCTCAGCTTCTCTGATTTTAGTTTAGGTTTTTATTGTTCTGTTTCTGTTGTTGTTTATGTGCTAATATTTTTGGCTTGCTTTTTTAGTGCTTTTGTTGTTGTTTTATGTGTTTCCCTACTCCCGTGAACCCATATATCTCCCATTCAAAGATAAGCCCAGAATGAGATTGATGATTCATAGATTCAATTCCAAATTCCTGATGAATGACTCCTGATTGGCCCAGTTTGCATCCACTCAGCTGTGGTCTGAAGATTAGTTAAGTGGCACACAGATGCCTACTGAAAACATACCTCTGAAAAATTATTTTATCCAGAGACAATAAGGGTTATTTCTAATGTATAAGGAGTTATGATCTGAGCAGACACCTCAAACAGGATCTATAATCTCCAGGCCCTACAAGAACCTGTACAAGGTAGAAAGATAGGAATCAATTCTCATTGCCAGTTAGAGTTTTTAATTCCTCATTCAATAAATTCTTATTTTAAGGTGTGCTGGTGTCATGACAGTTATGTGGTTAGCTGCTAACTGAAAATGTAACAGTCCAAACCATCCCACTGGCTCTGTGGAAGAAAGCAAGAGTGATGCGCTTCATAAATATGACAGCCAAGAAAATGATGGGGCAGTTCTACTATGTCACATGGTGTCATGTGTTGGAATTTACTTGATGACACTCAATAGCAAACAATTATTGAGTATTGTGTGAAAGTTTTCTTTTATAAAGATGAGCACAAGGCTGTTCCTTATGAGTTAGAGGTTAAAGGTATCCCAGCTGCTCAGCTTTTCCAACTTACTATATTCTTCCATAGTCCTTGATATCAATCATCACTCCTCCCATCACTCAAGTCCCAGGGTTTTGCAATAAGCTGCAATGTCTCACAAAACCCACGATTGTCCAAAGAAATGGTTTGTGCGGTTGTGGAGGCTTGCAAGTCCAAACTCCGTTGTTCAGAGATCAGTTTGGAGGAAGCTCTGTGGTCTCAAGAGCTGAGGAACCCAAATTAACAGGTCAGAAGACAGGCTGTTGATCCATGAGGCTGCAGGAACTGGTGAATCAGGTCAGGTGCTGGGCTGAAAGTCCC
This sequence comes from Chrysochloris asiatica, assembly GCF_000296735.1. Classification (NCBI taxonomy): domain Eukaryota; kingdom Metazoa; phylum Chordata; class Mammalia; order Afrosoricida; family Chrysochloridae; genus Chrysochloris; species Chrysochloris asiatica. Next base: position 10,252,260 of record NW_006408592.1, read on the forward strand.
ACAAACTCAGGTCAGATGTAATGAGTCAGATGTGAGAGCTAGGGCAAGAGAGCAAGCTTTTCTAAAACTGTCCGATAAATTGGAGTCAGACCATTCCAAGGGAAATGAAGGGTGGTGCGTTGAGTCACACGTGTACTCTATTAAGGTGTGGGCATCCTTAATACTTAATCCCACTGTAATTTTTACTCTACTTCTTGTTGTTTTTGTTAAGTGCTGTCGAATTGATTCCGACCCATGGTGACCGTGAATAGGGTTTCCGAGGAGCTGCTGGTGAGCTTGAATCGCCAAGCTTGCAGTTTAAACGGTTTAGCAGTCTGGCGCATTAACCCACAGCGCCACACCAGGACTTTCTATTATACTTGCTGTTGTTAAGTGCCGTCCAGTCATTTCTGACCCATAGCAAATCCTGTATATGGTTTCCGAAGAGCAGCTGGCGAGCTTGAACCACCAACTTGCAGTTCAAACGGCTTTGCAGTCTGCCGTATTAACCCACTCTACTTGTTGTGTTGTTATGTGCCGTGGAGTCGGTTCCGACTCATAGCGACCCTGTACAGGGTTTCCGAGGCTGTAAATGTTTACGGGAGCAGAAAGCCTCATCTTTCTCCCGTGGAACAGCTGGTAGTTTCAAACTGCTGACCTTAAGGTTCGCAGGCCCGATTCATAACCACTATGCTACCAGAGCCCACCTTAATCTTTGTTCCTTAGAAACTTCTTTCCAAATGTGTCCATAGGCGTAGGTATTGATGTTGTTGTTGTTATTAAGTGTCCTGATTACTGCAAGGTCATCAAGGTTGAGTTGGTTCTGAGCAACCCTGTATACGGTTTCTAAGGAGAGGCTGATGAACTTGAACCGATGACCATTTCTTTTAAACTGACCTTGCAGTCCAGCGCATTAACCCACAGTGCCACACCAGGAGTCTAATCATAGTTATAGAGGTTAGGATTTATAATATATCACAAACAGGAGAAGTGTGGCCAGAAAGTCCATAATAGTAATTCACTACCCTGCAGGCACCCACTATATGAATGCATATAGTTAACTGATGAGAACAAGGCAGTTTTTACCTTATAAATATTGCTTTGTATTAGGGATTAGAGTTGTTAGATAAGTTATCATAGAACAAATATTTAATATTTCTTTCATTTCCATTTAATAAGAACAATAAAGAAGTATAGAGTGTATGACACCATACCTATCATAGGATAATAGACCTATATTAGAGGACTGTGGAGGAAGCATGGGAGTACATTTGAGCTAGTTGTAGAACATAATCAACCAAAAAAACCAAATCCACTGTTGTCTAGTAGCTTTTGACTCAAAGTAAAAGGAAGGACATTGTAGGAGTGCTCTATAAGTTTCTGTGGTTACAAAGCTTTGTGGAAGCACACCACCTGGTCTTTCTCCCACGGAGTAGCTATTGTTGTTAAGTGCCTTCGAGTCTCTGGTGGGTTTGAAATGTTGACCTTTTGGTTAGCAGCTCAACACTTAACCCACTGCGCTATTGGGGCTCCTTCTGATGAATAAGCAGCAGTTGAATGAATGAAAAATTCGACGAAGGGATTTTTCAGGCAGAAAGAATAACATGAGAGAATCAGAAAAAAGAGGTTGGACCCTGTGGGCAGGCAGAGTTCTAAAGAGAATATGGTGAGAATGGTACACAGTTAGGAATCTCAGGTGCTAGATCCATGATATATCTGAGCATATGACTTTATTCCTTATCTGAAGGACAACGGAGTGCCTTCTCTAAACTTGTTAAAGCAGGGGAGTGATATGGTCAAGTTTTATGACTTACAAAGTTACTCTGGCTGCAGTGTGGGAAATTGATTGAAGGAGACCAAGTGGATTTGGGGAAATTAATCCCCAGACTATTCCAGTATTCCAGAAGTGAGAAACTGGGAGCTGGGTTTTGGAAATGAGTAATGAGAGGGCAGAAAAGCATAAGCCTGCCTCTTAATTAATAATTACTAAATGGATCTATTTCTGTCTGACTTTGTTAAATTAACTTGTTAGAGGAAGTCAGGATACAAGGTCATTGGTTAAGCTAGAACTTAAATCCAGGTTACCTAACTCCAAGTTTTTGTCTATTTTGTGGCCACGATGTGTCTGAGATAATGTCTCTATTATTATTTATTATTCTATGATGATATGGAAATAGGTGGAAAGGCAAACAGTAAAGCAGTGCACGATTTAATAATAGCTGATTGAGAAGAAAAGAAAAAAATATTTCCTGAGACAGAAAATGTCAATTCAAACTCAGCAGGCAAAATGGTTTGCATTCTCTCAACTTTTTTTCTTTCCTTTTTTATTTACTTTACTATAAAACATTATATGTATACACAGTTTCTTTTAAAATAGATGCCATATTTTACATTATGTTTAAAGAAGGTTTTCTTTGCCATTTTTAAAAAAGAGAGATGCAGATAAAAAGCCTGAGAAGAGGGATCCCAGCAACAGCAACAGACCAATTGAGGAACGTGTGTTGTATCTTTAAACTTGCAGCAATGGCCAACGTTGTCATTGTAGGACTGCTCAGAAAACCCCCTTATCTCTAGTGAAGGCCAGTCCACTATCAGAGGAAAGAATGTTATTGTTGCTCTTATTTAGGTGCCATCAAGTTAGTATCAACTCATAGCGAACCTATTCACAACAGAACAAGACACTGCCCGACCCTGCACCAACTTCACAATGGTTGCTGCATATGAGCCCATTGCTGCTGCCACTGTGCCAAACCATCTAGTTGGGGGCCTCCCTCTCTTCTTCTCCAACCCTACAGTTTACCCAAATATGACATCCTTATCCAGCAACATGTGCCTCCTGACAATATGTCTGAAGTATGAGAGATGAATTCTGGCCATCCTGACTTCAAAGGAGCATTCTAACTGTGTTTCTTCCAACAAAGATTGGTTTGTTCCTTGGACAGTCTGTAGTGCTTTTAATATTCTTCTCCAACATCAAAACTAAAATACATCAATTCTTTTACGGTCTTCCTTTTTCCCTGTCCAACTTTCACATGCATATGAGGTGATTGAAAATATCATGCCTTGGATCAGGTGTACCTTAGTCCTCAAACTAATATCTTTGCTCTTGAACTCTTTAGAGAGGTCTTATGCAGCAGCTTTGCCTAATGCAGTATGTAGTTTCATTTCTTGACTCCTGCTTTCAGGAGTTCTGATGGTTGATCTGAGCAAAATTGAGTCTTTGACAACTTCACTCTTTTCTCCATTGATATGGATGTTGTTATATGTAGGAAAGGTAGTGAAGGCAAAACTGCAGCAAGAAGAGGCTCAGAAATAGAAAACTGCAATTTCTCCCAAATATTCTCCATCCCTTAAAAGGTTATTTATTATTGATTATATGACCTTGGGAAAATTATGTATCCTACAGTGTTTCAGTTTCCTCATCTCAAAAATGAGAAATAGAATTGTACTTTTCATACAAGTCAAAATATTGTTATTAAATTGATCTCAACTCATAGTGACCCTATATGTTATAGACTAGAACTTAGCTAATCTCCAGGTCTTTCTTCTGTGGGGCCACTGGATGGCTTCAAACTGCCAACCTTTCAGTTAAAGTCAAGAGTGAAGTGTTTATACCACCCAAAGACTTCAATTTCTTTATTAGATGATGTTAAAAATATAATGATCCCCAAATGATTGATTGTTGAGATGTATAAAAGAAAAACAATATTTTTAAGTTCTTGTTTATTTTATAGTTCAGAAAAATAGTAAAGAGAAATGTGATATCTTAAAGAGGAGTTCCAATGCATTAATGGCTCACAAACAACTCGTAATACACATAATTCATTACATACAATGTACTGTGTTATTGTTGTTGTCAATTGCCACCAAGTCACTTCTGAGTCTTGGCAGCCCTGTATAGCATTCCCAAGGAGTGGTTGGTGGGTTTGATGTAGTCAGTTTTATTTCTATGTATTCCATCTGGTGAGGTCCATGTGTATAGTCATCTCTTATGTTGTCTAAAGAAGGTATTTGAAATAAACAAATCATTGATTTTGCCGAATTCTATCATGCATCATTTCATTCTCCAGCATCATTTCTATCACCAAGGCCATATTTTCCAACTACTAATCCTTCCTCTTTGTTCCCAACCTTTGTATTCCTATCACCAGTAGTGATCAACACATTTTGATTGCATGTTTGACCAATTTCAGATTGAAGAAGTTGGTAAAAATTCTTCTATTCCGTCCTCACTGGCTTTAATGATTGGTGTGTAAATTTGAATAATAGTGGTATTAACTGGGCTTCCCTGTAGACGCATGGATATTATCCTATCAAGGACAGCATTGTACCTCATGACTGATCTGGATATGTTCTTGACAATGAATGCAACACCATTCCTTTTCATTTTGTCATTTTCAGCATAGTAAACCATGTGGTCATCAGATTCAAAATGGCCAATATCAGTCCATTTCAGCTCACTAATGCCTAAGATATCAATGTTTATGGGGTAGGCACAGCTTAGTCCTCAAACTGACATCTGTGATCTTCAACATTTTAAAGAGAGAGGCCTTGTGCACCAAATTTTCTGAATGCAATATGTTGTTTAATTTCTTGACTGCTGCTTCCGTGAGTGTTGATTGTTGATCCAAGGAAAATGAAGTTTTTGACAACTTCAATTTTTTCTCCATTTATATAGCTGTTGCTTACTGGTCCAATTGTGATGATTTTTGTTGTTTTTACATTGAGGTGCAATCCATACCCAAGTCTGTGGTCTTTGAGTTTCATCAAGTATTTTATGTGCTAGCATAGTTTTAGTGGGGGGGGGGGGGAAGATACGATTAATATCTTTTTTAATCATATATTTCTCTCTTTCCATTTTTTCTTGGCTCATTTCAATCCTCCCCAAATCTCAATAAAAATAGGTCCTATCAGTGTGATCGATAACTACATTGCTCACAGATGTCAAGCTTAATCCTTGGTCCTCCTCTCAGTTGATCTTTCATCAGCATCTTAAGCAAGTCATCACTTTCTCCTTCTTGCAAACCATTCATTTTCTTGTCTTTTAGGACATCAGTTCCTCTGCTTTTCCCTTTGCTCACTGTCTTTGTTGGCAGTTAATTAACTTCCAGACCTCAAAAAGATGGAATTCTTTAGGGTTTCTTTCTCAGATTTCTTGATGTTTCTATCTATTGTTACCCACTAAGTGATGTTATCCTGTTGCATAGCTTTAAATATCATCTAGAATGAGGGAGTTTTACAACTCTAGGTCAGATCTCTCCTACTAACTTCAGACTTTGGTATTCATCTGCTTTTTTGATATCACCATTGGGTTGTCCAACACATATCTCAGAATTAAGATTTCTGAAATTAAATTCATTCTCATCACCTTACAATTTGGCTCATCCAGTCTTAGAAATTTGAAAGTTTTAACTTTCCAGTAACTCAAACACTTTGTGACCATCGTTGATTTCTCTGCTCTGTATACCTGTCATTGAATTCATTCTAGCATTTCTGTCTTTAAAATATATCTACTTCACCAACTTTACCTCTACTACTCTGGACCATGCCTACATAATACTTGCCTTGATTAGTAGAAGAATCTATGTTACTGTGTTCCCATGCTGCCCACCTCATCTCCCATCTAGTCTCAAAACAATATAATAATCCTTTAAAATGTAAACCTGATTGTGGTACTTCTCTACCAAAATATGTGTGTTCACTCAGAGTATTATACAAATGTATTACAAGGGATGTAGAGTATGGGCACTGGACTACTAACCACAAGATCATCAGTTCAAATCCACCATCCACTCCTCACAAACCCTATAAAGGGTCACTCTGAGTCATAACCAACTTGATGGCACTTAACATCAACCACAAGGCATGCTTTGCTCTAGATGTTCATGATGTCTCAGACTCCACTTCTGCCCCATCTTTATCTGTTTACTCCACTCCAGTCAGACTGGTCTTCTTGAGCTTCTTCCTCCTCAGAGCTAAAGTTCCCTCTGAATTTCACTTCCAAACTCTGTATATGACTTACGCTCCACTTAGGTTTAGCTCTCTAATGAAATGTCTCAGTACAGCTTTCTCTAACCACATTATGACTTTGGGGATAGTCCTTTCAAGGAAAGAGTTTCAATATCTGCAGCCAAAGAACATTTCAAAAAGGGGAAAAACTAAGACAAAGAACAATGGTGGATAGTGTTTTGATGAGTGCTGAGTAGAAAGTGGCGTGGCTTAGGGTAGCTGCAGGATAATCAGGGCAGGAATAGGTGAAGGAGTGTTGGCAATATCAGTTACAGTGAGACTATAAAGGCTTAACTGTCAGGCTAAGGATCTTGACCTTCATGATATTAGACAGTGATTCTCGGTTCTCAAAAGATATTCCTATAGGAAAGGATCTAAAGACAAATAAATTTGAAAAGTTATTTAGGGTTTTTTTTTTTAGAAAGCCACATTATAAAGTCCTGGTGTGGTCCTGTGGGTTAATGAGCTGGACTACAAAGTCAGTTTGAACCACAAGGTTGGTTCAAGGTCACCAACTGCTACTCAGAAATCCTGTACAGGTTTGCTATGAGTTGGAACCATCACGACAGCATTTAGCAATAACACATTGCATATCAGCATATTAAAACTGTTAAAAAGTAAGAAAACTTTAACAGTTGAAATCTAACATTTTTTAAAAGTTTGTAGAACATATAAAATATTTCTTTTCCTTTTCTTCTCCCCTGTCAACATCTATCTGAGAACACTACAGGGGATACATTGGAATTTGGAGAGCTTAAGCAAGTAACGAGCGTCATCAATTTTGCCATTCTAAAGGTCACTCTGGTTAAAGTGTTAGGTCTAAAGTGGGAGCTGTCAATTTCGAATCAGGGAAATGCAATAGGAAGCTGTAGCAACACACTCATTGGAGAGAATGGAGTAGAAATCAGCGCTGGTGATGAAGGCAAATAAAGGAGTGAAGTATGGGCAAGTTTGAAAGATGATTTGTTGAGATTTGGTGATTTATGAGATTATAAGACAAGAATGTGGATTTCATATGACCTTGTGCTTCTGGCTATGGAACTGGGGTAACAGTGGGGCCAATTCATAAGATAGACAGATTTGGAAAGGAAACTGATGGCGATGACAAATTGACTTTATGACCCTATGAGATTAAGGTGTTTTTAGAAAAAAAATATACTAGGATGTGAAGAAACAGCCAGGTTTCTATTTCAGTTCCCTTTATTATTTCCTCTTTTTAAAGAAGGAGCACTGGTAGCGCAGTGGTTACGAATCGGGCTGTGAACCTTAAGGTCAGCGGTTCGAAACTACCAGCCGCTCCGCGGGAGAAAGATGAGGCTTTCTACTCCCGTAAAGATTTACACCCTCGGAAACCCTGTACAGGGTCGCTATGGGTCAGAACTGACTCAACGGCACTTAACAACAACAAAAGCCAGTCCCCAGAAGGTTGGCTCTGCCTTGCCTCACTCACAGTTGTTCTGTACACCTCACTTTCCAGCTGTTCTGAGCCTGTGGCTATTCTCTGAGCATGCTGTGCACATTTGCAACAATGTATATTTGCCTTCACTGTTCCCTTTGCCTGGCATGACTTTCCTGATTGTATGAGTTAGAAATCAGCTGTTGCTAGTAGTGACAAAGACCCAACTACAGTGGCTTACATATGCAAAGAGGGAAGAAAATGAAAAGTAGTTCGGATACACAATACTTCATATGTTGACCAGGAATTGCAACGTTTCTTTCTGTTTCACAGTTCTTAGCAAGCATCTCATATACTCCAACACTCAAGATAGCTGATGGAGTTCACTATGTCTGCAGTCCTCTTTTGTTGTTGTCTTGGAGTCATTTCTGACTAATCGCAAGCCTGTATAGTGTTTCTGAGACTGGCTGGTGGATTTTAATTGCCAATGTTGAGGTTACTAGACCAGTGCTTATCCTATAATTCCTGTCTTCTTTTACCTTCTATGAGTCACAGAGTCTGGCACCATTCGTAATCCCTAGTAGCAATTGAGAAGAAGTTTGTCCAACCTACCATGGCAAAACTTCAGGGTTCACCCAAATCACCTGGAAGGCTAATTAAAACATAGGTAACTAAGTCCCACTCTTAGAGTTTCTGATTTGTAGGACTTGAATGGGATTTAGAATACGCATTTCTAAAAATTCCCATATGGTACTGGTCCAGGAACTTTTAGAATCTCTTTTATTGAGGACTCTCTTACAAAGCCTAACAGTAGATATCAGATCATTTTCTTAGTCACAGTATGGGTGGTGGTGGTTGGTTATGTGCCGTGGAGTCAGTTCCGACTCATAGCGACCCTGTACAGGGTTTCTGAGGCTGTGTATCTTTACGGGAACAGAACATCTCATCTTTCTCCCACAGAACAGCTGGTAGTTTCAAACTGCTGACCTTGCAGTTCACAGCCCAATTCGTAACCATATCTGCCTATGTGAAGTCCCTATGCATTCCTTTCTTTGGACTTTAGTCCTTTTTCCCTGTCAAAAAATACATCCCTAATCAGATGACAATTTGTCAGGCGAGTGAGCTTTATAGTAAAATGGGAGGTGGGCTGATGAAGCCCAAGGGCATAGTCTGGGAAAATCACAGTACACATAGCTTATCCAGCCCCACCTAGTTCTGACTTTGCCACTATGGACTTCACAGGGCATTCCTTCTCTCCCTCACCACATTTAGGCAGTCCCTCACTACCGATTCCCTGGTTAGCCCAGCTGAGAGTTCATTCTCTTCTGGGAATTCATGCTAGCCCTGATAAGAGCCCCTCATTGCTAGAACTGGTAGCTTCACTCAAATCCTCTCAATGATGTTTTTGAAATATTTCAGTTGAAATAAAAGATTTTCTTCAGGCCAGTAATTACTGTCATTAACATTTAGATAAGTTGGCTCTTCCCTGCTCTATATACTATGTTTCATTCTCTCATAATGGTATAAGATGGGAAGAGTGAGGAGTCTCAAACCACATATTCTTTGTTAACGAAGTCTTCTGCTTTACTTACGATGCAGCAAGAATCAACTGTATTCTGTAAAAGCACCCACTCCATGGTTTTCCTCTACAAGGGCCCTGGTGAACCTGAATCCTTTTGTTCCTCATCCTACAGGCAATCAAAGGAAATATTCTTGCTCTATCACATGGAGTCCTGGTGTGGCACTGTGGGCTAGTGTGTCAGACTGCAAAGTCCTTTGAACTACAAAGTGGGTGGTTCAAGCTCACCAGCTGCTTCTTAGAAATCCTATACAGGTTGCTATGGGTCGGTCGGACTCGACTTGAGGGCACTTAACAATGACAACAACACTCATGTGAAGAGGAACTGACACCATCATCTGAGCCTCCAGATCCACATGGTTTTCCTCATGGTTCTATGACTTCTACCCCAGGTTCTATCTCTGGCAACCAGGCCTGCAGTCAGGAACCTGAGGGTCAAGATTTGAGCTCTTGTCTTGCTCTGAAAGTACAGCAAACTTAAACCCCCTCCCAGATTTCTCCAAGTCTGGAGGAAACACTTGGAACGATTTTCTGTGTCTAACATATACTATATATTTTTTCCTACTAGTTACTCAAGCTTAGCTATAATTGTGGCCAGTGCATCTTTATCAGAAACCTAAGGTCTCCTGGTGTGGCACTGTGGGTTAATGCGCTAGACTGCAAAGCCATGTGAACTGCAAGGTCTGTGGTTCAAACTGCTCCTCAGGAAACCCCATGGGAGCATAGTGGTTACGAATCGGGCTACTAACTTCAAGGTTGGCAGTTCGAAACTACCAGCCGTTCCACGGAGAAAGATGAGGCTTTCTGCTCCCATAAAGATTTACAGCCTCGGAAACCCTGTGCAGGGTCACTATGAGTCGGAACCAACTCCATGGTACTTAACAACAACAACGTGGGTCAGAATTGATTCTATGGCACTTTACAGTAACAACAATATAGTGGTGTGCAATGGGCTTTGCTGTCAGACAAAACAACTGCCAAGGTGTGGGTGCAAGATTTAGCTCTGCCATTTATCAGCCCAAGCATGGTTGCTTTGCATTGTTGCAATCTTGCAAACAAAAGCAAAACAAACAAAAGTTGTTTACTATAATGTTTGGAATCCTGAAAAATGCCAAACAAAAGTTAAGAAGGCTCTTCCAAGGAGATTCATGTTAATTAGTGAGGGAGGTGGACTCTGTCTTTCAAACTTTATAATGTAAAATACAATCCTCAGAACTTTAGCATTTCCCTCTTAATTCCCTGCCTTTTCCCACCTCTACAGCTTTTTTCATATTATTTTCCCTTCTGGAATGTCCTCATTCATACCATAGCCCTAATATCTACCTATTTCAAGAACCAACTGAAAAATTACCTCCTCTAGGAATACTTCCAAGGAGCTCTGGTAGCGTAGTGGTTACAAATTGGGCTGCGGGAACCGCAAGGTCAGCAGTTCGAAACTTCCAGGTGTTCCGCAGGAGAAAGATGAGGCTTTCTGCTCCCGTAAAGATTTACAGCCTCAGAAACCCTGCACAGGGTCGCTATGAGTCGGAACCGCCTCCACGGAACACAACAACAACAACAGTAATGAATACTTCCAGAGGTTTTTCTCATGAAGGGACTTTTATCACTTTAAACTGTCCTGGCAACACTAACCCCTGTCTTCCAGCACCACCTGTTGTTGTTGTTAAGTGTCATGTTGTTGTTGTTGTTGTGAAGTGCCGTCGAGTCGGTTCCGACCCATAGGGTTTCTGAGGAGCAGCTGGTGAACTTGAAATGCCGACCTTGCAGTTCAAACGGCTTTGCCGTCTGATGCATTAACCCACAGCACCACACCAGGACTCCGTTAAGTGTCTTAGGTTCAATCATTTTCTGAGGAGCAGCTGGTGAGCTTAAACCATTGACCTTGTGGTTCAAACTGACTTTGCAGTCCAGCACATTAACCCAAAATGCCACACCACAACTTCTAGTAGCAGGTAGTTTCCGGCATAAGGTATCTTTCACATGTAATCGGGCTGCGAACCTTAAGGTCAGTAGTTCGAAAGTACCAGCTGTTCCGCGAGAGAAAGATGAGGCTTTCTGCTCCCGTAAAGATTTACAGCCTCAGAAACCCTGTACAGGGTCGCTATGGGTCGGAACCGACTCGATGGCACTTGACAAGACAAGATAGTCCTTGGAGTCCTAGTATGGCACTGTGGATTAATGTGCTATATACAGCAAGGTTGCTTTGAATCACAAGGTCAGCGGTTCAAGATCAACTGTTGCTATGTGCCATGGAGTCAGTTCCAACTCATAGCGACCCTGTACAGGGTTTCCAAGGCTGTAAATCTTTACGGGAGTAGAAAGCCTCATCTTTCTCCCGCGGAGCAGCTGGTAGTTTTGACTAGACAGCATTTAATAATAACAAGAAGATTATCCTTGAGAACAAGAATTGGATCTCTCTGCCTTGCTGTTTCTTGAACTCTGCATCCTATACCACTGAATTATAAATACTTGAATTGCAGATATCTATGAATTCTCTTCCATACTTAAGTTTAACAGAAATCAGATTTTCAATGGTTTAAGTGATAAAGAAATGCATTATCTCATATCACCAGAAGCAGAAGGTTAGAAGGACCCAGAGGACAGATGGGTCTTCAGGGCCCTCCTTGGGGTTAGCTTCCCACTGAAGGCCACAGGTGACTGCCAACAGAAACTGGGGACACACATTTTCTTATTTAATTTAGAGCGGACAAAAATAGAGAAGACATCTCTCCCCTCCCTAAGTGTGGATTGTAAACCTACCCTTCAACCAGGTTGAGCCAATTTAGCAAAACAATGAGGAGGCTTTAAAAAGTTTGTGGGGAAAATGGAAAAAAAAAGATAATAGAATTTTCCCATGAGCTTTTTGAAGGCCTTGCCTCTATATAAATGTCAGGACTCCTGGTGTGGTCCTGTAGAATCTGCATTAGACTGCAAACCACAAGATTGGCAGTTCAAACCCACTAACTTCTCCTTGGAATCTCTATAGTGTCGCTAGTAGCTGAAACCCACTCAACAGTGCTTAACAACAACAACATATACATACCTGGAGGAGAATTGCTGGCACATGGGTTAAAGTAAATCACTGTGAGCCTCAAGGATGGCAATTGAAACTCACCATCTGCTTCATGGGAAAAAGATGTGGCCGTCTGTTCCCGTAAAGATTTACAGCCTTGGAAACCCAATGGGCAGTTCCGCTGTGTCCTATACAGTCCCTGTGAGTCAGAATCTACTCAAGGGTAATGGGTTTGTTTGTTGTCGTTATTGGTTTGGGGTTTTGTTTTGTTTTTTGTCTACATACCTGAGCCTATAGCATTTGCAAGACAATATCTTCCTCTTAAAAACAGGAATTCAGAACAGTGAAAGTGGAATTAACAGGATGGATTTAGACTCTGAGTTCCTCAGTGCTCCCACTAGAACTTTCTGTGAACACGTGGTTATTTGCAGTAGAAGCAGGCTGGTGCAACTGAGGAAATGAAAGTCTTACTAAGTTTTAATTAACTTAAATTTAAATAATACCTGTGACTTGTTGTTAAGTGCTGTGTGGGAGAGTCAGACTCTTAAAGACTATATATAGGGTTTCCAAGGGGCAGCTAAGGAGCTCTGGTAGCATAGTGGTTACGAATCGGACTGAGGACCTCAAGGTCAGCAGTTTGAAACTACCAGCTGATATCCTTCTCCGGGAACTGGCCCCTTCTGATAATATGTGAAAAGTATGAGAGGTGAAATCTGACTGTCTTGACTCCAAGGAATGTTCTGGCTGTACTTCTTCCAACACAGATTGGTTTGCTCTTCTTCCAGTCCGTGTTACCTTTAATAGTCTTCTCCAACACCATTACTCAAATGCATCAATTCTTCTAAGGTTTTCCTTATTTACTGTCCAACTTTCACATACATATGAAGTTATTGAAAATACCATGGCTTGGGACAGGTGCACCTTATTCCTCAAATTGACATCTTTGCTCTTGAACACTTTAAAGAGGTCTTGTACAGCAGATTTGCCTAATGCAATATATTGGTTGATTTCTTGGCTGCTGTTTCCATGAGTTTTGATGGTGGATCCAAGCAAAATGAAATATTTGACAACTTCAGTATTTTCTCCATTCATCTGTTCTTCTTGTTATGTGCCGTGGAGTCGGTTCTGACTCATAGTAATCCTGTACAGGGGGTTTCCGAGGCTGTAAATCTTTACAGGAGCAGAAAGCCTCATCTTTCTCACTCAGAACACCTGGTAGTTTTAAACTGCTGACCTTGAAGTTCACAGCCCGATTCGTAACCACTATGCTACCAGAACTCCTTTCCATTTATGTAGATGTTGTTTATTGGTTCAGTGGTGAGGATTTTTGTTTTCTTTACACTGAGTTGCAACCCATACTGAAGACAGTTGTTGTTGTTGTGAAGTGCCAATGAATCGGTTCCAACCCATAGCGACCCATAGCACTGTGGGTTAATGCAACAGACTGCAAAGCCGATTGAGCTGCAAGATCGGCGGTTCAAGCTCACCAGCTACTCCTTGGAAACCCTATACAGGGTTGCTATGGGTCAGAATTGACTCAACGGCACTTCGCAACAACAACTGTCTTCAGTAGTGGGTACCTGAAGACAGTAGTGGGTACCCTATTGCATAGTGCTAGAATATAATCTAGATATCACCTGAAGCTGGGGATGGTGTCAGACTTAGCTGAGTCATGCTGGCTGTAAGAGCTAGAGGGGAGATGTGAGTGAAATGAAAAGTCTGTTTCTGAAGGAGAAAAAGAAAATGTATTCTATGCAGACAGCATGTGCTTGGACCCTGCTGTTCAGAGTGTAGTGTGTGGACAAGAAGGTATAAACTAGGAGCTTCCTAGAAAAGCAGAATCTTGGGCTCCACCTTAGACGAACTGAGTCAGAATCTTCATTTTAACCTGGTCCTCTGATGCTTTGCAGATACCCCTTGCTTTCACTAAAATCTCAGTCTGAAGGATGTGAATACCCACCCTGACTCTAACATTAACAACTTACGGGACGTTGGAAAACAAAAGTTCTCTGAGATTCATTCCGCTTTCCCTGAAAAATAAAGAAAAAAAAACAAGTGTAATATAGCTTATGTTACAAGTTCATTTGGATTTTAAAATGAAATACTGTTCTTAAAAAGTTTAGCAGGATATGTAACATATACTCATTCCATCTAGCAGGAAGCACATTTTCTACAAGGAGAGAACCCCAGTCCTTGCCAAGACTCTGAACATAGTAGGTGTTCAATAATGGAAGTTGAAATAACAAAAGACAGAATTTGACTGAATGAATGAATGATTAGGCAGACTAATGCCTCATAAATCATAGATATTATAAGTATAATAGGTAATTATCTTAATGAATGCAATTATTTCACATAACATCAAGCCAATATTGATTTATTCTTTGATCTTAGTAATTTCTTAACTTGATCACCTTACTTAGAATGCAACTTTTAAGGGGAAAAAAAAAAAGTATTTCATAAGTCTTCCTTATTTTCAGGATCTTAGTTTGCAGGGAGTGCCAAATGTTCTTTTGGTGTATATTGGAACCCCAACTATGTTTGAAAGTATTTGCAAAAAAACAAAACAAAACAGTAAATTGTCTTGTCTACACCAAATACTAGGCACATAGCAGGGATGCCTGCACCCTGCCCCCTCCCCACTTGCTGTCTTAAGCAATTGCTTAAGTGTTCAGACATTTTGTGTCACTCTTCCCACTAGACTCTGATATAGCTCTGCTCTCCTCAGCCAGACTCAAATTTCTCACAGCATCTTTTTTCTTCTCATGTAGGATAGATCACATTCCACTTTGCACTTATGGACCCCATGTATTCGTGTTAAGCCTAATACACAGAGAACTCCTGTAGCTGGCCACTGTCTTGGAGTTAGAAAAGGGAGCAGACCCAGATTGATATGGATGAGTCTGTCAACAGACTGTACCAAATACTTGGAACACAAAATTGGGTGACTCACAATGTTCCTGCTTCTTCATTTCTTTCTTTGTAAAAGAAAGTTTACCCCCAAGCAAACTCCTAAAGTAAAAACCAAGACACCTTCTCTACAATGTATAAAACATAAAGCATTATGACATTGACCATTCCTCTTTGCATTGATCATTCCTCTTGTCTAGTAGGCATTTATTATTTTGTCCATTTATTCACTCATTGACCTATTCTACTGTTGGCTCAACAGATGTTTACTGTCCATTAATTAATTATGTAGAAGAGAGTCTGTGCATTCTGCCAGGGTTAGAGAAGTAATAGAAGAGAAAGTGGCCATCCTTAGTACACAGTGGAGGGTGGGATATAAAAGTCAAGACATGGAACACTAAGATGGGACTGACTAGGGTGATCTGAGCCAGTCAGTGGATGCTTTCTGTGCAGGCATTCTTAAAAGATGAGTAGAAATTAGCCAGACTAACAGGGTGGAATAATATTTCAGGCAGGAGAAAGAACAGCAAGTCCACAACAAGTAATACTTGTATTTGGCATTATTTAAAGAGACCTACAGAGTTGTTTGTTTTTTGTTTTTTTTTTAACTTTCTTTTCATAAAACCCAGAAAATATAGATTTTTAATTCCAATAGAGAATTTTAACTAAAACATGGTTTACTTAGCTCATTTGACAACTGACAGGATTGAAATTCTGAGAAGTGTTAATAATATTCCCAAGGTCACAAAACTTGTTAGTTACAAAACTAAAGTCCGTTAGTTACAAAACTAAGCCCAGTCCTCTCTATCATCACGCTGCCTCCCTGAGGCCAGGAGCCAAGTGACAAGGTAGCATTCACAGTAGCATAGGCTCTCTGTTGACAACAAACACAAAAGTACAGCCAATATGCCTCAGCTGGATCCAGGTCATTTGTCAACAGAATCTATGTAATAGATGTTTGCTATGAAGACGAATTAAAAAAAAACTTAGATCTGGGAGTTCTTGGCATATTCCCACCCGGCACTCACATTCACTTAGCATCCCAGAATGCTTAGGCTTAAGGAAATCTTAATTAAAGTCAAGTTGACAGAGAACTTTCTGGGTAACTAACAAGACAACACAGCAATCAAGTAGTCTTTTTTTCATTTTCCCTTTCCTTCCCATTTTGCTGTTCTGCCACTCTCAAACTCAGCCCAAGTTATTTTTTTCCCGATTCCTGTCTTTTATTTTGTTATGCTAAAATATATATTATATTAAATTTACCATTGTAACCATTTAAATGTATAAGGCAGTGGCATTGGTTATATTTCCAGTGTTTTGCAACCATCACAAGTATTTGTTTCCATAACCTTTGTATCATCCCAAAGAAAACTTCTATATCCATTAAGCATTAACTTCTTTTTTCTCCCTTCTCCCTACCTTTCATTGTCACTGATCGACTTTCTGTTTCTCTGCATATTCCTATTCTTGATAATTCATATAACTGGGATCACATGGTATTTGTCCTTTTTTGTCTGACTTATTTCATTTAGCATGCTTTCAAGGTTCATCCATATTGTAGCATGTATTAAAACTTCATTACTTTGGTTTTTTGCCTTCCCTGTCACCCAGGTTAATTTTAGTCAGTGAGTTACTCTCCTTTTTCTCCTTTCACTACTTTTTTATAACTGAATAATATTGCATTGTATGTATATACCACACTTTGGTTATCCATTCATCTATTGAAGGAGATGGGCTGTTTCCACTATTTGACTATTGTGATTAGGGTTTCGGTGAACATGCAAAGGATATGTTTATATTTATAGAAAATTGCAGTGTACAAATATCTGAGTCCTTTCTCTTAAGTCTTTTGGGTGTATACCTAAAGTGGAGTTCCTGGGTCATATGATAATTCAGGGGTTCTGGTGTAGTGCTGTAGGATAAGCATTAGACAGCTATCCATGAGGTCGGTGATACAAACCCACCAGTTGCTTCTCAGAAACCCTACACAAGGTCACTATGAGTCAGAACCAACCCACTGGGACTTAACAACAACATGATGATTCTATATTTAACTGTTTGCAGAACAACGGAACTGTTTTTCACAGCAGCTACACCATTTTTTATGCCCAGTAGCAATGCAAAGGGTTGCAGTTTCTCCATGTCCTTGACAGCACTTGTTTTCTATTTGTTGATCACAGCCATCCTATTAAGGATGAAGTGATAACACATTATGATTTTTATTTGTATTTACCTAAAAGTCCTGGTGTGGAGCTGTGAGTTAATGCTCCAGACTGCAAAGCCATTTGAACTACAAGCTCGGTGGTTCAAGCTCACCAGTCGCTCCTTGGAAACCCTATGCAGGGTCTCTAATGGGTCGGAACTGACTTGACGGCACTTAACAACAATAACAACAACAACAATGACTAATGTACGTGGACCAAGAGGCAGTTGTTCGAACAGAACATGGGGAACACTGAATGGCTTAAAATTAAGAAAGGTGTGCAACAGGGTTGTGTTCCTTCACCATACTTCTTCAACCTGTATGCTGAGCAAATAATCTGAGAAGCTGGGTTCTGTGAAGAAAAACATGGCATCAGGATTGGAGGAAGATTCATTAACAATCTGTGATATGCAGATGAAACAACCTTGCTTGCTGAAAGTGAAGAGGACTTAAAATATTTACAGATGAAGATCAAATAGCAAAGCCTTCGCTATGGATTGCATCTCAATGTAATGAAAACAAAACTCCACAACACTGGACAAGTTGTCAAGGACTTCATTCTTCTTGGGTCAACTATCAACACTCATGGAAGCAGCAGTCAAGAAATTAAATGACGTATTGCATTAGGCAAATCTGTTGCACAAGATCTTTTTAAAGTGTTGAAGAGCAAAGATGTCAGCTTGAAGACTAAGGTCCGCCTGACCCAAGCCATGGTATTTTCAATCACCTCATAAGCATGTGAAAGCTGGACAGCGAATAAGGAAGACCATAGAAGAATTGAAGCTTTTGAATTATGATGTTGGAGGAGAATATTGAAAGTGCCATGGTCAGCCCAACTTTTAATTCATCTAACACACACATGTACATGAAAGTAAATAAAAATGTATTGCTACTATGGTTCCAGTTCCTATATGCAGGAATGTATTCCAATAAAAACATGTGTAAGCATGTCTGTGATCAGTGGATGATTACTGACAAGTTTTCTCAGTAATGCACTTCTCTACAATAAAAAGGTCCAATCAAAACTGTGGAATTTTCTGTGCCGGTTAAATTAAAGGCAGAGAGGTCAACCAAGAAGGTTAATGTGACCGCTTTTTTGTGATTCCAAATCTTGAGTGATTTCCTCAAAGGACACAGAGTGATCATGGATACTTCTTAGGAAGAAGTTTTTGTTTAGGGAAAACTGAAAAGTGCATTGGTGAGGAAAAGACTACGAAACTTGCGACAAGGACTTTTTTCCATCACATGTACTTGCTCATTCTTCAAGGGTAGCAAAGGCTGTCCTACAAGAATTTCATTGGGGAACCTTATTCCATCTGCCCCACAGTCCTGATCTTTTACCTTCAGACTTGTTTTCATTCATAAAATGCAAAGATCATTTAAAACTAACACACTTTGAATCCCACAAGAATGCCAAAACTACTGTTTTGGAGTGGTGTCAGCTGAAGATAAATCCTTTGAAGGAAGGCTTAGAGAGATGAAAACACTGCCTACAGATGGAAGATGTGTTAAAGAAAATAACTTCCAATTTTCATGGTTTTGCTTAATAAAGGTTTCTGTGATTTTGTAACACTTTAAAAAAAATTTTTTTTTTCCCTTCCATGTATATATAAAGGGTCTGGTGTGGCCCTGTGGGTTAATGTGCTGGACTACAAAGTTGTTTGAACCACAACGTTAGTGGTTCAATCTCATGAGCTGCTCCTCAGAAACCCTATACAGGAACTGACACAATAACACTTAACAGCAACAATAAATAAAGAGAGCAAGAGACCATTTGAGGCTCTGTAAGAAAAGCACTGGATGGCTAACCATAGATTCTGTAGTTCAAACCCAACAACAGTAGTTCCTCAGAAACCCTATACAGAGTCGATATGAGTCATAGTCAACTCGATAGCACTTCATACTAACAATAATAGGCCTACTGAGATGGTTTTTATTTTTAAAACTTAAAAATGTTTATAATAGTAAACCACACTTGGAAAAGTTATTAGACCCGACACATTATTTACTTCCCTCTCTGGTGTTCCCATTTAAGTCAAGGTTCAATGGGCATCTGTAGCACAAAACATAGTGAGAGTATAGCTGAAGTAAATGTGTTTTGTTCTATTACTGTTATTTTCTAGAAAGATGAGTTAAAATACCTGCTATCCACATCGGAGACCAGTTATCAGTCCCAGCAGCTTCCGGAAGGGTTGCCTGACCTCCTGGAATGTGATCTGGGTGCTTGGCAGATAGTCTGATAGAGAAAGCTCATGCCTGACCCTTGGGTTCCTGGGCCAGAAGATGTGAGCACTAAGTAATTGAGAATTACTTTTATTGACACTCAGGGGCTGCTTGTGTCCCCTAAAAACATTGACAAAGGGGAAATAGATGATTTCCTAGAAGTGAAATCATCTACACATAAAATATCAGAGTAGAGACTGGCAGTGGGCACTATTTTGGCACTTTGACAAGTCCAAATAGAAGTGATAAGATACAAAAAATACTTGTTCATTCTTTCTTTATTAGTAAGCTTTGTTCCATAAATACTTCCTGCCATTAATATAACAGGAAAGATGACGTCAAGACCACAAAGGAGATGAGATAGATGAAAGGAGAAATATAGATGCATTTCAATTGTAAGTATGGTGCCAAAGAAAAAGAAAGACTTGGAGAAACTTAACAAAGTTAGGATATTACCTTAACCCTTAAAAGATGCTGGCCAAAGGAGAGGCTTGAGTGAGAAGATAACAAAAGAATCCCAAGAGAGACTGTGGGAGAATAAAAGAAGTTAATCAGCTGCTGATCCTCTTCCCTACTTCATCTAGAAGGCCTGGGAGGTGTGAGCAGCAAGGATAGAGAGAGAGAGATGAGTCTATTTGTTATATTGTTAAGTGCCATTGAGTCAGTTCTGACTCATAGAGACCATGTAATAAGGTTTCCAAAGAGCATCTGGTGGGTTAGAACAGCTGATCTTGTAGCTAGCAGTTAAATGCTATCCTCCAGCACTATACTAGGACTCCTATAGCAATATAAAAACCAGTAGACATAGGAGTTCCAAGTGACCTGAGAAGGACACTGGAAATGTTGAGGAGGCAGAAAACTCCTGGAGGCAGTGACCAGAATGAGGAAGTTACTGAATATGAAATATCTTAAGAGACAAATGTCATTACCACAGATTTCAGCATTGTATGTCAATGTCTTGCTCAAATTCCATCCATACGTATGTGCATTATTCTTTTCTTTTAGGGAAAATGTGGACTGGTCTATTCTTACTGTTTATTTTTAATTAATTCGTTCAGTAAAAGTATATACAACAAAAATATATAATAATTCAACAATTTTTCATTCACAATGCAATGACACTGGTTATAGTTGTCAAATCGTATCATAATTTTTGGCAACCTTTTACAAATTTTTTTCAGGATTAACACAAATTCACTGCCCCCACAAAGCTTCTCATTTGCCCTTTCAAGTGACTATTGTAGGTTTGATAACATAAAGATAAATCCTTAAAAGAGCATAATGGTTTAATGGTTTTCAGTTCAAGTATTAATAATATCCTCAGGGAAATTAAAATTTTAAT
>NW_006408592.1:10276238-10286829 GCF_000296735.1 Chrysochloris asiatica
TAAGGTCACTATGGGTCAGTACCGACTTGATGGCACCTAACAACAACAACAATTGCAGTTGGCAAATCTGCTGTATAAGACCTCTTTCTTTAAAGTGCTTAAAAGCATGAATGTCAGTTGGAACACTAAAGCTCATCCGATCCAAACCCTCATATTTTCAGTAGCATCATATATATGTGAAGATTGGACAGTGAATAAGGAAGGCTGTAGAAAAATTGAGGTATTTGAGTTATGGTGTTTGAGAAGTATATTAAAAGTACATTGGATTGCAGGAACAAATCAATCTATGGTGGAAGTAGGATAGCCAGAATGCTACAAAAAGCCAGAATTACAAGACTTTGTCTCACATTTGTTGTTGCTATGTGTTGTTGAGTCATTGCCAACTCATAGTGGTCCTGTATAATGTTTCCAAGGAGCGGCTGGTGAGATTGAACCACCGACCTTGTTGCTCAAACAACTTTGATGTCCAGCGCATTAGCCCACAGTGCTACACCAGGACACACATACTTCAGACTTATTATCAAGAGGGACCAGTCAGGGGAGCAGGGCTTAATGATGGATTAGGGAGAAGTGTGGTGGTGACCTCTGATAGTAATACCACAGAATACTGGATGAAGCAAGTTCAGAGGACAGCCCCAGAACTCTGAACTACATATAAAGAAATATTTAGAAGGATTGAAGGCTTACTGCTAGTGGGATTTGTAGCAGAAGCAAGATAGGTGGCTTTTTCCAATCTGTGGCTTCCAGCAGTGGCAGAGTGGCCATCTTGGGTGTGACAAAGTAGGAGCAGGATCAGAAGAGTGCTCCCACCATAGAGGTTAGACCAATCATTGGAGATAAAAGGTGTGAGCATTTTTTCCTTTCCATTGGTCTCTTGCTGTCTGTGCAACTCCAGTCTGGTGACTAGAAGGGGTGCCTGAGTGAGTGCACACCATACACACTCATCTGGAGGGTTTCACTACATGTGTACATGCATCTGCTCAGTAAAGACCACAGCACATAGAATCTAAGAAGGGGAAGGGGTCAATAGGAGCTGTTAAAACACAACGGTGTTCCAGACTGGCTCCAGCTGGCTGAGCAAGGGGCATTAAAGTCATACTCATATTTTCCTACTTTGTGTGTATGTGTGTGGTGTGTGTGTCATTATAGACTGTAGTATAGTATTTGTTTTTTATGTTGTGGTTTTATTTTTGTTTTTTGGTTCCCCTTTTACCTTGGGGGATGGGATTCCTTTTCTCCCTACATTACCCAAGAAGAGACAGCAATTGTGGTTATATAGCCAAGTTACAATCACACCCCATACAATCCCACCATCCAGGCAGGTGCTAATACCAATTGCTATACACCAGATAGACAACCAACACCTGCTACAGTTACTCTGAGTTGAGTAATAGGAAAAATGAAAAGGAAAGCCCATCTCTCCTGATCACATCTACCTGGAATCAATTAAAAAGCTTAATAATATACCAATATAAATTCATCTAATTACTGAAAACACATCTAATTATTGAGGATGCCCAAGAGATAGTAAAAGATATTGGACATGTCCAGAAACAAGATAGAATAACTGAAACAAATGAGCTACATGTAGACCTTGACTTCCTAGTGCAAGGAAAGAAGACTTTGAAACTGCCTGAGAGGGAATTCAGGAGAATGATATTGAGTTGCATCCACATGTTCCACATAGGGGTTGGAAAACTAAGGAAGAAGTCAGGAAAGTGTTTCAGCAACAATCAAATAAGATATAAATAGCATTGGAAGCAATTCAAAACCTACAAAAAGAGACCTAATTGATTAGTAATACAGTATCAGAAATGGACAATACACTGAAAGGGCAAAGGAATACAATGGAAGAGATGGAAGCCAGAACCCACGAGCTAGAAGACAAATCTCTCAATACAGGTGAGACAGAAGAACAAGCAGAATAAAGGATAAAAAAATCTGAAGAAAGTCTAAGATTCATGTGGGACAACATGAAGAGGAATAATTTGAGAATTATTAGAATTCTGGAACAGGAAGAATCACTGAAGACCACAGAAGAGATAATTGAAGAGCTCCTGGTAGAAAATTCCCTAACATCCTGAAAAATTAAAAGATAAGCATTGAAGAAGCTCAATGAACTCCAGAAAGTATAGACCCCAAAAGAAAATCACCGAGACATATCATAAACAAGCTCTTCAAAATCAAAGATAAGGAGAGAATCCTGAAAGCAGCTAGGGAAAAGAGAAATGTTACTTACAAAGGCAAGCGAATAAGACTAAACTCTGACCTCTAACAGAAAACATGCAGACAAGAAGGCAATGGGGAGACACATATAAAACTCTGAAAGAAAAACAAAAACAAAAAAAAAACTGCCAACCAAGAATTGTCTACCCAGCAAAGAGGTCAATCAAATATGAAGGTGTTTAATAAAATGTAATAAAAAAAAATTACAGGATAAACTTTGTCAAAGTCAACCCAGTGCTTCAAAACACCCTAAAGGGATTTTGTTGGACTGAGAACCAACAAGAACAGACAACAACCAGAGTGACACACGTGGCAGCACCACCTAGAACTCAACTGACAGATGGAAGAGTCCAGAACAGAATAAAACGGAAAGAATGAATTCAGAGGATCTGGGAGATCAGTCTATGATCAAAACAATTACAATGTACAAGAAGGTAAAAATATAGGAATAGAAATCCAGGTGATGAGGAGGTTAGGTAGATTGCAGAGTAAAATAGACTGTTTTAAATGGAGGAAAAACTTAATAGAATAGAATAGAATAGGGTAACAACAAAGAAAATTAATACTTCACAACATACCAAGCAAATAAAAATCCAAGAAGAACATGGAAATATTAAAACTATGAAGCTTAGGAAAATATACCCATACTAAGAGACATTTGTTGGTTACCAGGGCTGGTAGGGAGAGGATGGTAAAGCACAGGTTAGGTGATAGACACAACATGGTTTGGGTGTTGGGAAAGGCAATACACAAGAAGGGGGAGAGGGATGGAAGAACATGGTAGATAGGGGAACACTTAGGCAGGTTTGCATGGGCTAAATGGGACAACGGTAAATGGTGATGTATGTTAAACCTTGGAAAAATAGGGTTCTGTGATACAGGGATTGTGGCATAGTCTGAATGGGTAAAAGAGGGGATAAATGTTGAGATTCTTGACTGTCTTATGAATGTTGGTTTCCCCTTCCTACTGTTGTAGAATAGAAAGGAATATTGGGAAACATGAATACAGAAACCTTGTAAGCCTGTTGTCAGTCTTTAACAGATTGGTGGTGGTGGTTATGTGAGGTGGGATTGGTTCCAACTCACAACGATCCTGTACAGGATTTCCAAAGCTGTACATCTTTAAGGGAGCAGATAACCTCCTCTTTCTCCCATGAGCATCCCTTTAGGACAAACCCTCTTCCAAGACTAAAACTCAAATAGAACACACGAGCAGGCATGTAAGATTGCTGATGACCACGTTGGTTTACTAGTAAGTGGAAGTAGTGGAAAGGCAGCAATGGAGATATGGGCTGGGTTCAACTACATTCGTTCCATAGACTCCCAATGACCTTGAGATGATGGAGAGAAGACAAAGCGCTGGTTGGTCTGAAGTGTGGTGAGACCTGAAGACTCCAAAGTCCATGGACAAGGACCTAGCTATGGAGCACTAGAACCACACAAGAATGCCCAAACTTACAGATACAACCAGCTTGACCTAGCTTTGATGGCTGGATGATCAGAACTCGAATAGTGGAAGAAAAATAAATCTGATAAAGGAATCAAGTGTAAATTGCTACAATTTGATGAACTTGACCTATATTTATGGATATGTTGTTGTTGTTGTTAAGCACCGTCAAGACAATTCCAACTCATAGCAACCCTGTATAGAGTTTTCGAGGATCAGCTGGTGAGCTTGAACTACTGATCTTGCAGTTCAAATGGCTTTGCAGTCTGGCACATTAACCCACAGAGCCATACCAGGACTCCATGCTCATGGATATAGTTGCTCAAAATACCATCTGAGAAGGAAGGAGTGTTCACATCAAGGATCAAACCTATCCCCTCTGTACAAAGGGTTGATAACAATGAGTGATTTAGACATTGGGTACCTAAAATGGGAGTGTTATAAAGGCACTAAGTGGCTGGCTTACAAGTTTTCAAGAGAGAGTTTAGTTTCAGAGTATGTAGGGGGAAGGTAGAATCCTCAATGAATAGTTTCCATCTTGTCTAGAAGGTTCTGGTAAAAGGAGATGGGGATAAGTTTCTTATGATTCAATAATGAGTAATTGTTATCATGACTAATTGGCGATTGTCACAACTGTAAAGGTAGAAGTTTTGTAACATAAAGGGGGTATAGTTAATCTTACATTCCAGGAACAGAGGCCCCTAGGACAATCAAGGAAGAAGAGCATGAGCGGAATGTGGGGCCCTATCCAGAGAAGCAGAGACACTAGAGATTGAGGCACATATGATGACATCGAGAGATAGAGCAGCTGAGGACTCTAGACTCATGGAAAGAGAAAGTATGGGTGTCAGTGGCCAGGGTGCAGGCTTGCAGTATGTGCACTTGGGTTGTTTAAATGATTATATCTTCCTGAGTGTTTTTGTGTACATCAAAAACAAACAAACAAAAAAAACACACCAAAAAACAAAAAACAGAGGGAATAAAAGCCAATACTGTTAAATAGTGATGCATGGAAGGGACTGTAATCATTGCAATGAAGCGATATACAATTGGATGAGTGCAAAACTGATATTCTCCCATGCAAACTATTACTCAATTCACTATAAAAACTTTTAAGAAAAGAAAAACAAAGAGGGACCAATCCCTGGAGAAGGAAATTATGCTTAATAAAATGGAGGGTCATCGAACAAAAAGCAGACCACTAAGGATATGAACTGTCACCATGGCAGGAGCAATGGGCTTATGTGTAACAACCATTATGAGGTTGGTGCAGGACTGGACAGTGTTTTACTTTGTTGTGCAAAAGGTTGCTGACTTGATGGCACCTTACAACAACAGATATATAATCCTTTTGAACTTTTGTTTCCTCATATATAAAGTGGAAAAAGTAAAAGTGCTTATTTCATAGAACTCTTGTGAACATTAATAGAATTATTCATCTGAAGTCCTTACACAGAATAGTGATGGCAATATATACTTTTAGCTAGATGATCTTTCTTAGAGGACACTGTTAGCCAATCCATCTATGCATGCTTACTCATACCTACATTCACACCGTCAGTGTACACTTGTCATTATATCTACCTAATCAAGATTTCACTGTGAGGTTTATTTACTGAAGCATTGATCACAGTACCTGTCCCATATTACATTCCCAGAAGCTAGCTGGAGCTGAGTTTACCCTCCTCTTATCTTCTTGTCGTCTTTATCTTTACTCCCCGTTTCTCGCTTTTAACCACTTCTGTCATAAGGATGATGGGCAATTAGAGAGTCAAGGAGAGGCAGCTTAGTTTGATGAAAAGGGCTCATTGTGGTTATTTTGTGACATTGAATGTACTGCAACTCTTCTAACACTGTGAGGCCGAGTACAACTGCCCCATACGTTTTCCAGGGCTGTAATTGTTACGGAGGCATATTGGTGCATCTTTTCCCATGGAATGGCTGACTTACTTGAACTGCTGACCTTGTCATTAGCAGCCCAGCACTTAAATACTGGACCCCCAGGACTCCCTTGGGAAGGATGTAAACATTAGAAACAGATCTAAATTTGAACCCCAGGTCCGTGGTATTCTATTTATTTGATCTTGCACAAAAGGAACACACTGTTTGTGTAACAGCTTCTTTGTGTGCCAATCATGGATACTGCTTCTCGGAGCTGTGGTAAGAATTGCAGATATTATGTATATAAAACGGACATAGTTGTTCTTGTTAAGTGCCATCAAGTCAGTTTGGATTCATGACCATCCAGTATAGGGTTTCTAAAGAGTGGCTAGTTTGAACTGCTGATCTTGTGGTTCAAACCGACCTTGAGGTCCTGTGCTTATCCTACAGTGTCACACCAGGACTCCATAAAGGATACAGTTGTTGTTGTTGTTAAGTGTTGTCGGGTTGGTTCTGAGCCACAATAACCCTATATAGGGTTGCCGAGGAGCAACTGGTGAGCTTGAACTTCCAACATTGAGTTCAAATAGCTTTTCAGTCTGCCACATTAACCCACAGTTCCACACCAGGACTATATGTGTTGTTAGGTGTCATCGAGTTGGTACTGACTCATAGCAACCTTATGCACAGCAGAACAAAACACTGCCCGATTCTGGGCCAACCTCACTACTGTTGCCACACTTGAGTCCATTGATGCTGCCACTTGGCCAATCCATCTTGCTGGAGATCTTCCTCTTTTTCTCTGACCCTCCACCCTACCAAACACTATATCCTTCTCCAGTAACTTGTCCCTCCTGACAATATGTCTGACGTGTGAGAGATGAAGTTTGGGCATGCTGGCCTCCAAGGAGCATATGCTCATAAATCTTTTGAACTTACTACCACATTATGAATAAGGAGTTCTGATGGCATAGTGGGCTGCCAACCTTAAGATCAGCAGTTCCAAACCACCAGCCGTTCTGTGGGAGAAAGATGAGGCTTTCTGCTCCCGTAAAGATTTACAGCCTCAGAAACCCTGTACTGGGTCGGTATGAGTTGGAACCGATTCCACAGCACATAATCAACCAATCAAACCACATTAAGAATGCAAGGTACAGTTCCGTAACAGTGGGCAAAGGTGAATAGGAGGGCAGCTTTAAAGCTAAACTGCCGTCCATCAAAGCTATCACCATTACTTATCAACTCAGCAACTCTTATATAAGTCACTTTACTTCTTTGTGCCTTTCCATTTTCTCATCAGCAAAATGGGGTAATCGTATATACACCACAGTTCTGAGCCCAGCAATTAGTAAATTCCCCAAAGGGAAAAAATATACATGAATACAGACACTTGTGGGCAGAATGCTTCTTTTGGTTTAAGAAAAGTATTTAAAGAGAGAGAGAAAAAAGCTAGTATTCTTATCTCTCTATGTGTTCTCATATAGCTGAACACTAACCTCCTTTTCCTTTCCCTTATAAAACCTTTTCCCTCCCTGATCTTTCAACCTATTTCATCTATTTACTATCGCACTAGAAAATATGGCTTTCTCTTCATATTCAATACTTCTTTCTGCCATTATGAGCTGTAACTAGAAGTTCCACTCTATGTGAATGCCTTTTTATCAAATAAATCTGGTTATATTATACTTTTGGGAACAAAAGCTGAACTTTGACATCATCTCATCAAATGTATTTATTAAGAGCCTGTGTTCCCAGCAATATGCTCTTCTTACAAAATGCTTTAGATATAAAGATTCCATTGCCCATGTTGAGAAAACTTGAAGGAATACTTGGAAGAAAAAAAAAAGAAAACAACTATTGTATTATAGCAGAAACCATGTAAATCATTTCATTTATATTTTTTTTCAATGTGACTGATAAGTTATTTGATTAATAAATTGAGGGGAAGTATAGTATGTATTTCTGAAATTCCTCTCTAGTTCTGGACCTTCTAAAATAACGTAGAACTAGGTATATCTTTTAATGATTAATCATCTCAAATTTACACTAAGTTGAAATATTTATTTGCCAGTTTTTATTAAAGCCACTAAGATGAAAAATTCCTTTTAAAAAATGTAACACAAAATATATCATGTTCAAAATTCTTCTGTTAAGTTTAGGTTAACAAGTTTTTCTTTTTTTTTTTCCTCTATTATCTTTTTTTTTTTTTTTTTTGTCCTGATGTATACATTCCACATTAAAAATATATATTCATTTAAATGCCCAAAGGGCACATTTTGCAAGCCAACCTCCTGCCCACAAGCACACTGTCTTTCTCAGTCTATGCATCTATCGTCCTTGGCTGCTCAGTCTCTCTATGCCATCGCCTCTGCCACCATCTCTGTTTTTGCCATTTTTCTAATTCAGATCCCTTGCTCCTCTCATGCTCAGCCCTCTTGATGGTCCTAGGATCCTCTGTTCCTGAAATGACAGATTAACTGTTCCCCCTTTTAGTTATGCTTCTTCTGTGTTTACAGTGTGACACTCTCCAGTAGTCCTGTTAACAATTACTCACAATTGAATCCTAAAATCCTAACCCCATCATCACCAGACCCATCTGGACAAGAGTAAAACTATGTAGTGAGGATTCTATCTTACCCCCCTCATTCTGACACTAAGCACCCTCATGAAAACTTGTAAGGCAGCCACTTGGCCCTCCAGTTGCCCATCCCTATCACCCCAGTATAATGAAGAGGCAAGCTTGATCCTTGATATGAAGAATCCTTGTCTTTCAGTGGGAATTTAGGTAAGCTTGGTATTATCTTCAAGTTTGGGAGTTCCTGCACTCCTTGTCCCACTTCAGATCAGCTGGTCACTTTACGCTTAATTGTAGCCCCCAGTGACTAGGTCAGTGTCCTTGGTCTCAGGAGTTTACATATTTCCCTGAACTTCAAACCAGAAATCCTCCCTTCTCTCTCTCATCTCAAAGTCACTGGGTGTCTATGGAACATGGCCAAACTCAGCCCATGTCTTCATTGCTGCATTTACCCACTTTCCACTCACAAGTTGACCAGTACGGTCACCAACGAGCACCTAAGACTGTTCATGTGTTCCTTTGAGATTCAGTCTTGGAAAGAGGTTTATCTTGATGAGCTAACTTTTTTTTGCCTTGATGGCTCCAAAGCTAATAGCTTGCTTGATATTGTCATAGACAAACAGTTCCCCCCTTCCCAGTCCCCCCATCCTCCCCATCCCCACATACACTGGTCTTTCTTTCAAGAAGTATCTTCTGTTCCTGTAACCATTTGGTGGTTTGCATATCTTTTCATTTGGTAATGTCCTACTTCTGAAAGTTCTGGGTGGGGCTCATGATTCCACTAAGGTCTCACTTTCCACAAAGGCACATTCTAGCACCCTTTTAGATTATGCAATAGAGTGAAGATGAACTTACAAGCTTTCTGTAATCATATTTCCCAAAATTTTGATTGTAACACTATATTAAATTAGTCCCATGAAAGATGTAATTCTCATAAAAAAAAAATTATTTTATTTTAAGGAACTCTGGGAGTATGAGTTGGGCTGCTAACCTCAAGGTCAGTAGTTTGAAACTACCAGCTGTTCCGCAGGAGAAAGATGAGACTTTCTGCTCCTGTAAAGATTTATAGCCTCAGAAATTCTATTTAGGATTGCTTTGAGTTGGAACCAATTCTAAGGTACACCACCACCTGTTTTTAGTCAGAAAATGCAGTAATTTATATTTGCAAAAATTGTATTCTGCCTGTCTATCTATCTGGCAATGTATTATCCAGGAAACAATACAACTGTGCTGTTGTTGTTAAGCACCGTGGAGTCGGTTCTGACTCATAGTGACCCTGCACAGGGTTTCTGAGGCTGTAAACCTTTACAGGAGCAGAAAGCCTCATCTTTCTCCTGCGGAGTGGCTGGTAGTTTCAGCTGCCAAACTTGAGGATACCAGCCCAATTTGTAACCACTACGCTGCCAGAGCTTTCATGACACTATGGGTGTCATGAAATTCTTATTTTAAATCTGAACTCTACTACTCATTTGCTGAGGATATTACTTATTTACTCCAAGCCTTTTTCCATATGTACAATGGAAAATTGCTTTCTTTATATATTTATCTGAAAATTAAACTAATGTTATATCAAAAGCATTATTGTTAAGTGCTATTGAGTGGATTCTGACTCACAGCAACCCTGTGTAGGCCTTCCAAGTAGCAAAGGTAGGTTTGAACCTCCAACCTGGCAGCTAACAGGCTGTCCCATTCACTGTTACAAGCTGGACGGAGAGCAAGAAAATAATAAAATACAGTCAACAGTTTTGAGACGATCACAGTCTGGTCATAAAAACAGATGTACAAACAATAGATATAAAATATGTGGTCATTGTCAAATAATGATTGCTAAAACTATAAGATGTATTTATTCATGGCTTAACAAAATCTTAAAATGTAGATAATAGAATTGTTAATTTGGCAGCTCAAAATAGCCATCAGAGTCTACTGTAGCTTAGGTACCACAAGAAGCAGATTCTGATATTGACTTTTGCTTCCAAGAGTTTTAGGAATGCTATGAGTCGGAGCCCTGGTGTGGTGCTGTGGGTTAATGTGCCACACTGCAAAGCCATTTGAACTGCAAGGTTGGGGGTTCAAGCTCACAATCTGCTCCTCAGAAACCCTATACACGGTCATTTTGGGTCGGAACTGACTCAACGGCATTTAACAACAACATGAGTTGGAATTAGCTTGATACCAGTGGATGGGTTCTTAGCATTAACAATGTGGAAGGAAAAAGAAAGAGATAGCAAAGGGCAAAGGAAGAAGTCAAACTACCATGATGGCCCAAGAATAACCTCAGCTGACAACCTGAGGAGTTGAGATCGGATTAGAACTAGCTAGGATTTTGTATCCCCTGATTTATTGGACATGGATCACCTCAAGAAGGAAATATGACTTGAAGTAAGGCAACTGTCTATAGCCAAGAGAGTCCACTGGCAATTGAGGACTGTCAGCCAGAGACATTTGCAGCAACTGAGTCA
>NW_006408592.1:10286929-10287561 GCF_000296735.1 Chrysochloris asiatica
GGAATAGAATTATAATAAAAATAAAATATAAATTGTTCATTTGTGAAATATAAGATGCATATGAGGATCTACAGGGAGACTATGTTCAATGTTGTTGCTGGAATAGAATTAAAATAAAAATAAAATATAAATTAAAATTTAAAGTGACAGGTTCCACTCAAAACCAAATGGCCACCACTCATCTGTCAGTTTGTCTTACTGTGGTGGCTTATGAGTTACTGCAATTCTGGAAGCTTTGTCACCGGTATTTTAAATACCAACAGGGTCACTATGGTTGACAGGTTTCAGATGAGCTTCTGGACGATGATAGACTAGGAAGAAGGAGTAACAAATTACTTCTGAATATTTAGTCACTGAAAACTTTATGAATAACAGAGAAACACTGTCAGACTTAGTGCTGGAAAATGAGCCCCTCAGGTTGGAAGGCACTCAAAATGCTACTGAGGAAGAGCTGCCTCCTCAAAGTAGAGTTAACCGTAATAATGCAAATGGAGTAAAGTTGTGGGAGCAAAACCCACAGGACCTTCATTTGCTGATCGGGTACAACTCAAATTGAAAAAAAAACAGCTGTAAACATCCATTGAAAATCAGAACATGGAATGTATGAAGTATGAATCTGGGAAAATTGGAAG
>NW_006408592.1:10290521-10314703 GCF_000296735.1 Chrysochloris asiatica
TGGGTGTCATGAAATTCTTATTTTAAATCTGAACTCTACTACTCATTTGCTGAGGATATTACTTATTTACTCCAAGCCTTTTTCCATATGTACAATGGAAAATTGCTTTCTTTATATATTTATCTGAAAATTAAACTAATGTTATATCAAAAGCATTATTGTTAAGTGCTATTGAGTGGATTCTGACTCACAGCAACCCTGTGTAGGCCTTCCAAGTAGCAAAGGTAGGTTTGAACCTCCAACCTGGCAGCTAACAGGCTGTCCCATTCACTGTTACAAGCTGGACGGAGAGCAAGAAAATAATAAAATACAGTCAACAGTTTTGAGACGATCACAGTCTGGTCATAAAAACAGATGTACAAACAATAGATATAAAATATGTGGTCATTGTCAAATAATGATTGCTAAAACTATAAGATGTATTTATTCATGGCTTAACAAAATCTTAAAATGTAGATAATAGAATTGTTAATTTGGCAGCTCAAAATAGCCATCAGAGTCTACTGTAGCTTAGGTACCACAAGAAGCAGATTCTGATATTGACTTTTGCTTCCAAGAGTTTTAGGAATGCTATGAGTCGGAGCCCTGGTGTGGTGCTGTGGGTTAATGTGCCACACTGCAAAGCCATTTGAACTGCAAGGTTGGGGGTTCAAGCTCACAATCTGCTCCTCAGAAACCCTATACACGGTCATTTTGGGTCGGAACTGACTCAACGGCATTTAACAACAACATGAGTTGGAATTAGCTTGATACCAGTGGATGGGTTCTTAGCATTAACAATGTGGAAGGAAAAAGAAAGAGATAGCAAAGGGCAAAGGAAGAAGTCAAACTACCATGATGGCCCAAGAATAACCTCAGCTGACAACCTGAGGAGTTGAGATCGGATTAGAACTAGCTAGGATTTTGTATCCCCTGATTTATTGGACATGGATCACCTCAAGAAGGAAATATGACTTGAAGTAAGGCAACTGTCTATAGCCAAGAGAGTCCACTGGCAATTGAGGACTGTCAGCCAGAGACATTTGCAGCAACTGAGTCAATAGTCTCTCATTCCTGGATGGGATATTATCCAGAACAGATTTGATGCATTAGATACCTAATGACCAAAACCCAGAAAAACTGTGGGATGACACCCAGAACATCATACACGAAGAAGGAAAAAGGTCATTAAAGACACAGGACTGAAAGAAAAGACAAAAATGAATGTCAGAAGAGACTCTGAAACTTGCTCTTGAGTATAGAAATGCTAGAGGGATTAAAAGAAATGATGAAGTTAAAACAAAAAAGTGAACAGAAAATTTCAAAGGGCAGCTCAAGAAGAAAAATCAAGTATTATAGTGAAATGTGCTAAGATGTGGCGTTAGAAAACTAATGTCTAGCATTTCTCAAGCTGAAAGGACTGAGGAGATAAATCAAGTCTTGATATGTAATATTAAGGATTTTTTGGCAAAAATGTTAAATGACACAGGAAGAATCAAAACAAAATGGAAGGAATATACAGTCTATGCCAAGAAATTTAGAAAACAGCTACCTGGCCAACTGATTGGATATTTGTGCCCATTTCACAGAAAGGTGACTCAACAGAATGCAGACATAATCAAGCAATATCATTAATATCGCTTGCAAGTTAAATTTTCCTGAAGATAATTTAAAAAAATGATCACAATAGTAAATCAACAGTGTGCTGGTAGTTGTGAGTCATTGAATCAGTTACCACTTATAGCAACCCAGTATAGAGTCTAAGACTATAAATATTTGTTAGAGCAGAAAGCCGCATGTTTGCTCATGGAGCAACTGGTAGATTTGAACTGCTGACCTTGTGGTTAGCAGCCCAACTCAAACCTTCTATTGCCAGAAATTCATGTTGGATTCAGAAGAGAACATGAAACTTAGGGATATTTTTGCTGAGTCAGATAGATCTTGACTGAAAGAAGAGAATGCCAGAAAGATGTTTACCTGTGATTTATAGACTATGCAAAAACTTTTGACTGTCTGGATCCTGCAAGCTATGGGCAACATTGCAGAGAATGGGTATTCCAGAACATTTAATTGTGCTCTTGAGGAACCTGTATATAACTATTAGAACAAGAGGACACTGAGTAGTTTAAGATCAGGAGAAGTGTGCACGAGAGTTGTATCTTTCACCACATTTATTCAATCTGTATGCTAAGTAAATAATCCAATAAACTGTATTATATGAAAAAGAAAGCAGAATTGGAGGAAGATTCATTAAAAACCTGAGATACACAAATAACACATTTTTTGCTTAAAAGCAAAAAGAATTAGCAGTTTTTGCTGATGATGATCAAAGAATACAGCCTCCACTTCCCCACCCCCACCCCATAATTTCTCTAATCTATGTTTCCTACAGAGTCCAGGTGTGGTGCTGTAGGCTAATGTGCTGGACTGCAAAGTTATTTGAACCACAAGGTAGGTGATTCAAGCTCACCAGCTACTCCTTGGAATTGCTATGGGTTGGAAACAACTCAAAAGCACTTAACAACAACAATGTCTCCTACATAGAGTACTGGTGTGATGCTGTAGGTTAATGCTCTGGACTGGAAAGTCCATTTGAACCATAAGGTCGGTGGTTCAAACTTACCAGCCACTCCTAGGAAACTTATACAGGGTCACTATGGGTCAGGACTGACTCAATAGTACTTAACAACAACAGCTATCTCCTACTACTTAAAACTTCTTCTAGATGCAAAGGTCCCTTGTAGCCCCAAAGGGAAGTTCCCCAAGTGCTTCATCACTTTTTTCACATGTTTTTCCTCTGCCTCAAATACTGGTTCCACACCTGCTTTATCTACTGTCTTCTCATCCTTCAAATTGTTATAGTACCTCTATTGTTCATAAGCCTTCCCTGAGCTTCCCTGGGACTAAGATGCTGGTCCAGAGCTATCTCTATAATGTAATCTCTGAATACATTCTCACAACACACTTCACTCCAGGTTAGACTTTTCTCCACCAAGAAAGTCTCATTTCCGTGATGACTGGAACTACATCTGACTCACTTTGACCCACTTTGTACCATTTTCTCAGTAAATGTGTGTTGATTGAATAAACAGACTGCATGCTGCATCTCAATACATTTTCTATACATTTGATGCTCTCAAAAGCATAACATCCTAGAATCAGACTTTCTGGGTTTAATGCTAATTTTATCGTTGTCAAATTATGTGACTTTCGGCAAGCATCTTTTAAGTAAAATGCAAATGAAAGAAGCAAAACTAAATAAGAAACAGGAGTTATAAAAGGCATGAAACACAAACAGTACAGTACCAGGCATGGAGCAAACACCAAATAAATTTACTCATTGTTATTAATACTATTAGAATGAAAGGAAGAAAGCCCATGGGTGAATATCAGATCCATATTGCAGGGCCTGTGCTCATGAATGTATGTCACAGATTACTTTGAATTATTCTTTCACCCCGTGAGTGTATAATTGAATACATATGCAAAAATGCAATCTTTTCTAGTCATAAAGTCACCAAATGCATGATATCTTGTATTATGCTTACCACATAATAGGAGTTCAGTTATTGATAAATGATATTAGTTATTTTATTTAGAAAGTGCATTGGCTCTAGAGTATAAGCACTGGACTATGAAACCCAAGGTTAGTGGTTTGAGCCTAACAGCCACTCTGAAGAAAAAAGATGAGACTTTTTGTTCTTATAAAGATTTACAGGCTCAGTAATCCTCAGTAATCAGAATCAACTCATTGGCACTTCACAACAACAACAAAGTATTTATAGCAATTTTTACATGCCAGTGTTCTAAAGCGTTTCACATACATTAGCTGATTATTCCTCAACATCATTTAAGGCAACCACTAGTATTATAGTTGTTGTTGTTGTTAAGTGCCTTCAAGTTTGTACCAACTCATGTCAACCCTATACACAACAGAACGAAACACTTCCCAGTCCTGTGCCAATCTCACAATCTTTGCTACAGTACAGCCAATTGCTGCTGACACTGTGCCCAGTCCATCTCATTGAAGGACTTCCTCTATTTTGCTGACCTTCCACTTTACAAGTTTGATGCCCTTCTCTAGCAACAGGTCCAGCCTGGTAACATGTCTAAAGTATGAGAGATGAAGACTCTCCATCCTAGCTTCTAATGAGCATTCTGGCTGTACTTCTTTTAAGACAGATTTATTTGATCTTCCGACAGTCCAAGGTACTTTTAATATTCTCCTCTAACACCAAAACTCAAATGCATGAATTCTCCTGTGTTCATCCTTATTCATTGTCTAGTTTTCATATGCATATGAGGCTATTAAAAATACCATGGCTAGGGACAGGCACACCTAAGTCCTCAAACTGACATCTTTGTTCTTGAATACTTTAAAGAAGTCTTGTGCAACAGATTTGCCTGATGCAACATGATGTTTGACTTCTTGACTGCTGCTTCCATGAGTGTTGACAGTTGATCTGAGCAAAATGAAGTCTTTGACAGTTTCAGTCTTTCCTCCATTTATCTTGATGCTATTTGGTAAGGCATTTTGTTTTCTTTACATTAAGGTACAACTCATACCAAAGGCTATGACCTTTGATCTTCATCAGTAAGTATTTTAAGTCCTCTTTACTTTCTGCAAACAATGTTGTATCATCAGCATATTCCAGGTTGTTAATAAGTCTTCTCCAACCCTGATGCCAACATTCTTCTTCATATAATCCAGCTTGTCGGACTATTTGCTCAGCAGACACACTGGCACACAGCCCCTTGTTCTAGTGACTACCTCTTGACGCCTATATAGGTTCTTCATGAGAACAGCTAAGTATTCCAGCATGCTGATTCTCTGCAATGTTGAAAACCTTTGTATAGTCAGTAAGTCCCCAGTAAACATCTCTGTGGTACTTTCTGCTTCCAGACATGATCCATCTGATGTCAGCTATGACATCCCTTATTGCACATCCTCGTCTAAATCTGGCTTGAATTTCTATCAGCTCCCTGTTAATATAATATTGCAGTCCTTTTTAATTATCTTCAGGAGAATTTTACTTGTATGTAATATTAATAATATTATCCAATTATTTATGCATTCCGTAGGGTCAGCTCTTCTTGGAATGGGCACAAATATGGATCTCTTCCTATCAGTTAGGCAGGTAGCTGTTTTCCATATTTTTTGGCATAGATGAGTGAGTGCCTCCAGTGCTGCATCAGTTTGTTGAAATAATTTAAATTGTATTTCATCAGTCTCTCTTTGGGTTTGGGGTGAGTTTTTTTGTTGTTAGCCAACATTTTGAGTTTCTTCTCATTTCCATTTTATCACAGATACAACCTTAAATAAAAATGAAAACAAATTACTGGAACTGAAAATGTCAATGTGCTTTTGCATTGCTGGATTTTGAATTTACAAATATACAAATTGGCATAGATAAGATTGCTGATTTTATTGTCTGGGGCCTTCTCTTTAGACTAGCAAAAACCATTGGCCACTTCTGAAGCTCTGTGTGATCCTAAGTCATGGTGACCAAGTGAATGTTTAACTATAATGATCAATTGCAACAATGTCAAAAGGCAAATTTATATCAAGGTACGAATGAGATATGCAAATGATACAACCCTCCTTGCTGAAAGCAATGCAGACCTAAAATACTTACTGATAAAGATCAAAGACCACAGCCTTTGGTATGGATTGTACCTCAATGTAGAGTAAGCAAAAATCCTCACCATCGGAGCAATAAATAACATCATGATAAATGGAGATAATATTGAAGTTGTCAAAGACTTCATTTTGCTTGGATCCACCATCAGTACTCATATAAGCAGCAGTCAAAAATTTTTCGGTAAGCTTATCAGCTGCATAAGACATCATTAAGGTGTTCAAAATCAAAGTTGTCAGTTTGAGAACTAAGGTGTGCCTGATATTTTCAATAGCCTTATATGCATGTGAAAATTAGACAATGAATAAGGAAGACCATAGGAGAATTAATGCATCTGAGTTAAGGTGTTGGAAAAGAATATTAAAGGTGTTATGGACTTCCAGAAGGACAAACAAATCTATGTTGGAGGAAGTAAAACCAGACTGTTCCTTAGAAACCAAGATGGACAGGTTTTGTCTCTCATATCTCAGATATGTTATCAGTAGGGACCATTTCCTGGAGGAGGACATCATATTTGGTAAAGTGGAAGGACAGTAAAAAAGAGACCTCCAACAAGATGGATTGGCGTGGTGGCAGCAACACTGGGCATATGCGTAGCAGCGGTTGTACGGATGGTACAGGCCTGGGAGGTATTTTGTTCTGTTATGCATAGGTTAGCTAGGGGTCAGAAACAACTTGATGACACCTAACAACAACAATAAGGGACACTAAGCCACAAAATAAACTGGAAGTAGTAATAACATTAAGAAGGATAAAAAGAAGCTACATAGGGGGAATGACTATTTGACATTTGAACTATTCAGAATAGGTTTGAAATGAATAGAAATAGGCCAGGGTATGGGCCACCATTAAGCAGACTGTAGTTTTTCTTCTGTGAAGCTTACTCAGGATGTTAGGTGCATTTCCATGCACCCTAGTTTGCCTCAATAATCCATTTTATATGGCAGCATCGATGGACTCAAGCATGGCAAAAATAGGTTGGCCCAGGATCAGGCAGTGTTTCGTTCTGCTGTGCATAGGGTCCTTAACAACAACAACAACAAATATATATATATATTCAATAAATGTATCTAAACCAGATTTTTAAATGTTAGCATATTTAGACAGGAACTGAATGTCAGAGAGGGGGCCAAGAATCTTAGGAATCATCTAGGTACCCCTTTCATTTTAAAATAACACTTCTCATCCTGGAAAATTAAGGGACTTTGTCCGTGGTCACCCAATTACAGCAACATATTTTCAAAGACTGTAGCTGCTATAGAAAGGGGTATTTCCTGTTCCTCCTCCTAAACTTATTATTTTTATTTTCAAAGGCTTTCCTCCTACGACTTTGGTAATAATTTAGTAGTTAAGTCAAAAGTTCAGCACAGAGAAAGTTTCCAACCTCACATGTAAAAGTCGCTAATTTATGAAAAATAACATTTTCACCATCATGAATAGAAGCCATTTCCTAGAGGAGCTCTCTATTTATGACAGAATGATGGAATGAGCATAATGAATAGCTGTTGAATGAATGCAGAGTGGCACCTTCATCATAGTTATCTTCTGATTGCTACTGCAGGATGCAAAATAGGTGCTCCAAGCATAGGCAGCACCAGCAATCGGGGCTAGGATTTTGCCCTTCATCGTTCTAACTTATCCTTTCTAGGTAGAGACGCTAGGTATGTGGGCATCCTGAGATTTCTGATGTAGCACACTGAGGATGCAACTTCACCTGTGTTATAGGCCTGCAAAAATATCTCACCTAAATCTCATCATGAGCAACAAGTCAAAGTAAGAGGTACTCTATAAAATAAATGACCTGGGCTTTTCAAAAGTATCAATGCTATGAAAATTTTAAATGAAATACAAAAAGACCTTGTTGAGTCTTCTTCTACAATAAATTAGAAGTCTTCTACAAAAGACAGGATGACTAAATGCAATTATTAAAGGTATTATTAAAGGTAATGAAACAGTATTAAATTAGGCTGCCTGGATTTAAACACCTTCCCACTACTTACTAGCTCTGTAGCCTTAGAAAAAAAATTTGATCACTTTGTGCCTATATTTTGTAAACTGTGAAACAGAAAATAATATTAATGTATAAGTGAGATTGGCACAGGACTGGGCAGTGTTTCATTCCGTTATATAAAGGGTCGTTATGAGTCAGTACTGACTTGATGGCACCTAATAAAACAACAAATGTATATTAAGGGTTGTGAGGATTATATATGATAGGGACCCTGGTGGCATAATGATTTAAGCACTTGGCTGCTAACCAGAAGTTGACAGTTTGAAATCACCAGAAGCTCTGCAGGAGAAAGAAAATAGCTCACTTAGTTAGCATTTAATAAATGGAAGGTATTATTATCATACAAGTTCAAATTCTATTTACCTTCTTGATTCATTTATTTCATACTTCATATCAATATAGTCATATATATTGATAATTATGACTGTCGGTACTGTTTTGTGCCCACCAGTGTTGTAAGTATTTTAATTCTTATAGAATCCAATAGGGTTTATCTATTATCTTTTAGAAAATGAGGGGATTGAAGTTTAGAGTAGTTAAGAAACTTACTTAAGATCAAGTAGTTAGAAAGAGGAGGGTAAAGATTCACTCTGCATCTACCAGGATCTACACTGAACACCTGCTTCAGTAACCTTCCTGGCTCTGAGTCTTCATTCTGTCAACTCAGGCAAGACTCTGTTTTGAAACTCTTTTAATGTACGTATTAATTTTTCTCATTATAATGACACTATTTAAATCACATTTCCACAATGTATTGTGACTATAGATAATAGGTGATTTTGGGGAGAAACTGATGATGAAAGAGGAGGGAACTCGGTTGAGAAAAAGAAGCTCCCAATGTAAGTTTGGACTCCAGACATTTCAATCTCGTAGCATTGACAAAGACAATTATAGTTTCTGAGCTGTTGATTTAACCCAGTAATATAGGGCGAAAAATATTAATAATTGCCTGCATTAGTAACCTGTGTGTTGTAGAGTATGATGAGAATCATGTAATATAATAGAATGGATGACCTTGGTAAACTATAAACCCTTAAAAGTGATAATAACAACAAAATAAGATTTCTCAAAGATAGTAACATTAATTAACAATGACATAATGTGCTATTGTATAATATCACATGGTATGGAGTCCTGGTGTGCTGCTGTGGGTTAAAGTGCTAGATTGCAAAGTCAGTTTGAACAACAAGGTTGCTGGTGAGCTTGGAAACCCTATACAGTGTCACTAAGGGTCGGAATCGACTCGATTATACTTAACAACAACAATATGTGTGATATAAGATATGCATATATACAAAGTGACCACAGTACATGGAGGATAGGTAATAATATGTGCATAAAGTCATGGTAGGTTGTCCTTTTATACTTTTTATTATCTGAGGTTCAGTATCCTTAATGGTATAATGAGGATCATACTATAACTTAGAAATAGATATGAGGATTAAAACTGA
Source organism: Chrysochloris asiatica (assembly GCF_000296735.1). Taxonomy (NCBI): domain Eukaryota; kingdom Metazoa; phylum Chordata; class Mammalia; order Afrosoricida; family Chrysochloridae; genus Chrysochloris; species Chrysochloris asiatica. Next base: position 10,299,602 of record NW_006408592.1, read on the forward strand.
AACAAAGTTGCAAGTGTTATGCAAAATGTCAAGAATCATTATAGCTTGGATATATGTTAGATTCACCAAAATCAAAATTCATCAATCCTATGCCAGAATTTGTCGTGTTATATAAGTATATTGGTCCCAAGAAACCCTTAGTATCTCAGAATGAATCATCTAGAAGGATTTTTGCTTTGTTTTGTTTTGTTCTAACGTGGCAGTTTCTGTAGCACTTGTAGGGGAACAACATTCAGATAACTACAGATGTGATCCTATAGATGAGCAGGAGGAGATTTTCAGACTCAGCATGATCTGAAGTCTTTGAACAATGATGTATCCCCACACAATCCTACCAACCCATGTGGTGGGTGTACTGGGTAAAGGACAGGCTTTGAATTTGTCTCTGCTATTTTTGCTCTAGGGCTACATTAGTCTTAGTAGAATCAGTTTATGCTACAGTAAATAATGGAAGGAATACCAAGATTTCAGTAGCTTCAGTGCAACAAAGGATTCTCACTTTTATAAAATGGCTTTCATCAGGCAGATCTTCAGGACAACTGTTCTTTGTGTCAAGTTTAGCATCTTGGCTGCTTCAGTTTTGACCCCCAGCTTCTTAACCCAAGATCTCATTCATAGTCACCAAAGCAGGAAGAAAATACTTTGGAAGTTCTGATGGCTGGATTTAGATAACTTGGCCTATAAGGGATGCATGTCTTTTCCACTCACTGTCCAATGGCTAGAACTACATATACGGCCTCACTAACTGCTAGGAGTCCAGAAAGACAGGAAGGTCAAATAAGAATTAGCACTCAAAGCCTACCTCAGTGTGCCCTAAACCAAACCAAACCAAACCAAAACCAAACAAACCAAAATCCGCCACTACTGAGCCAATTCCAACTCTTAGTAACTTGGTATAGGATTTCCTTGCCTCTAACTCTCTGCAGGAGTAGAAAGCCTCATCTTTCTCCTCTACAGCATCTGTTGGGTTTGAACTGCTGACCTTGTGATAAGCAGTCTATTGCTTATGCTACAGTGCACCAGGACTCCTTTACTGGTAATCAGATAGATGGTGTATTTTCTTCTCACAAATATACTAAACCTATTTCAGGAAAGATGCTCAGGATGTCTACATTCAGATTTAGGCAGCTCCAAAGAACTAAAAAGAAAAATTAAAATCCAAAAAGTTGTCTGCTTAATATCCCATCTATATGTAACGGAGGAGTAATTGGAAACAAGAAGAATAGAAAGCACAGTGTGGTCCCTGACCCATAGCAATTCTAAAATCCCACTGGGCAGTTACTGTGAAACCCATCAACCCAGCAGCAACAGATGTGTCTCATTTATTCTCAGAGACCATTCATTCTCTGGAGGGGAACCTTTCCCATTGTTCTCCATGGCCTTTAGCTTCACAAACAAAGACAATCCTTCATTTCCATTATTTGAAGGTAAATTTTGAAGATGGTTGTTGTTGTTGTTGTTAAGTGCCGTAGAGTCGGTTCCGACCCATAGCGACCCTGTACAGGGTTTCCGAGGGTGTGAATCTTTACGGGAGTAGAAAGCCTCATCTTTCTCCTGCAGAGCGGCTGGTAGTTTCGAACCGCTGACCTTAAGGTTCACAGCCCGATTCGTACCCGGAACACAAAGAGGAAGTTTAAGAAGAAAGAAAATGAACTTAATCTTTTATCAAATTTGTAGTAGTCTCAGTGTCTGCATGTTCAGTGGATGCATCTGGGATCCTACTACTGGAAATAATGATGGAAACTTTAGTTCTCAAACTTGTTATAGACTGTTTGAATCTGGGTCTGTGGTTTCAACAGACTCAGGACACCAATCCTCAAAAATCTGGGATCCCAGGCATCTAGGATGAAACACTGTGAATAACTCACATGTCTTAAATAATCTCTACTTCTAGGTCTCCCCTTAGCATTTTTCTGGTTGTAAGGAAGTGGTGGTGGCTGTGTGCCATAGAGTTGGTTCCGACTCATAGTGACCCTGTACAGGGTTTCTGAGGCTGAAAATCTTTACAAGAGTATAACGCCTCATCTTTCTCCCGCAGAACAGCTGGTAGTTTTGAACTGCTGATCGTGAGGTTCGCAGCCCTATTCATAACCATTACACTACCAAAGAGTAGAGACCCTGTAATAGGTGAAACTAGCATCAGACACCACCTCCAATCCCCTTAGCTCTAATCAATCAGTTGTCGCCTGGAGTGCAGGAGCAAATTCTGAGGGATTTGTCACGCTTATCCACTAAGGGCTTCTGGTATGGCGCTTGGATCAGCACTAGACTGCAAACTACAGGGTCAATAGTTCAAACACACAACTTGCTCCTTGGAAATCCTATGCAGGTTTGCTATGAGTTGGAAACAACAACAACATACTCCAAGGGAAGGGAGTCCTGGTGTGATGCCATAGATAAGTACTCAAACTCAGGGTTGGTTTAAACTGGAAGGCCGGCGGTTCTAACTTACCAGCTTCTCCTTGGAAATCCTATACTGGGTCACGATGAGTTGGAACTGACTCAGTGACATTTAACAACAACAACAACAATATACACTAATGGAAGGGAGTCCTGGTGTGGTGCCATAGGATAATTACTCCCCCTCAAGGTCAGTGGTTCTAATCCACCAGCTGCTCCTTGGAAATACTATACAGGGTCACTACGAGTTGGAACCGACTTGATGGCACTTGACAGCAATGAGCTCTGGTAGCGTAGTGGTTACGAATCGGTCTGTGAACCTTAAGGTCAGCAGTTCGAAACTACCAGCTGTTCCGCGGGAGAAAGAGGAGGCTTTCTGCTCCGGTAAAGATTTACAGCCTCGAAAACCCTGTAAGGGGTCGCTATGAGTCGGAACCAACTCCATGTAACATAACAACAACAACAATACACTAACGATGGACTGTGGTGTTGCAGGATCAGCACTGGACTGCAAACCACAAGGTCAGTAGTTCAAACCCACCAGCTGGTCCTTGGAAACCCTACACAAAGTCACTATAAGTCAGGACCGACTGGATGGTTCTTAACAACAACAGCGTATATATACTAAGGATGGGAGGATTGGACCATCCCAAAAGCTGCTCCATTGGAGAAAGATGAAGCTTTCTGTTCCCACAAAGATTCACAGGGTTTGGAAACTGACTGAACAACACTTAACAGTAACAACATATACTAACAGTAATGTAACTGGAAAAGGAGAGCTATGTAAAACCAGGCAAATATTACAGGTGTTAGTTACTACAGTTTGTAAAACATTAAATAAACAATTGAATAGATTAATAATATCTTGAAGATTACTAACAGTATAAGAATTAAAATTATATTACTTTTTAAATACTCACATGTGGGGGTGTGTATTTATGTGCTCACATGTGCAAAAGTATGTTTCAATGAATATTAGTTAATCTAGTGTACTAGAATTATTGCTTATAAAAAATCAAATCTATAATTGATTTGATCCATGTCAGTGTTATTTCCTTGAAGGTGGTTTCTAGTTGTCAGAAATTAATAGGGACAGGATATACTATGGTGGCAAGTGAGTTTCCAAAGGCAGTTTTTAAAGGCACTTGGCCAGTTGGACACCCCACCATGACCCAGCTGGATTTATTACTGCTCATTCAGACGTCTGGAAATCTCTTGATAATTCTCCTTCATATTAAATGGAGCCAGCACTTTTCAAATGTATTTCATTAAACTTCTTATATAACAACTACATACAAGAAAGAGTTTTCATCTCAGAAGGGTTTCTACATTTGAACTTATCAAGCCTCTATACAGTTCTATTCTTGATTAGCAATTTGTCCTCCTAAGAGCTTTAAGAGTACACCTTTATATCTCTGTAATTTCATCTTTTCCCATTTCTCCTTTATCGACACATTCAAATATATTTTACTCTTATCTTGGATCTGTCACTCAGCATATGTCAATGTCAAGAATTCTAGATGATAGTGGTGACTGTCAGTAAAATTCAGGGAAAAGGAAAAGAAAAGTCAGAAAGCATGCATCAGATCTCAGAAAGATGCTGTCTTGATAGATGGTATCCTAGTATGTTGTTCTCAATTGCAGTATTTTCATCAGACAACTAAATACCATTCTCCCCTCTTATGTGGAGAAGCATAGAAATGTCTTTGCCTGGCTGTTATCAAATATGATGTCTAATCTGTCCACATCATCATTCCCCTTTAATGATTTTAGACTTTTATTCAAAGCTCTTTTCTTTCTAAACCTCTCATCCTCAGCCCCACATTTCTTTGGTGAAATCTTCTTTATAACTGTTGCTTTCTGTTTGACTAAGTTACCTCCAATGTCCCTTGCCTTCACTCTCTAAGAAAACCATGGCCACTGTCTTCATCACATTCTTTTGAAGGTTCTGATCATGTGTCTACTTCCAGGAATCAATTGCAAGCCCTACTTGGAAAGATACTATAACTTAACATCTGTGTAAGGTACAGCACACATATAAATAATCCAGGTTGAGAGACCACAAATGTTTTTCTGCTAATTCAATAGTTGGATGTCTTAATTAACATTTAGATGGATTTTTAAATATAGGAATATATGAATTAGTGGGTTGCCTTTCTAGCAAAAGTTTTAAGTGAGGTTGACATCCCAATGACTAGGCAAAGCTAGTTAAATATGAATATGTCTTTAGAAAGAGTACTATTTAGGTGTTTTGTTGTTGTTATGTGCCATCAAGTCTATTCCAACTAATAGCAACTCTGTATATGGTTTGTCAGAGTGGCTGGTGTGTTTGAACCACTGACGCTGTAGTTAAAACTAACTTTCTGATCCATTGCTTTATCCCACAGCCCCACACCAGGACTCCAGTATATGATTTAGAAGGTAGAATACGGGAACTAAAAAAAAAAAAATAATTCATGAGTTAAACAAGAAAAAGATAAATTGAAGAATTTTAGAATACCTGTCATAACTCTTTCAGTGGAGAAAGAATTGAACTTGGACCACATATGGTAAAATTCACTCTTCTGAAACAGCAGACAAAGTGACAGAAATAGCATTTGCCTTATTTAATAACTGCACTTTTAAAGACATTTTATTGTTGTTTTTGTTAAGTGGCATCAAGTTGGTTCCAACCCATAGTCTGTATAGGGTTTCCAAGGAACAACTGGTGAGCTTGAACCACCGACCTTGTTGCTCAAACCAATTTTGCAGTTTAGCATGTTAACCCACAGTGCCAGGTGCCATAAAGCCAGTACCAACTCATAGCAACCTTATGCACAGTAGAATGAAACACTGCCTGGTCCTGCTCCAAACTACAGTCGTTGCTACTCTTGAGCCCATTACTGCTGCCACTATGCCAGTCCATTTTTTTGGAGGTTTTCCACTTTTTTGCTGACCAAGCATGTTGTCCTTCCTCAGGTACAGATCGCTCTTGATAATATGTCTGAAGTATGAGAGAAAAAGTCTGGCTGTCCTGGCTTATGCAGAGCATTTTGGCTATACTTCATCCAACACAGATTTATTTGTTCTTCTGGCAGTCCATGGTACTTTTAATAATCTTCTCTAACATATAGCTCAAATACATCAATTCTCTTATAGTCTACCTTATTTATTGTTCAACTTTCACATGCATATTAAGCTGTTGAAACTATCATAACTTGGGTTAGGGTATCTTAGTCTTCATACTGACATCTTTGCTCTTGAACACTCCAAAGAGGTCTTGTGCAGCAGATTTGCCCCATGTAATACATGATTTGATTTCTTAACTGCTCCTTCCAGGAGTGTTGATGGATTTCATTTGATTTCTTAAATAACCAGTACATACGATAAAGAGTTTTCATACCAGAAGGATTTCTGCATTTGAACCCTTAATCTTTTCTGAATATTAATGAAGAGAGGAAAAAAATAAAAGCAAATAGAATTCCATAATTTATTACAGACTAATACACAACACAAATCAGAGTTCATTCCTGAAAGGCAAGGGAAGTTCTGCCATAAGAACTCTATTAACACAATATATAATACTAATATCTGAACTGAGAAAATCTGAGTTGTCTTCATCTGAGTTGGAGAGATGACTAATCAGTTAGAATTAAAAGAAAGGTTAGTATTTGATTTGAGGGGCAAGAAAGAACTTCTGAATTCTGCTCACTGATTACTTTATTCATGAGAAGGATTTAAATTATAACTTATGACTAATTCACTTACCCATATTTACACAAGTGTAAATGGCAAATACAGGGTCCTTCCTTTGCTTCAGTTTGGAGCCATACGATTCATATCTTAGTATATTTCCATTAACCTAAATTTTAGACAAAAACTCCTCATGATGCAGAAGTTAAATGTTTGATTTCTAATCAAAAGGTTAGTGGTTTAAACCTTCTCAGTGACTCCATGAGGGGAGACCTTGTAATCTGCTTCATAAGGGTTATAGTCAAGAATAGCCTATGGGTCACTTCTGCCTTGCCTCATGGGATTGCTATGAGTCAGAATCAACTCACAGGCACCTAAAAGTATAAACAACAACCACTTTAGATAGCTGTTATAACAGAAGGAAAAGAAAAAGAAAGGATAAAAACAGTTCAAGGAAGTAGAGTTGAGGAACAGTAGCAAGATGCAGGGAGGAAAGAAATGGGGAAGACAAGAAAACAAAAGTTGAGTAATAGAGAAAGAGCAAATGAAAGGGATGAAAAGAAAAAATAATAAAAGATGAAAAAGAAAAGATGGAAGAAAAGAAGGAAGGGAGAAAGAACAAAGACTATCCAGCCTTTCTTTTCCCTTTTCTGATTTAAAGATTCCCTAGGAAACAGGATCAATTTTGATTTCTTAGAAAGCAGCATATACAGACCCATCTAAGCACAAAAGCTCTAACTTGGCCCAGGCTCTCGTTGTGAAGATGCAGGTAGTACAGGGGAGGTTGAAAAGTCCACAGCAATGAAACTTGCAGAGAGAACTGCTGGTGGGGTAGCTGAGGTCTTGCCAAGGCAATCACAGCATCCAGGGTCACAAGTGCCAGAGCCACTGGAGTCTGCCAGCCCATGGAATGTACTGCTGTGCTTCTGAATGAAGCTAGTAATTGTCCCGGAGAGATCTGGATTGCCCTGGCCTAAATGGAGCCCCAGAGAAGGATAGGGGTGGGGCACTTGAACAGAGTTTAGCAGCTCTGAGCTTGCCAAACCTTCCCATGGGGTCTACAAGTCAAAATAAATAACCTTTTCTTAAATTGAAGAAGTCTAAACCCAAGACAGAATGAGAAAATGAAGAGGAGTTGATTGCCTACTGATTTTATTTCTTCCACTCATTTGACAGGGAAGGCACTGATATTTTTGACACGTAGTACTTTGATGAAACCCCTAAGAGATGTTACAAAAAGTAAGAGGAGGAAGAAGAACACGAGGAGCATTAATAATAATAGTGAAAATTATAGTGGTAGTAGTGTTGGTGGTGATGGAGATGGTGGTGGTAAAAGACTAAATTTTGCCTAAAATTATTAGGAAATTTCTATTTAAGCCTTGTTTGACAAAATACCTAAGATGTTAGGTAACAAAAATGAGTATAAGAGGTATCATTTGTGTATAAGATAGAAAGATTGGCTAGCTTGCTGTAAGATCTCAAATATTCCTCAAAATCCTCAAACAGGAAGAGATTCTAGGGAAACCAGGGAAGAAAATTAAAAGAGGAAGAGAAATAATATAAAAGAAAATTACATAGGCTTAGAAATTTTGAATATTATTTGTAGATACTCAATAAAAATGAGTTGCACAAAGAAGGAAAGAATTAGGGAGCAAGGGAAGAAAAGAAAAAGGAAAGGAGGAAAGGAGAGATGAGGAGAAGGAGGGAGGGAGGAAAGAAGAAAGAAGGAAGGAAGGAAAACAAACTTGGTGTTTCCTTATTGTATCAAGGTAGTAAACAATGCAATTTACCTCTATCTAACTGGAGTCATGGTGTGGTGCTGTGGGCTAATGTGCTGGATTGCAAAGTCGGTTTGAACCGCAAGGTGGGTGGTTCAAGCTCACTAGCCACTTCTAGGAAACCCTATGCAGGGTCACCATGAGTCAGAACTGACTCAATGGCACAAAAATAACAACAACAACAGCAATCTTACGTCATTTTATAAACCACTATTTAAGAATGTGGCCCCAGTCAATTTTTTTTTTGTTTTGTGTTTTTTAATGAGGAAAGGGAAATACATTCTTTCTTGTATGTGTTTAATGTTGGAGACTTAAATTAAAGCAATTTTTCATTCTTGCATCCCTATCTTCTTGCATAAAGAATGATTTAGTGTTGCAGAATTCATCAGAAGTCTGGGCCTGCCTTGTTCATGCACATGCATTCACTTCTCCTTGTATTTATTTACATCTTCACCCAAAGTCTCAGGCACAAAGGAACTTAACTAGATCTGGGAGTAATGCTTAGGATTAGTATGCCGACTGCTTAATAAAACCTGGATGATTTAGCAATTCCCCCATTTACCTTCCCATCTCTCTTTGCTCTTTTTTCTAAGGGGGGGGGGAAATTAGAACTGTAATAATATTAATGGGTTAATCTTAAAAGTTTCCATTTGGCAAATTAAAAAAGAGATTTAAAAATCATTAAAGCATTAACATTCTGTTTACTCATTTGCTGAACATTTGGGGACAAATCAGGAAACACTAAGATGCCACAATAATTATGGTTGAAAAATAGTTTTCTAAGTGCAAAATGTTATCCAAAACATGCCTTTAAGGGCTCATTCACACCCCAGCTGATCATTCTAGAGAACTCTGCAATGAGAATGAAGCAAAAGGAGAGAACTCTAGAAATAGAAGCATGAAAAATAAATAGGCATGACCTAAAATAGAGTGACCTTTCAGTTAGCAACTGAACTTTTAACCACTACACCACCAGAGCTCTTGAAAATGAGATATTTTACTCAAGTGTGAGGTGCTATGCAAGTGTGCAAGATGGCAGTGGTGGGAGATGAAGAAAACATGCTGTGATAGAAATTATATCCCCAAAAGTGTGAGTCATCATTCCCTTTGCTACCTCAGGAAGGAACTGTCTTCAGTCCTCCTGCCCCAGCCACCCCATACCTCCAACACCTCTCAGAAAAAGTTTGTCAACTTTCCTTCATTCCTCCAGCTATCCAGATAAGGGGGTGAATTTTTCTCCTGTGGTCATCGATGAGAGTTCAGACCACACTAACTTTAAACAAATGTGTGTTGGTTTCTTGCTTGCTTTGGAAACACTCATTCTTGAGGTACCTTCAACACCTAGACCACTGCAGAGAATGACTCAGTGGTTTCCATGATCTCTAGTCATAAAGCAGGGAAATGAAATCCTGTACTTTTGGTCTAAGCTAGATCTCTTCATTGATACCAGCATGCCTCTTCAGTATCCTGTGCCACAAGGCCTTCAATATTGACAATGTTAAAAAAGACAAGCACAAACGAAGGAGGCCACTTAAGGCAGTCCTTCATCAATGCACATGTCCAGAGCCTCACCATGTGCCCAATTCTCATTAGAAGAGAGTAGCTGAGGAGGATCACGTCAGGATCTGCCCTTGGGAACATATACATTTGTGAGGAAATGGCATTTTTATAACTGATTTTATGCTCAACAAATGGAAGGAGAGATACAGAGGCAAAATGTTTCTGAAGCTTAGAGGAGGGAGACATCTTCCTACTAAGATTAAGGAAGGCTTCATGGAAGTACCTTTGGAACTGAGCCTTGAAAGGTGGGAAACATTGTATAAGAAGGATATTTCAGTTAGGAGAAAAACTTTGGGGAGAGATTCTAAGCTCCTATTAGAATCAAGAGCCCTAGTGTGATGCTGCAAGATAAGCACTGAACTGTTAACCACAAAGTTGGCAGTTCAAACCCACCAGACACTCCTTGGAAACCCTATACAGGGTCACTATGAGTCAGAACTGACTCACGGGCAATTAACAAAAATAACAGCTGGAAGTGAAGGAATCAGAGCAAACACATATTGCTAACTAATGTTTGTTCTTGTTATGTATGTTTCTTGATGTATGTTTCCTGTTATCATCACAATAGCCCTGTGAAAGAAATATCTTTACTATCTCCATTTAAGAAACAAGAACACTAAGGCCCAGATTAAAAAGACATAGCTACTTAAGTGTCAAAGAAGACTCCATTTGTGGAGTCATGAACTCATATTCACATGTACTGAAATGTAGTACAGTAAATATCAACATGGAGAGATGTACAAGATGGTCAGAGGACACAGAGGAAAGTCACTAATTCTATATTATGATTAAGGAGTTGGATAGGAGGCAGGCTTTCACTATAGAAAGACTGAGGGAGTGTAGAAAGAGCAGGGTAGACCATCCCAGGCAGAGGGATCAGCGTGTGCTAAAGTAGACATGGGGGTCATGATTTGAAGTGAACAGTGGGGACTTTAAGCAGCCCTGGTGGTTCAAACACTTGACTGGTAACTGAAAAGTAAGTGGATTAAAGCTACCAACACTTCACAGGAGAACGATAAGGCAGTCAACTTCCATAAGATTTGTAGCCTAGAAACCCTACAGGGCAGTTGAACTCTGTGCTATAGGGCACAGTGAGTCAGAATCAACTCCGCAACATTGGGTCTTATTTTGTTTCAATTTTGAGGTGGAACTTCAGAACAAGTGTGAGGATAAGTGGTCCATAGCCAAGTGTGAGACAGGGGCTGCAGAAACACACCAGATTTACGCCGAAATTCATTTGCTAGGTTACAGGATTCAACCTTCATTCATAATAGTCTTCAAAGAGTTCACAAGAGGCAAGAGTCCTGATTATATTTTCATTTCTTAAAGATCACTTGGCTACAATGTGTAAAACAGATGGGCTAAGGCGAAACTGGCAGTAGGAGACAAGTAGGAGTGAAGGAAGATGAAGACTCATAGAAATCTACACAAGAGGTATACGGTCAGTAACAATAGGATGGAGAAGAGGAAAAAAAATCAAGAGATACTTAAGAAATTAGATGGTCAAGAAGCAGAAAATGTTTAGTGAATGTGTAGAAGGAGGCATTAACTTGAGGATACTCCTGACTCTAAGTAAGACATGTATCTGTCTGTGAAGATGAGTTATACGAAAGCACTTTCATCCCTGTGAAGACATCCCAGTGATAATGGTGATAATCATACATACCCTTTGAATGAGTCACTGCTGCCAGTCTTTTTCACCTTTAGTTCATCCTCCATGATGTCCAATTTGTGCAATTATCCTTTGTGATGCTAAAATTGTCAAAACAATAGAAGTTTACTGTTTCCTTTAAAAACTTGGCTCTGGCAAGGGAGAGGAGAGAAGAAGGAGAAGAAAAGGAAAGGTAAGAGAGAAAGAAAGGAGCAAAGAAATGAAGACATAAAGGAATGCTCAGATCCAGAGGAAAGCAAGAGTTTGAAGCTTCTTATACTTCTTATGTTTATATTTCATATACTTGATCATTTCACTTGTTGATAATGTGAAGATTGTAGTAAAAATAGTATCAATTTACTGAGTCTTTCATATGAGCCAAAAATATTAGACATTTTCACTTACTGTTTCATTTAATCTCGTCAAAGAACAAGCTGGAGCTGCTGTTAAAATTAAAGAGTTTATTAAGGAATTAAGCAATCCAGGATCAAGCAGTACCTTTTAAGGATTCACCACATACTGCACCAAAGGAAATTTTCACGGAGCTTAAATACAGAGCATCCAAGAACTTACAGGAAGAAAATTCTGATTGGTTGCCAATTAGAAAATCACACTTTAATAGACACAAGTCAATGACAAGACCCCGTAAACATTATATTTCTAATTGTACGGTTTGGGTCATTTAACAGTTTATTCAATGGATATTTTAAGGGCCAGCCCAAATGAATGCTCTTCCTGGGAGTATGCTGTGAGTGGAGGGTTAAGAGTAGAGGAGGAGGCCCATAGACTTCCTGAGGTATGTTGGCTAGCTGACTTTTAAAAGTTCAGAAAAAAAGTAAAAAGAAAAGGGGGGAAATCTGCCATCCAGCCAGCATCTTTGGCAGAAGCTGCTCCTTTGACAAGCACTCAGTACTTTTGAGTTCCTTCACAATCCCATAATAATCCTCTTAGTTATCAAATTATTATGTGATTGTCCTCATCTTATAAATGAAGAAATTAAGGCAAAGAGATGTTGAAAATTTTATGTAAGCTCACACATCTAGTAAGGATCGATTCCAGAATTTGAACAAGGTATTCTGACTCCAAAGGTCATTCTTCCTTCGCTATGTGAAAATAAGTAGATTTTATAGACATACTCAAAGGAGAGAAAGTTTATATATATCCAACTATGGAACTGATATACAGAGGAATGGGAGAGCAAAGGTGCCCCAGTATTCTCTTTATCACTCATGGACCAACTCTGATTAGCATTGAAGCCTGGTTGATTTTCACTTGTTAACTGCATGCTTGTCAGCTGTGTAAATATGTTTCTAGAACCTTAAGAATCACCCCCCCCCCCGAAATAGGTTCCATTTTTCATTTGTACAGCAAGAACTTGGTGCCTACTCAATAAAACATAATGACAGTTGGGCAGTAGAGTTTAGGAATGATAGTTCAAGAGAACACAAATCTTGTTGTTGTTAAGTGTCATCGAGTAGGTAGCAACTCATAGTGACTTTATGCAAAGCAGAATGAAACACTGCCCCATCCTGGGCCAACCTCACTACTGTTGCCATGTTTGAGTTCGTTGATGCTGCCACTTGGCCAATCCATATCTTTGGGGGTCTTCTTATTTTTCTCTAACCCTCCAACTTAACAAGCATGATATACTTATTCAGCAACTTGTCCTTCTTGACAATATGTCCAAAGTATGAGAGACGAAGTTTGGCCATGCTGGCCTCTAAGGAGCACTCTGACTGCACTTCTTCCAAAATGGATGTATTGGTTCTTTTGGCAGCACATGGCACTTTCAGTATTCTCCTCCAACACCATAACTCATAAATTATTCTGTGGTCTTCCTTATTCACTGTCCAGCTTTCACATGCATATTAGGTGATTGAAAATACCATGGTTGGTTCAGGAACACCTTAGTCCTCAAGCTGACATCTTTGCTCTTCAACACTTTAAAAAGGTCTTGTGCAGATTTGCCTAACGCAATATGTCACTTGATTTCTTGACTGCTGCTTCCATGAGTGTTGATCATTGATCCAAGAAGAATGAAGTTCTTGACAACTTCAATCTTTTCTCTGTTGATAAGAAATGCTGTTTATTGGTCCAGTGGGGAGGATTTTTGTTTTATTTACATTGAGATGCAATCCATACCGAAGGCGTGCTCTTTGATCTTCATCAATTAATGTTATAAGTCCTCTTCACTTTCAGCAAGCAAGGTTGTATCATCTGCATATCACAGGTTGTTAATGAGTCTTCCTCCAATACTGATGCCATGTTTCTCTTCATGAAACCCAGGTTCTCAGATTATTTGTTCAGCATACAGGTTGAATAAGTATGGTGAAAGAATACGAACTTGTCATACACCTTTCTTAATTTTAAACCATTCAGTGTTCCCATATTCTGTTCGAACAACTGCCTCTTGGTCCAGGTACAGATTTCACAGAAGCACAATTAAGTGTTCTGGAATACTCATACTTCGCAATGTTGTCCATAGTTTGTCATGATCCACACAATCAAAAACCTCTGCATAGTCAATAAAGCACAGGTAAACACCTTTCTGATATTCTCTGCTTTCAGCCAAGATCCATCAGACATCAACAATGATATCCCTCGTTCCAAGGCCTCTTCTGAATCTGGCTTGAACCTCTGGAAGTTCTCTGTCAATTTATGATTGTAGCCATTTCTGTATTAACTTTAGTAAAGCTTTACTTGCATGGGATATCAAGGAGAACACAATAGTCCAGTTTAAAATGGTCTTGGACCAGAGACCTCACCACAGAGATGGTGGCAATTCTATCTTGGCTGTCAGATCATTTCAGAGATGGCTTCTTAAATGTCTGTTTCATTTCTTATTTCTTTTCTCCCAAGCCACTAATACAAAAAACACTTGTTTTCAGCTCAGTTTGATGTCTTCTCTACATGGCTAATGGTACCTCCCAGTGACAGCCCCTTAGACGTAACTTCTTTTGGATCAGTGACACTGCCCAATCTTCAGTGGCTGCTTCTCTGACACTGTGTGCTTCAAGTTCAGCAGTGCACTTCCCTTGTACCATAGCACATGACCTTTTTGTGTGTGAATGTACACAGGGAAAAATATGACAGGAAAATGCATGCATTGCTAACACACTACTACTGAGCCTGGATTCAAAGTTAACACTTAAAAACAAAAAGGGAACTATATTTATAGTCTATCTTAGATAAGCCAAGTTTCATGCTAGGTAGATATGTGACTGGTCACCACCACTTATTCATCGAGACTTAGAATGAATCCCATTTAATGGAGTATAGATTAAATAAAATCCCACCATCCAGGCAAGAGCCAATACCAGCTGCTATACACCAGGTAGGCAGCCAACACCTGTTACAGTTACTCTGAGTTGAGTAAATATAAGAGTGAAAAGGGAAGCGCATCTCCTGATCACATCTACCTGGAGGCAATCATAAAACGTAAAAAAAAGTCAACATACATTCATCTAATTATTGAGGTCACACTTAACTGTTGAAGATGCCCCAGAAACAGATGACCATATCAGCACATGCCCATAAACAAGATAGAATAACTGGGACAGATGAGCAAGAGATAGATCTAAACATTACATTGGAAGGAGGCCAGGCTTTGAAAATGCCTGAACAGGAATGCAGGAGAATGATAATGAGGTGAATTCAAATGCTCCACAGAGGGGTTGAGAAAAATAAGGAAGAAGTCAGGAAAGCACTACAGGAACAATCAAATAAGACAGATACAGCATTGAAAAAATTTAAAACCTGCAAAAAGAGGTCTAAATGGTTAATAATAAAATATCAAAATGGACAATACACTACAAGGGCAAAGGAGTATAATTGAAGAGATGAAAGCCAGAACTAGTGAACTGGAAGGCAAATTTCTCAGTACTGCTAAGATAGAAGAGCAAGCAGAAAAAGAAGGATAAAAAAAACTGAAGAAAATCTAAGATTTATTTGGTACAATGTGAAGAGGAACAATTTAAGGATTATTGGCATTCTGGAACAGGAAGAATCACACAAGTCCACAGAGGAGATAGTTGAAGAGCT
>NW_006408592.1:10316170-10318321 GCF_000296735.1 Chrysochloris asiatica
TAGAAATCAACAATTGGAAGACCAAGAAAATAAAGTCAAATACATGGAAACTGAATAACACCCTGCTTAAAAGCTACTGGGTAGTAGAAGAAATAAAACATGAATTCATAAAGTTCCTAGAAAAAAATGAGAATGAAAACACAACATACCAAAATCTTTGGGACATAACAAAAGCAGTACTAAGAGGACAATGTATTGCAATAAATGCACACATCCAAAAAGAAGAACCAAAATCAACACATTAACACAACATCCCCAACAACTAGAAACAGTCCAGCAAAGTAAACCTACAGTCAACAGAAGAAAGGAAATAATAAAGATTAGAGTAGAAATAAATGAGATAGAAAACAGAAAAACTATAGAAAAAATCAACAGAACAAGAATCTGCTTCTTTGAAAGAATTAATAAAATCGACAAACGATTGGCAAACCTAACAAAAGAAAAGAGGGAGAAGAAACAAAAACACGCATAAGAAACCACATGGGTGATGATGTCACAAACAGAACCAATAGAAAATACTCCATTGTGCTCATGAGGAACCTGTGCATGACCAGGAGGCAGTTAGAACAGAAAACGGGATATTGAATGGTTTAAAATCAGGAGAGGTGTGTGTCAGGGTTGTAGTCTTTCATCATAATTATTCTATCTGTTTGGTCAGGAAATAATCTGAGAAATTGATTTATCTGAAGAAGAACTTGTTTTAGAATTGAGGAAATACTCATTAATAACATGCAATATGTAAATGATACAATCTTGCTGGCTTGAAGCACAGAGTACTTAAAACACTGATGAAGATTAAACACTACACCCTTCATTCTGAGTTGCAACTCAATGTAAAATAATAAAAAATCCTCATAAATAGACCAATGAATCCTCATAAATGGACTCAATATAAAATAATAAAAAATCCTCATAAATGGACCATGATAAATGAAAAGTTTGCAGTTGTCAAAGATTTCATTTTAACTATCAGCGCTCATGGAAGCAGCAGTCAAGAAATCAAATTATTTATTGCATCAGCAAATCTACTGTGAAAGACCTAGTTAAAGTGCTAGAAAGCAAAGAGATCACTTTGAGGAATTAGTTGAACCTGACCCAAGCCATCATATTTTCAATAGCTTCATATGCATGTGAAAATTGGGCAATGAATAAGGAAGACCTTAGAACAATCAATGCATTTGAATTGTTCTTGAGAAGAATATTAAAAGTACCATTGTTGTTGTTGTTAGGTGCCAGGGAGTTGGTGCTGACTCATAGTGACCTTATGCACAGCAGAACAAAATACTGCCCGATCCTGGGCCAACCTCACTATAGACTTCCAGAAAACAAACACATCTTTTGAAAGAAGTATAGCCAGAATGTTCCTTAGAAGCCAGGATGTCAAGACTATATTTTATAATTCAAAGATGTTATAAGAAGGAACTAATCACTAGAGAAAGACATCATACTTGGTAAAGTGGATGGTTTGCAAAAAAAGAGAAGTCCCCCTCCAAGAAGATGGATTGACACAATGGCAGCAGCAATGGATTCAAACATAACAACAATTGTGAGGCTGGCTTAGGACCAGACAGTGTTTCGTTCTATTGTACACAGGGTCTCATGGAGTTAGAACCAACTAGATGGCATTTAACAACAGCCTTAGAGTATATGGGAGAAACATGTAGAATAATTACCATGGCACAAGGTTAATGTTCACAAATGTTTGTTGTTGTTATTGTCTGTATAGTGATTTAAATGGATATGTTGTTGGTGTTAAGTGCCATCCAATCTGCCCCAACTCATAGCAACCTTATATATAGTATCCAAGGAGCAGATGGTGAGTTTATATCACCAACCTTGTGGTTCAAACTGACCTTGTGGTCCAGTGTTTTAATCCTCAACACCATACCAGAACTCCATTGAATGAATATAGTTGCTGTTATTGTTATTTTTATTAGCCAAAGACCACTTAATAGGTATAAGTAATCTATTCAGCCTTTGAGCTCTTCTGTTTCTGTCCTTGTTCTCTCTTTCCCCCTCTTCTGTCTTCTCTTTATCTTTCTCTCTCCTCTCTTTTTTTCTTACCTACTGCTTATTACCAAGGAGCTCTGGTAGCGTAGTGGTTATGAATCAGGCTATGAACCGCAAGGTCAGCAGTTCGAAACTACCAGC
>NW_006408592.1:10318674-10321580 GCF_000296735.1 Chrysochloris asiatica
TCTCTCTCTCTTTCTTTCTTTCTTTCTCTCTTCTCTTTCTTTATGTCTACTTCCACAAACATGCAGTGATATCTACTATGTAACCAATACTGTTCTAGATATAATGAGGAGAAAACAGATTAACCAGATATTAATCTCTATTCTCCAGGAAAATATAATTCATATGAAAACTAAAGGAAAGAAAAAATATATTTTGTACACAGGCATACCTTGTTTTATTGTACTTCACAGGTATTGCATTTTTACAAATTGAAGGTGTGTGGCAACCCCGCATTGAGCAACTGTATCAGAACAATTTTTCCAGCAGTGTGGCTCAGTTTGTGTCTCTGTATCATCTTTTGGTAATTCTCACAATATTTCAGAATTTTTCATCATGATATTACACTTTGGGATAGTGTACACAAATGTTGCAGGTATTGGAGAACCACAGAAGTTGTGTGACTTGCTTTACTGAGATATTCATTTTATTGTGACAATCTAGAATGGACCTTGTGATATCTCTGACATATGCCCACAAGTCAGAAAATGCCGAGAATCAGAGGAGAGAGTTCAGCTAAATTTCTTTGGAATAGCAGAGGTAGAAGAGCTTATTTCTTTTTAGGATGATGGAAGGCTCTTTTGAAAAGGTGGTGATACATGTAAGTAAATAATAATGATGATGGTGTGTGCTATTGAGCCAGTTCTGACATATAGCAACCTGTGTAGGGTTCTGAGGCTGTAAATTTCTATGGGAGCAGAAAACCTCATCTTTCTTCCAAAATAATTATAGTTATTAATAATTAAAGTGATCATTTTTTAAAGACTGCAATGTACCATGTATGTTACATACATTATCTCAATTAATTCTCTGACATCTCTAGTTATCTGACCTGGAAGTCCAGTTTCGTACTCACTACAGGGATATACCTACCATTATCTTTCTGGACAGTGGTTAAGAAAAGACATGATTTACACAGTTGGAAATCAAAGAAAAGGACCTTTCAGTGTAATCAACAGTAGGAATTAAGGCCCTAAAGAGAGAAGGCTTGTGGCACATCAAGAAATAATAAAGTCTTTCATTAAATAATCAGATAGGATTGATTTGGGGGTCCATAATTTCTTCAGGCTTAATCTGATTCATTTTTTGGGTCTTGGAGTCTGCTATGGAATACCTATGAATATAAACTTCTTTGGAAATATCATCTTTAAAGATATAATTAGCTCAGTTAGCATGATTTTACACTGGAGTAGGGTAGGCCCTTATCCAATCTGACAAGAACCCTTATTAGAAGACACACAAAAACAGAGACCCAGAAGGAAGGTGACCATGTGAGGATGAAGGCAAAGATTGGAGTTATGCCATCACTAGCTAAGGAATGCCCATCTTCCCAAAAGCTGACAGACAAAGACAAAATCTTCCCTAGAACCTGCTGAGAGAGTTTGACACTTTGAAATCAGACTTCTAGTCTACAGAATTGTGACAGAACAGATTTCTATTGTTTTAAGCCACACAGTTTGTGTGACTTTGCTATGGCAAAGTTGCATAAGCCTATTTATCTCTCTTAGCCCTTCCACTTTCTGGAGGGTAATAATCAGCCCTGTCTAAACCTTACTCTCCTCATCTATACAAAATTCACAATGATCTCTTCTTCTAGAGTTGCTGTGAAGATTGAGATGCAGTATGAGACATGTTTGTCATGACACATGGTAGGAAGTCAACAAACAAAAATAGCAAAAATACTACCTATTCCGAGGTTTGTTGTGAAGGTTACATCTTGCTTTGGAGAGTGGTTGACAGAAATAGTTATTGTTGTTGTTGTTAAGTGCTTTGGAGTTGGTTCTGAATCATAGTGACCTTGTATAGTGGGACTCACTAAATGTAGACTCCCATCTTTCCATGAACAAAAATGTCAAGGAGGCAGGTGGGAGATAGAGGCTTTTGGAGCAATTTGTGTTGTGTATGAGACTCCCTAAGGTGTCAGTTACCTCCAAAAACACCCAGGTATTAGCCCAGCTGTCCTACTTGGGGGCTGGGAAGGTCAGAGAGGTCATTGCCCTTCCTTCCTTTCTTGACTTTTCACTCAGCACAACCTATGCTGGAAAGGAGAATTGGCTCACACTTTACAAAATTTAGCCTTAACCTCTTCCTTCAGAGTGCAAATATTATGTGTACTTTCTGTCTGCATACTCAGTAAGGTTCTTCTTATTCATTCTGTCTTTATTTTAATTAGCTATATACATTCAAGCTTGGGACTGAACAAAGACTGGGAATGTCCTTTTCACTTTGTTATACCTTGAAGTGAGGACAAAAGGAAAATGAATTTCTGTATGCTTAGTTTATATATGCTTCATTCATTCTATACATTTTTACCAATGGTCTTCTGACCAGGAAAGAGATTCAGATCACTTCCGAATGGTTATCCACTGATAATCTCATGAATAGCACCAGAATAACATCAGATATAGCACTAGCACAGGTTGGAAGACATATAAAATGGGACTGGTGAAGAATTGTATCTTCTCAAAATAGAGTTGACCTTAATGACATGAGCAGAGTAAAGCTTTTGAGACCTTCATTTAATGATGGGCTAAACTTAAAATGAAAATAAACAACTGAAAACATCCATTGATGATTAGAAAATGGAATGTATGAATATGAATCTAGGAAAATCGCATGGAACAATAAAGATCAATATGCTACATGTTAGTAAGCTAAATTGGACTGGTATTGACCATCTTGAATCAATCATATGGTTGACTGTGCAGGTAATGACAAATCCGGAGTCCTGGTGTGGTGCTGTGGGTTAATGTGCTGGTCTGAAAAGTCATCTTAAACTGCAAGGCGGGCAGATCATGCTCACTAGCTGCTCCTTGGAAACCCTATACAAGGTTGCTATGGGTCAGAACCAACTCAATGACACTTAACA
>NW_006408592.1:10322060-10330614 GCF_000296735.1 Chrysochloris asiatica
GGTGATTTAGCTCTGGCCTATCAAAAGCCATGTTGCCCTTTAAACTACGCACCTTATAGCTTAGGGCGGGGAAACAGAAACCTAAGATTACAAAATGGAGTTGAAGGGAGGGGAGAGGGAAAAACCTGGAAGGTACAGCCTAAAATGGCGGGCCTGATTGTGACTGATTGATTATTGTAACATTTGGTTAAACAAGAAAAAAATGAATGGCCGTCTCTATGATCCAGGCCCACGGGAGAAGGGACGACAGTCATTTTTCCGTAGCTACTTCCTGCTGGCATTGGGACGGTGAGGTTGTCTTTCTTTGGGCTTGGACCATGGTCGGCGACGGCTTTGTCATTGTTGGCGGTGTTGTAACTGGGTCAGCAGATGGACTGAGGTTGGTTCTGCAGTCTTAGGTCAGCTTGTAACAACAACTGGGTAGCAGCTTGCTGGGAAATTTGGGTATGCGGCTAACCTGTAATTGAACAAAACAAAGAAGACAAGGGGCAACTTCCAGTAAATGCTTGCAGTTCCAGTAGTTATGCCTACCCCAATACCTAGTGCTGCTACCAGGGGTAGGATTGCTACTTGGATTGCCCTCTTTTTACGAAGCCATGCTGAGCATTATAGTTAGGAGGGGATGATGGTTTGAGTCCTCCAGCAGGGCTGTGGAAGGGCTTAACCCTTGAGATGTGCAACCAGCTCGAGAGACCCTCTAACTTAACTGCTGTTGTTGTTGTTGTTAAGTGCCTTCGAGTTAATTCCGATCCATAGCGACCCTGTACAGGGTTTCCAAGGCTGTAAATCCTTCCGGGAGCAGAAAGCCTCATCTTTCTCCCGCGGAACGGCTGGTAGTTTCAAACTGCTGGCCTTAAGGTTTGCAGCCCGATTCGTAACCACTACGCTACAGGTGTGGTTAAAATTACTTTATGTGAACCAATCC
The DNA here is from genome assembly GCF_000296735.1 of Chrysochloris asiatica. NCBI lineage: Eukaryota > Metazoa > Chordata > Mammalia > Afrosoricida > Chrysochloridae > Chrysochloris > Chrysochloris asiatica. The sequence continues at coordinate 10,322,986 of NW_006408592.1, forward strand.
ACTTGGGTTTAGCAAGACCCAGTCAGCATGAGGTTCTAGAGTTAACTTAGTAAGGACAGCTTTGATTGACCTGTTGGTTCACTCCACCTTCCCTGATGATTAGTCACTGAGTTATGTGAGAAGTGAATTTGGGGCCGTTGTCTGACTGGAGGGAAGTAGGGACCCCAAAGAAGGGAATAATTTCCTTGAAAAGGAAAGCAGAGACTGTGGTGGCTTGCTTATTTGTGGTAGGAAAAGCTTCAACCCACCCAGAAAAGGTAAAAAGTTGGACTTTTGTGGGTGAAACTCGATAGCCTCTTTCTGCAACATAATTAAGAAGGGCATACTTATCTTGCTGGACCTCTACTAGTGATGGGGTGCAAACTAGGAGATCTTCTACATACTGAATACAGTGGGAGGTCCATAAGTGAAGAAGGGACAGGTCTTGGGCTAGGATTTGTCCTAAGAGATGAGAACTATCCTGGAAACCTTGTGGGAAGACTGTCCAGGTGGACACCTTTGATGTAAGATCGGTCCAAATGAAAGCAAAAATATTTTGGGAATCTGGGTGCAAGGGGATAGAAAAAAAGGCATCTTTTAAATCAAGGACTGAGAAATGTGTGGTGCTAGAGGGAATGGAAGACAGAATAGTGTAAGGATTGGAAACTACTGGTTGAACTGGGACTACAGCTGCATTAATAAGCCAAAGGTCTTGAACTAGGTGGTAGGCTCCATTGGTTTTTTTTATTGCCAGGATGGGGGTATTATAGGGTGAATTAGTTGGTTTTAAGTTAACAATTGGCTGTAATTCTAAAACATTAGACTGTGGGAGAGGGTATTGTGCTTGAGCTGGGAAATGGGTGGGATTTTTGAGGAGGATTTTGACTGGAGGGCATTTGGCTATTGAAGGGGAATGTATGTCCCAAACTTTAGGATTCACAAGGTCAGGACTGATGGGCCACTGGGAAGGAGGGGCTTGAGGTTCAATACCCTTTGATAGTAAGAGGCAAAAGGAAGATGTTGGAGTGCTGGAGAGACCCTGAAAGTCAAACTTGAGAGAGGTGCCAAGCTTAGATAAGATGTCCCGCCCTAAGAAAGGTATGGGGCAAGAGGGAAGGACTAAAAAGGAATGTAAAAATTCAAAATTGCCAATTTTGCATAAAAGGAGGGGAGTTTGCTGTAGGCGTCGTCTTTGATCTTCTACCCCAACAATAGAAGTCCCTCACAGGGAGGTGGGTCCCCAGAATTCCTGCAATGCAGAAAAACTAGCACCAGTATCAAGTAAAAAGGCGATCATCCTACCTGCCATGGTGAAAGTTACCTTGAGCTCCTGGGCGGTGATCCGCATTGGGCCAGACAGGCCAGGGCCTCCTCATAGGTCTTCTGCCGCTAGACCAATAAGGTGGCTTAAGGGGTTGGGGTGGCGGGGGCGGCGACCGGATGGCGGGTAGACGCCAAGGGGCAGTCGAAACCCCAATGTCCCTTCTGCTTGCATTTGGGGCAGGGCCTGGTGGGAGGTTTGGGATTTGGGCATTCTTTGGCCGAATGTCCACCCTGGTTGCACTGGAAGCAGGGTCCCGGAGGCATTGTGGGTTTTCCACTTACACGTGGTGGCAAGATGGGGTTGATGGCCTGAGCTAATAACTGGTCCTTTTTTATACAGCCCTTGCATCATCTCGGCCATTGTAGGCTTTAAATGCAACAGAGAGAGCCTCTGCTTTAGGGGTTAGGGGACCCCTTTCTAGCCTCTCAAGTTTTATTTTGATGTCAGGGTAGCTCTGACAGAAAAAATGCACCATAATTAAGCTTTGGCCATCAGAAAGGTGTGTGTCAGGGTTGAATTATTTTACCATACTATTTGATCTGTATGCTGAGTAAATAATCCAAGAAGCTGGATTATAAGGAAGAATGTAGTATCAGGTTTGGAAGAAGACTCATTAACAATCTGCAATATGCAGACCATGCAACCTTGCTTGAAAGAAGTGAAGAGGACTTGAAATACTTACTGATGAATATAAAAAACTAGAGCCTTCAATATGAATTTCACCTTTACTAGTGGACAAGTAAATTAACATCATGATAAACAGAGAAAAAAAATTGAAGTTGTTAAGGACTTCATTTTGCTTGGATTCACGATCAGCATTACTAAAAGAAGAAATCAAATGATGTATTGCATTAGGCAAATATGCTGCACAAGACTTCTTTCAAGTGTCCCAGAGCAAAGATGTCAGTTTGAAGACTAAGGTGTAACTGATCTACTTCATGGTGTTTTGAATCATCTCATATGCATATGAAAGTTAGAGAAAAATAAAAATAAATAAAAAATTCAAATTGATGCATTTGAATTATAGTGTTAGAGAAGAATGCTGAAAATATCATGAACTGGCAGAAGAACAAAGAAATCTATGTTGGAAAATGTACAGCCAGAATGCTTATTAAAAGCAAGAATAGTGTGACTTTGTTTCTCATACTTTGGATACGCTGTCAGCAGAGATGAGTCTCTGGACAAAGCCATCATTATTGGAAAAGTGGAAGGTCAATGAAGAAGCGGAAAACCCCTAGCAAAAACATGGAAACTGTGGCAGCAACAACGGGCTCAACATAACAATAATTGTGATGTTGGCACAGGACTGGGCAATGGTTCATTCTGTTGTGCATAAGTTTAGTATGAATCTAAGTCAACTCAATAATACCTAATAACAGCTACAACAACATGATCAAATTCACCAATCTCCTCCTTTAATTTCCAAGATTTTACTATCACAATAAACTCTGTTATAACTCACAACTGAGCCATGATACACTGTCAGCATCTTCCCCTGCCTTCAGACCCATAAGTAAAAAGTTGTCTTGTGGGAGTTACAAAGACATGACTAGAAGAGACTTGTTAAATAATTCACTGTGTTGAAGTACTCTACTCTTTGTTTCTGCAAGTTATCTGAGTGTTAGGGTTCAGGCCCTGAAGGAAACAGCCTTCTGAGTACATAGATGCAGAAATATTGACTAAAATACTAGAACTCATTTTGAGAGACATTAGTTTATTACAGAAAATAAAATAAAAGAGATGGTTTATAGACAAGGGAATTTATCTACAAAGGTCAAAATACAGCTGTGTCCAGTGGCAGCCAGCTGGAAAGTGAAGATTTTCTGGCCAAGGGGCATGGGCTAGGGTCTTTTTATACCATGGGGTATACTAACTTCACAAGTGTGGTGTGGACAGTTAAGTGTGGTGTGGAGAACTAGGAGAGACAGGAAAATCCCATGGAACAAGGCTGCATGTCCCCTTCCTAGAGAACAAGGAATTTCGATCTTCAAAGTGGGAGGAAGGGACTGTTGGCTCCTTCTTAGTATATGCATAAATAAAGCAAAAGAACAGATGTTTTGGCATGAATAGTGGAGAAGGGGCTGTCTGCTCCTTTCTAGATAATTGGAGCAAGGGGAAGGAATGGGAGGTATGGTTTGAGGTGACCTTGACCTAGCCATTTTGGAGTGTTCAGTCTGTGTCCCTACATTGACTTTCCATTCTCTCATCTGAAATTCAAGCTTGTGACTTTTTTGTTTGTTTGTTTAAGATCCTTTCAACTGTCAATGAAAGGGTATGAATAAAGCATTTAGCATTCTACCTGGCACAAACTAGGCACTAGGTCAGTAAGATAGTCCTACCCTTCCTCACCCTTCTAGCTGGCTCAGAGGTCTTTCATCAGAGAGATGAAAACCCAGGCAGAAGGGGTCACCTAATTAGCAAAATATGTAAAAATGACTTTGCCCACTTTTGTGAAGCCCAGAACCAGTCTGAATTTCAGTTGCAAAAGATTTGGAAAGTGTAGACTTAGGTACTTGGCAGGTTTGTGGTGAAGAAAAGCTGGTGTAGTATTAAAGTCATAGGAGAATGCTTCACACATTTTGTGGGAAAAAACGGAATTAAACAATAATGGAAATTTTAGACAAACTTTTTGACGCCTCCTAATACTTTGGTGCTCAATCCTGCAGCAGGTCCATAGAAGTAAATACAAGGTCTGCATACAGCAACCATAGGCTCAATGTGGAGAAGATCCTCACACATGGGGATTATAACTACTGGGACTTTTAGTGAGAGAATATTGTCTTAGGTGGATGGCTGAGCAGTTTGGTTTCTTGAAGGCAGAAGATTTTTTAAAAAATGAAAGTGTTGCTTAAGGCCCATCCTGCTAATCAAAATATCAGAAAGGAGTCGTAAACACAGACAAGGGAGCTGACTTTCTGATATGTTTATAGGGCCTGAGACTATTATCTAATGAGCCTGCTTTATCTAAATCTCTTCTAAATGTGGAGCTGGACATTTTCAAAGGCCAGTGTCACCTCTCAGGAATGCAGGAATGAGTCTTCTCTCTGGCCTGTCTTTGTCATTGAAGCAATTTGCATGGAAATGTGGTGCCTGCTATTTCTCCTCCATTCCCAGGGCTTGTTTCTTTCTTCAGACCTGAACATTATACTATGGCAGGCCAGCTTCAGGCATTCATAATTAAAAATAAGCAGGAATGTAAAAGAACTCACTGCAATTAAAAGAGTAACCTCTGCAATGTGGGAACTGAGGAGTCAACCTGATGTGTAATTATGATACAGAAAGTGTGACCATGAACTCAAAGGAGAAGACAGTAGGAGCAGGGGAGCACTGGAGGAAGAAAGGCCAGGGAACTGAGAGGGATCATTAAATTGTGGACTGAGAACATACATAGTGATGAGAAATTAGCAACATTGCTGAGCAGTGAAAGAATGGAGGATGTATAAGCCACAGAGTTTCTGGAGAGGATGCCCTTGGAATAGCCTCTGTTTTAATGACTTTAGTTTTGGGTGTTGAGAGGTTCTCCCTCCCTTCCTTCCTTTTGCTTGCTCCTGCTTCTCTGGTTTTGACTCACACTGTCTCATGCAGAATGGTGGGCCTTAAGATTAAAGCCTGCTTCTCAATGACCCAGTTTGACTAATATTTACTGAGCACCTACTAAGGGTCAATCACTGTGGACTCAAAAATCAATAAGCACAGAATTGTCCATGAATTTATCATTCAGAGTGAGATAGAAAAATAAAGAAAAATAAGTATAAAAAACAGACAGGAACAGATTAGAGATATCTTGAGCCCCTCCCTGCCTGGCGGATACCAAAGGAAAGGCCGAACCACAGACATGTGTTTGAGAACCAGACCATGGACCACAGAAATCCCAGATATGCCTTGCAGTTCAGAACTCATTCTTACATTTATATTTTGATGTACACTGGCTTTTTGTAATATCATTAACATACATATACACCCCTGCATACAATTAAAAACCCCTGGTTTATTCCACTTCTATTCCACTATACTTTAACATAAGGAACTCTGGTAGCATAATGGTTATGAGTCTGGTCTCTAACCTAAAAGTCAGCTGTTCAAAACTACCAGTAATCTTGTTGGAGAAAGATGAGAATTTCTGCTCCCGTAAAGATTTACTGCCTCAGAAACCCTATGCTGGGTCGCTACGAGTCTGTACTGACTCCACAGCACACCACCACCATGCTTTAACATGCTTCTTCTGATCCATTTCCTTGATGATAGGAGAGAAACCACAATTTATTATTGTTATTTGCCAGAATCCTGGTTTATACTCTAGAGGGAAAGGTTAATCATAAATGAACCTAGAAAAACAGGAATACTTCATTCAAGTATGTACATATCTCATGTTTGTTATAGAAGCCAAAGGATACATTTTCAAAAATGGAATGATCTATTTTTTAATTTATCATTTAATTCCATTATTTATTCATTACTTATTCAGCAAATGCTCCTTCTTCCTTAGGTACTGAGCTTCCTAAAGCTCAAAACTCAAACATCCAGTTGCTAGTGGAAGAGTTCCACTTAGGTCTCACAAAGCCTTCAACTCAATGTATCCAAAACAAGCTTCAGCACAGTCATCCCAGTCTGCTCCTCCCTTTATGTTTCCATGTGTGATTTGACATGTCACCATTCACAGCTAGCATCCAGAGAGTCGGGCATACATGCTTCAAACCTCAAACCTCCACCCAAGAAAGCACTCTGAGACCCAGTCATTTTTCTGCCCATTATGTTGGTTCAGATCATCTCATCTCTCATTCCATCTTCCAGAAATACTCTGATTTCCTTGACTCTGGACTCTTCCCTAGTTTAATATTCTTCTAACAAGTGTATTAGAGATGTCTGCATATCTTTCTCCAAGTAGACTTTGAGTCACTTGAGGACCAGAATAATGTCTTCCCAAAACATAAGGGTTTCTTTGTGAAATTGTACGTCCTCGATGAAATTGTTTTTCTCTAATTAAGGAAGAAAAATGCATGCAGTCCGAGAAGTGCAATAACATACCTTGCTACCTGTTGTTAGGTACCATATAATCAGTTCCAACTCACAGTGACCCTATATGGTGGTGATGGTGATTGTGTGCAGTTGAGTCTGTTCAGCTCACCGTGACCCTATGTAGGCTTTATGAAGCTATAAGTCTTTACCAGAGTCTCATCTTTCTTCTACAGAGCAGCTGGTATTTAAAGTGCTGGCTTTGCTGTTAGCAGCCCAACATGTAGCCCACTATACCACCAGAGTTTCTTAAGTGATCCTTTATACAGTAGATTGGAGTCCTGGTGTGGCGCTGTGGATTAATGCGCCAGACAGCAAAGCCATTTGAACTATAAGATTGGTGGTTCAAGCTCACCATTCACTCTTTGGAAACCCTATACAGGGTCGCTATGGGTTGGAGCCGACTGGACAGCACTTAACAACAACAATAACATATACAGTAGATTAAGACAATACCTTTTACTATGTCATGCTTCCAACCACTGCTATGTTTGAGTCCACTGTTGCAGCCACCGTATCTGCCCATCTTGTTGAGGTCTTCTACTTTTTTTTTTTTTTTTTTTCTGACTGTCTACTTTATCAAATATAATGTCCTTTCCTGACAACATGACCAAAGAATGTGAGAAGTAGTCTTCCCATCTTGACTACTAAGGAGTATTCTGGATAGACTTTTTCCAAGATAGATTTGTTCTTTTTTCTGGCAGTCCATGGTATATTGAATACTCTGCCAACACCATAATTAAAATGCATCAATTCTTCTTCAATATTCCTTATTCATTGTCCAGCTTTCACATTATATAAGGTGATTAAAAATACCATAGCCTGGGTCAAGTGCCCTTTAGTCCTAATGTTTTAAGGCTTTTAAGAGGTTTTTGCAACAGATTTGCCCAATGCAATACATCGTTTGATTTCTAGGGGCATTGATTATGGATCCAAGTTAAATGAAATCCTTGACAACGTCAATCTTTTCTCCATTTATCATAAAGCTGTTTATTGGTCCAGCTGTGAGGATTTTTGTTATTGTTACATTGTTCAGTATGGAAGCTGTAGTCTTTAATCTTCATCATTAAGTGCTTCAAGTCCTCATTACTTTCTGTATCAAGGTTGTATAATCTGCATATCATAGGTTTGTTAATGAGACTGTCTCCAATCTCCAATCATGATGCTAATTCTTTTACATATAGTTCAAATTCTTGAATTATTCACATAGCATACAGATTGAATGAGTATAAGGTAAGGATACAACCCTGAGAGATGGATATTTTCCTAAGTATATTATTTCCATTTATTTGAACAACTTACTGTGTCAAACA
>NW_006408592.1:10332419-10334255 GCF_000296735.1 Chrysochloris asiatica
TGATAGTTGATCCTAGAAGAATGAAGTCCTTGACAACTTCAATCCTTCTCCGTTGGTAAGAATGTTGTTTTTTGGTCCAGTGGTGAGGATTTTTGTGGAGTCTTCAATAAATCGGATGTCTATCCATCAGGGATGTAGCTCTGGTAGCATAGTGGTTATGAATCAGGCTGCTAACCTCAAGGTCAGCAGTTAAAAACTATTGGGCAATTCTGCAGGAGAAAGATGAGGCTTTCTGATCCTGAAAAGATTTATAGCCTCAGAAACCCTGTGCAGGGTTATTGTGAGTCAAATCTGACCCCACATCTCCACAGTACTTAACAACAACAAAAAAGAGTCCATAAGGGTTCAGAAGTGAAAATGGCAGGTATGGCCACATCTAATATCAAGTATATAAAGACAAATATAACAAGGACTGATAGGGGAAGTGTTAAGATTGGAGCAGAAGTTAATTATTCCCAAAGGAAAATAATGGTGTACAGGTTGAAAAATAAAAGTTGACTCTGGCAGCCATGGAGAACGGAGAGGGAAGTATATTTCTGAGGAACTGGAGGTTCACAGTTGAGCAGTGGTATGTAGGTACTGGTGACAACTTAAGCCTAGAGGTAATTCCATTTCATAAATAAAAAAAACTGACTAGCAGAGTACATCAATCTGATTGTTGGGCCAGTTATTTTAAAGTCATGCAAGCATCCTGGAATTAGTACTTTAAAATATTTTCCATCAAACATTTTATAAAAAGTCATTTCTCCTCTGTAGATAAGAATAATGACCTAGAGATTACAGAGAGTAGAACAAGAATTTTTGAGAAGAAATTGAAATGCAAACAAGTAATTCCATAGGGAGTTTGGATATAGATCATTGAGTTGAGTTTCAGATGCGTAGACTCATATCATGGCCCTGGTGTCATCATTGTGAGCAAAACACTGAATGTAACTATAACATGACTTTCTTTGTGTTTCAAATGCATTAAAAAAAAAAAAAAAATCCTGGCCCTTCAATACATTCCCATTTAGACAAAAACTGGCATTGAAACAGCAAAGACTAAAGAGGTGAGTATTACATCTCTGACTGAGATGCTGAGTAGGACCCTGACCTGCAGGAACAGCCTAGCATTTTTCGGGTCGTTAATCATGCAGGAGTGTTGGTTTGGCTTGTTATCTCTCTATCTACTGACTTTTCAGTGCATGAGACAACCCAGACTTATTTCAGACCTTTGACTACAGAGAATTTTTTATCTCTAATTTATTTTCACAAAAGAATGGTTAGGATGATTATCATATTCTCTCAAAAACAAAGTTGATTTTTTTTTTTTTTTTTCTCTGTTGAATGCAGTTTAGTGAAGTTACTACTGACCTTCCCAGGAAAGACTGCTACCTGCCAGTTTTTATCTTGCCTTCCAGAGGAGCTGAAATGTTGCACAAATCATTAGTTGCATGTGGTGTTACAATTTGTGTTCCCATGTTTTCATTTTGTATTTCCCTTTTCTTTCATTTCTCTAGTAGACTTCTTCTAGAGAAGCTGGTGGTTGACAGGGCAAGGAGTACCTCAGTTGAATCTGAGCTATCTGATGCAGGGCATACTCTAAACAAACCATACTCAGGGTTCTTTGGGGCCTACTCTCCTGAAAACACAAAGCTTAGTGAGATTTCACAGGGAGACTGTAATTGTCAGCTGCCATCTAATAAACCCCTGATTCATGCTGACCCCATGTACAATAGAATGAAATGCTGTCTGGTTAGCATCATCCCATGATCAATTGTGGATCAGATAATTTTGATTCATAACATTTCTTTTGGCTGACTTTAGAAATCAGCCAGGACCTTCTTTCTAATATGT
>NW_006408592.1:10337663-10348274 GCF_000296735.1 Chrysochloris asiatica
CACCCAATAGCAGAGAGCTCCTATCTAATGTTCCCTCTCTCTAATCTGTCTTTGAAAAGTTCTCTGATACCAGTTCATCAACGTAAGAAAACCCAATACCACTATTAAGTCTCTTTCAACTCAGCAACCCTACATAGGATTTCTGAGACTCTAAATCTTTATGGAAGCAGACATCCTCATCGTTCTCCTGAAGAGCAGCTGGCGAGTTTAAATAGCCATCCATGGACTTAGCAGCCCAAAGCCTAACCACATTGCCTCTCCACTGATGGGCAAGCGGTGGCTGTTCATCAGGCTTGAGACATGGGAATCAAAGCCAAGTCTCCTGGATGGAAGGCAACCTGGAATCCATCCAGTTCTCTAGGATGAACTAACAACAGCAACTTCAAAAGGGTGAGCCTCTCTAGGTTACATGGGTTCTGGGACACAGTGTTCTCTGGGCTGCTATCTGTTGATTTTATTTTACTTTGTTTTGTGTCCATCTAGAGTTTGAATTGGAGCTAAGTGAATGGAAACTGACTCAATGACACTTAACAACAACAACATGGAGTCCTGGTGTGGTACTGTGGGATAAGCATGGGACACAAGGTCGGTTTGAACCACAAGGTTGGTGTTTCAAACTCACCAACAGCTCCTCAGAAATCCTATACAGGGTTGCTATGATTTGAAACGAACTCAAAAATACTTAACAGCAACAACAGTAAATTCAAACATAGTAAGACTGGCTGCTACGGAAATAAGACGCTGTAAAACTAATTTTTTTTTTTTTTTTCTGGAAAACATAAACCTTCAATACCTCATCACTACAGTTGCATGAATTTGATCATTTCACTCAGTGGGTCACAGACATTTCATCACTTCCCCCAGAAAGATTACCAAGCACCTCAAGCTGACCTTCAAAGTCCCCTACTTTTTTCCATTTCTATCTACCTTTTCAGCCTCAAGTACTGCTAAGTTATATGTCTATTGCAATGTAGGGTTCTCTTGGTATGATGGATTCATATCTTGGTTCTCTCATGTATAAAAACAGTGACCTAAATACATAATACATAGTATGTGCCTGCCACAGATATTGGGTATTCCTTGAGTCTCATTTCCCATCTTAAAAATGAGATATTAAGTCCTGGTATGGCACTGTAGGATAAGCACTGGACTGCTAACTGAGAGGTTGGCCATTTGAGCCCACCATTCACTCCCCGGAAACCCTATCCAGCGTCACTCTGAGTAAGAATCAACTTGACAGCACTTAACTACAGCAACAGCAGCAGCAGCAGCAGCAATTTTATAGGTTTAATTTTCTGTTGTTGCCACTATGGATAAGGTTTAAATAACAACACTCTGAAAATAAAGCACTTTATATAACTTGACACAAAATGCTAAGTAAAAACATCTTCCGAAAATAATCAAGGAACCAATGAATAAGTGATGTTTCCTTTTCATTGTCACAAAGAGTAGGAAAATAGGGATGCAGACCTAAAGGCAAAAACATGGTGACCACTGTGAAGATGAGAGTCTTTCCCAGGAGCTAAGAGGGTTTAATGTCTATTTTTCTGTGCTGTTGTGAACTGTCCACCCTCAAAAATCAGTATTTGTGATGTTGTCTTTTGTCACTTTTGTATTTTAAGAATATCATTGAAGGAGCATCTAACCTAGTTGTGTTTATCATTTCTGTCTACCATGTTTGTTCTACCCAAGGGATCGTAGACCAAATATTCATAGTTAAAATAAGAAATCATTTATAAAAGACATTGAATCTCTGAAAATGTATCCCTTTTAAATACAAAAAGCCTGAGATTCTGTACCATTCACTTTTGGAAGTAGTTAATGGTAATATGTAAGAGCAAAGACCATGTTTTGTTAATAACATTGACAAATATAAAAGCAGAATATCGAATGCTGATAAGAGTATGGGGTGAGTTCTTAAATGGGATCATATTTTCAGTAAAGCAAAGAAGAGACTGTCTATCAAAAACCCTAAAAAGATGCATATTCTGTAAGAATAGCAATTCCATTTTTTCAGAGCCTATTCTAAAGACATAATAATAGATAGAAAAAAAAGTATTCATATGAAAATATTGTATACAGAAAGAGAAAAAAAAAAACTTAAATCCACTTAAATAGTAATTAATAGATTATTTTGTGAGATGGATATTGTTGTTGTTAGGTGCCCTCAAGTCCATTCTGACCCATACTGACCCTATGCACAACAGAATGAAATACTGCCTCGTCCTGCACCATTCTCACAATTACTGTTACACTTGAGCCCATTGCTGCTGCCATTGTGCCGATCCATATCATTGACAGACTTCCTATTTTTCTCCGACATCCCACTTTACCAAACATGATATCCTTCTCCAGGGACTGGTCTATCCTGATAATATGCTCAAAGTGTGAGAGACAAAGTCTGATTGTTCAGATTTCTAAGGAGCATTTGCCTCTACTTCTTACAACCAGTGTTTGTTCTTCTGGCAGTCCATAGTACATTTAATATTTTCTTCCAGTATCATAACTCAAACGCATTGATTTTTCCATGGCTTTCCATATTACTTATCCAACTTTCACATGCATATGAGGCTATGGAAAATACCGTGGCATGGGTCAGGTGCACCTTAATCCTCAAACTAAGATCTTTGCTCTTGAACATTTAAAAGATGTCTTATGCAACAGATTTGTCTGATAAAAAATTGTTTGATTTCTTGACTGCTCTTTCCTTGAGCGCTGATCATGAATCCAAGCAAAATGAAGTCTTTAGCAACTTCAAACTTTTCTCTATTTACCATGATGTTATTTATTGTGGTGAAGATTTTTGTTTTCTTTACTTTGAGGTACAATCCATACAAATGCTGTAGTCTTTGATGTTCATCAGTAAGTGTTTTAAGTTCTCTTTGCTTTCAGCAAGCAAGGTTGCATCACATTGTTCTTCATATAATCCAGCTTCCTGGATGATTTGTTCAGCATACCGATTGAATAAATATAGTGAAAGAATACAACCATGGTGTACACCTTTACTGATTTAAAACGATTCAGTGTTCCCTTGTTTTGTTTGAACAACTGCCTCTTAGTCTAAGTACAAGTTCCTCATGAGCACAATTAAGTGTTCTGGAATAACAATTCTTCCCAGGATTATTCATAGCTTGTCATGATATACACAATTGAAAGCCTTTGCATAGTCAGTAAAGCACAGGTAAACATCTTTCTGGTATTCTTTGCCTTCATCCAAGATCCATCTGATGTCAACAACTATATACCTTCTTTCATGTTCTAGTCTGAATCCAACTTGAACCTCTGGCATTTCCCTGTCAATGTACTCTTGTGGCCATTTTGGAGTTATCTTTAGCAAAATTTTACTTGCATGTGACATTAATGATGATGGTGGTGGTTATGTGCTATGGAACAGTTCCGACAAATAGGGTTTATGAGCCTGTAAATCTTTATGGAAGCAGAAAGCCTCATCTTTCTCCCAGGTAACAGCTGGTAGTTTTGAATTGCTGACCTTGAGGTTAGCAGCCCGACTCATAACCACTATGGTACCAGAGCTCCTGATATTAATGATATTTTCTGATGATTTTCACATTCCACTGGGTCACCCGCCTTTGAAAATGGGCACAAATATGGATCTCTTCCAGTCTTTTAGCTAGGTAGCTGTCTTCCAAGTTTCTTAACAAAGATGAGTGAGTGCCTCCAGTGCTGCATCAGTTTGTTGAAAGATTTCAATTTCAAGTACTCAATCAATTCCCAAAGTCATGTTTATTGTCAATGCTTTCAGTGTACCTTGGACTTCTTATTTCAGTACCATTGACTCTTGATCATATACTACCTCTTGAAATGGTTTAACAATGGCCATTTCTTTTTGGTATGTTGTTGTTGTTGTTAGGTGCCATCAAGTTGGTACAGACTCATAGTTACCCTATGTGCAGTGGAACAAAACATTATCCTTATATAGAGTTTCTATGGCTGTACAGCTTTGCATGAGCAGAAAGCCTCAGTTCTCTTCTGTGGAGTGCCTTTGGGCTCAAACTGCTGACCTTGTGGTTTACTGTCCAGTAAATATCCTATGGAGCAAGCAAGCTACCAGAATGATTTATATCTGTTATTAAAATATTTTATTCTATAACATTTAAAAACAGGACTTATGAAGTCCTTTATTGCTACAGGAGTTTTTGTGGGATACTGTAGGATAATGTACTAAACTGCAAAGTTGGCTCAAACTCACCAGCAACTCTTTGGAAACCCTATATATGATTGCTAAGAGTGAGAACTGACTCGACATTACTTAACAACAACAACTATATTTCTGTAAATAGAATAAATACTGCTCCAGCATCTACCTACATGTTGGTGTTAAATCCATTCTCAGGCATTAGTGTGTGTCTCCCTATGCATTCATGATAATCTACAAGAACCCTAGGTTTATGTGATATTAGAATCTTGGAGAGGAGCTTGTTTTTTTGTGCCGTGATTGAGATGGTCATCATCAAGTCCACTTCTTCTTTCCAGAGTTGGTAGCTCCAGATACCAAGTATGAGGATATTTTGCTGTACTTCCTAGGGCCGTGGAGGCCACTTAGTGTAGACTCTTCTCTGCTTCCTTATGCCATCCTCTCTGAGGCTATGCTGTAGCTTGGAGGAGTTCTGTGGGAATAGGGTACAAATCCTCAACATGAATGCCTTAAGGTTTCCTCAGCCTCCAGGAATCTTTACTTGGTCTTTCCAGGTTAGATTATCTTGTACAGTCTCAACTCCAAGCACCAGTCACTATGCCCTCGAGGTTTGGAATTTCCCAATTTAATTATCCTCTTTGAGTTTGAAATATTAAAACTACCTCCTTATTGGCACAAATCTTGGTGTTGTGACATGTGAGAAGATAAAAGGTGGGAGGAAGAAGTTTGTATCTAATGAGACCCAATGCCTCTTTTTCTTCCCGGAACAGGAAACATAATGATGACATCAAGAATTTTCCTAATGACCCACTCTTTAATCTGCTTGTCACAGCACTGGGTATCTATAGTTAGATGGCCTTGGAAACTTGCTCAGCACTTTCCTTTCTGCTGTATTTACAACACTTCTGACATCCTTCTGCTTTAATTATGTATTCTATATCATTAATATTGAAAAATTATCTCATACCATGATTTACTTCTCAAGAAGTTATCAAGGGTTGAGAGTTAACCTGGAAAGCAGATTGAGACAGAGGTGAGTAAACAGAAACTTTATTGAGGTACCCTTTCAAGATCACCACCTACTAGGGAAAAAAGTAAATAGGATAGAGAAGATGGTTGAGCTAGGTTGCAATGCAGTTAGAAGAAAACCTTAGCTACTTTTTCATGCAGCCCATATAGGTCAGTTATTTAATGGACTGTGGCCCCAGGAAGAGTCTTGAACATGAGGGACAGTTATTTTCAGCTAAGGAGAACTGCCAGGTGAGTACTCTTCAGCAAGGCAGACTAACCAACATCTGAGAGATACAAGGGGTTTCAAAACACTGATGGAAAAATTCTATTAAGTTTCAATTTCCACAGACTTTCTGAAGCCTCTTTATCTGTCCTTAAGTCCTGAGAGGCAGCTCCGGAATTTTGGACACAGCATCTGTGTCAGTAGAAAACTAAAGTGGCATATGCAAAGAGAAGGAGTCTTGGTGGCATCATGGCAAAGTGTGGAAGGTTGTTGGTTTGAACCCACCAGCTGGGATCACCCTGCACAGGGTTTCCAAGGAGCAGTTGGTGGGTTTGAACCCTGTAGGTCAAACAAACTTTGAAGACAATGCTTATCCAGCAGCGCCACGCCAGGACCTCTAAGAGTTGTAAATCACAAAAGTGTTGACATTGGTTAGTTTGGTGTAGGACCATGGCTTCTTGCTTTGTCTGTGTATGTCTTTGTGCTGTCAGCTTTAGAGTTAATTCTCTATTATCCTTGTAACTCCAAACCCATTGCCATGGAATTGACTCTGATTCATTCATGATGATATGTTAAATTTCCTCTGTGTGTGAGCTGTGTTCTATGAATTGGGAAGAGAAACACATCACATTAGTCAGCTTTCTCATGCCACTTTGTTATACTTGACCCAAGAGTCCATTCATATCCCCTCAAGGCCTTATAGACTTACATCCACCAAATCCATTTCAATTGAGTCAATTCAAACTCATGGCAACCCCATATGTATCAGAGGCTCCATAAGGTTTTCCATGACTGCTTTTTAGAAGAAGGTAATCGGATTCTCTTCTAAGGTACTTCTAAGGTTTGGCTAAACTAAAGCCTCCAACATTTTAGTTAGCGGTCGAGCATGTTAACCATATGTACCACCCAGGGATAACTACTTCATAATTGATTATTGAATAAAAAGTAAATAAAATGAAAATGCAGTACCCACTAATACACTGTTTTCATACATCCCTCAATCCATTAATTTGATAATCTGTGTGTTTATGTATTTATCTACTTTTTCATGTTTTTATTCAGTAATCATATGAGTATATGAATTTTGTACACTGGACCAAATGTTATTTTAAAAGCCAAGTCATAATTAACAATAGTAGGTTCAAACTGATGTGATGACAGCTCTAGACATCACATGAGTATATCAGTCACGGGGGACTTAGATAAAGGATAACAAATATATAAGTAAAAATTGTCAAAGGAAGCATTAGCATTTCCCTGGAATAATAGAGGTACAGATTTTAGCATCTTCACTCAGAGGATGCCCAGTTGCAGATGATAATATCTGAGTTGTGGAAGTCAGCTCAGAGCTACAAGGAGCTCACTCAGTTCTCCCTCTCTTCATCTCCATCACTACCCAAAGGTAAGCCTATGCACATAAGATTCAAGCCATTTTGTACTAAGGTCAACTCTGATAAGGAAGGTACACTTTATTAATTTTTTTCACTCTGTAATATATTGTATAACTATACAATACAGGATAGCATACCTTCAGCCTTAGAAACAGTTCTCATTTTATCACCCTCAGCCTTCTCAAGCTGACAACTCTGATCTTAGTATATTCATGAATTTAAGCTGTAGAAGTAGAACAAGGGTCAGCTACCCAGAGGTCTCAGGCAGCTCCTAGGCCACTCATAAGGCACATCTTCCAGAGAGTAACCAGTAGGAAAGATTTAACTAAGATATCCAAAGTCAACCAGGAACACAGTAGAAAGTTTTTACCCAGTCTTTACCCAGTCCAATGTCTCTCTCTCTCACACACACAGAGAAGAAAAAGGCCCCCAAAGTCTTTGAGACCTAGTTAGAGATACAAAACATACTCAAGAAATGATGCTAAAATGACCAAAAAAAGATTAAGTATAATAAGAGAGGAAACAATGAGATGTGATGAGATCCAGATTAATAAAAATAGTATTTCAAGATAATACACTAAAGGGGTTGTGGGTAATGTGTGTATCAGAAAGGCTTCAAGGAGAAGATAGAACTTTGGTTGGTTTATAAGTATGTAGATGATGAAGGGAGTATGTTTAGCACAGAAAAACAGACAGTGCCTTTTTAACAATGACAGGAAGACCATGAGATTGTATGTGAAAAGACCTTTTAACTTTAAATGTTAGGCACTGCATTAGTAATTATCATTATTCCCAGACTCCAATTTAATTATGGGATATTATTTTAGTGGTCCTTTTATTTGGGAACTTAACAAGAAAACATGTGTCTATATTTACTGCCGACACATGCACATAGCCGTCAACTTCTTCCTGAAATTGTGTTAACAGCCCTTCGCAAGTATACTTGACCTCTTCAGATTGCATTGCTGGCTTTCTTAAGCATTAAATAACTGGAGGAGAACCTCTGGTTGAGGTCAAATCATTTACCAGGATCAATACCTTCGACTGACGCTGGGAAGATGTGGTGCACTTTCCATATTGAAAAGTCAGAATCTGTCAGCTGGTAGGAAACACTATAAACTCGAATACTCATATATTGCATGTCAGGATACTATAAAATATTGACTGCACTATCCAGGAGCCATCTTGAAACTTCTTTATTCCTTTTGTGTTCAAAATCACCACTAGATGGCACTGCTATTTCAAAATGGATTTTCCTGGAAAAGAATGGACGACTTGTCACCACCATCTTTCCTCCCCCACCTCATTAATGTATACATTATACATGCAGACTGGACTCAGATATCTGTTCTTCATCTCATATCCTAAAAGTTTCCTCATATGAAATTAGAGGTAGGAATATCACTTAGTGTTCTGGTGAGGATCACCTTCAATAATGCATTAGTATGGTATTCTGTAGACTCTCAAGCACTATGTAGATATTAATTTGTCTAATTATTACTGAATAATGGAAATCCAATGACTATGAAGTTATAAGAATAGAGAGAATAGCAGACTATGATCCAATAGCTAAGCTTCATAAATTAGTAATAAAATGAAGAGCCCAATGACCACGAATAGAGAGATTGTAAAACTCCCTACATTGCCTATCTCAAAGCACACATTGAGGAAAAAAATATTTAGAGATCTTACATAAGTATAACATTATGCATCTCTGAGTAGTCTTAATTTTAGATACACCTTTGATCTTTAGCAAAAAAAAATAGAAGGAGAAAAAAATCAGGTGAAGCTCACCTATGAATTTCTTGTAAAATATATTGAAAACATTATTCATTGTCTTACCTAGTGACCCTTTATGTAACATCTCAAGAAATAAGTTTACATTAGAATTTAGTATAAGGAAAATGAAAAAGAACTGGTCTACTACATTTTATCAGATTGTAAGAAATTATATAATATATCATGTATCTTCTGAGCTACAAAGAGACTCAAAACCAATTTTAATGTTCAACCTGATATTAACCCTTGTGGCTACCATGTCCTGATGTATTCCCTATTTGAAGCTCAAGATTGCTGTTTCTGTTCTAGTAACCTTACCTAATGTGTTTGGGAAAAAAATGATATTTTTCAAATACTTTTTGGAATTAGCTATAATACTGATAAGTAAAATATGATAAGGTAGTTTAAAGAGGTTTTTTTTTTTTTAATTTTGGTTTATCATCCCAGTTAAAGTCACTATAGGTTTATTCAACAAGTATTTACGTTTTAGTATAATGTCCTACTGGATATTGAAAACAAGATAAATAAATAGCTTTCCATTAAAGACTAATTGTATTGTCAGTCATCATTCTTCTGTTACCACCGTCATATTGTGGGGGCTTGCATGTGCTGTGATGCCAGAAGTTATGCCATCAGTATTTCAAATACCAGCAGGGGCAGTCATAGGGGAGAGGTTTCAGCAGAGCTTCCAGACTAAGACAAACTAGGAAGGAGGATTTGGAAATCTACTTGTGAAAAAAATAGTCAGTGAAAATCTCATACGTAGCAGCAGAACATTGTCTACTATAGTGTCAGAAGATGACCCCCTCAGGTTGGAATGCATTCAAAATGTGACTGGGGATGGATTGATGCTATAGCTGAAAAACTGGGCACAAAGACAACAGTGATTGTGAGGGTGGCTTAGGACCAGGTAGTGTTGTGTCCTGTTGTACATAGGGTTGCTATGAATCAGAACAGATATATGCCACAGAATAACAACATTGTCAGATAAACAAAATACAACAGATTAGATGATTCCAGGCATCATTTAATTTAGTGCTAAGGCAAGCTTGAGGAAACCACCAAAGTTTCAGAAACATCTCTGAGATTGGGCGATCTAGGAAGGCTACTTGGGGAAGTATGGTTCAAGTATGGTGAAAGAGTTGAGGAGTTAGGTAAGCAGTTGTTGTTAAGTGCCTTCAAGTCGGTTCCGACCCATAGTGTCCCTGTATAGGGCTAAGACATAAAAATAAAGATAGGGAAAGAAAGGTGAGAATCAACTTGTTATCTAGGGAGTAGTCTATTAATCTGGTTTTAGAAAGGGTTTGTTGCATAGTGTGTGTGTTGCAAGTCAGAATCTAAGTCCTTGAATGCAAGGATAAAGAACTACTTCTCCTTATATAAATGTAACTGTTGTGCAGAATTAGGGCTAAATCAGGCAGCTCCGCACAATGATCACCCTCCAGATAGAGCTCCTACCTACTGAACTAAATTGCTGATTCTTAAATACCTTCAGGCTGCTCCTTGGGCTCCAAAAATAATTGAAAGCTCAGGTTATCAAATATGATCACTGTGTAGAAGATATCTGTAGCCAAATTCTGAGAACTCTTTTGAATTTGCCTCTTAATGAATCCAAGTTAATTCAATATTTACCAATCAGAAATATGCCCATTTCTATGGATTTGAATTTGTGTTATAACCAGGTTGGTATTCCTCAAAATTTATGCTTTCAGTTATATGGAAACGTTTTCTTTTGCTCTATTCCACAGACTTGCTCAAAAAGGCTGTTGGTTTGTTTATGGAATTTCTGTTCCTCTTTCTCAGGTCTTAGGTGTTGTGGAGCAGATTTAATGCACAGGTCAGTTGATCCTCTCATTGATTCAGCACATGGAGTCCTTCAAATATTTGAAGTAATTATATACACGTCTATATAACCTGTTTCATCAGGAAAAACAACCTTCATTCATGAACTTATATGACATAGTTCTGAGCCACTAGCCTTATACCATTGGAATCCTGGTATGGAGCTGCAGGATAATGCACTGGACCAAAAGGTCAGTTTGAACCTCAAC
>NW_006408592.1:10349214-10357476 GCF_000296735.1 Chrysochloris asiatica
TTTTTCTTCATAGAACCCAGCTTCTCGTATTATTTGCTCAGAATATAGGTTGAATAGTATGGTGAAAGTACACAACCTTGTCGCATACCTTTCCCAGTTTTTACAGTTTTTTTTAAACTGTGCAACCCCTCATGCATTAGTTTCCTAAGTATGTTATATATGTTATATGTGTATGTTCATTATAAATGTGGGCATATTACACATGAAGAATTTGTACCTTATCACCAGACATTCATCACGCCCCTCTACATTCCTACTGTTTTAGCCATTTTAAAAGTATGGGAGCCACCACCATTTCCTGTAGACTGACCACAGAAGAGAATAGGGTTAACCCCTGTATCACAGAAGAAAATAGGGTCAGCCCCTTTATTCTAGTTACTATTTATTTATTCATCCACCCATTCATGTGTTAACTCAACAAATACTTGTGAAAGACTACTCTGTGACTCACACTTCACAAAAACAGTCACCCCTCTTTCTTTGGTGTGTTTAACTTGCAGGCAAAAATTGCTAAGTAAATAGAAATGTTCCTATGGTGACAAACATATGAAGGCTACTTTGAGTATCTACTAGCTGGAATACAATGACCAGGAAAGTCTTCCTTAAGAGAGTGAGATTGAAACTAGGACTTAAACAATGAAAAGGAGTTGAAAAGATGAAGAAATAATGGAGGAAAAACAATCTAGTCTGAGCTCTTAAAGTCTCTGTGCCTCAGTTTCCACAGGTATAAAATTGGGATAATAATAAAGCTATCACATAGAGTTATGGCAAATAAGGAATTAAATTATTAATTAAAGAATTAGAATAGGATCTGGATTTATAACTATTATTGTCATTACTATTATTGTTGTTTTAGGAAGGTGGGACAATAATTTCTCAAGCCCTAAGGGAGGTGGGTGCTAGACTTGGTCAAGAAGCCAAATGAAGTCCAATGGAGCTGGAACACAAGGAGTGAGGGAGTACATGGTGGTAGAGTGCAAGAGAGCAGAGGCTTTGTGGAAAGTACGATGCCTTTGACAGCAAGGAGCATGCAGTTAAAGACTGAGCCCAGTCAAATGGCCACTTAATACCCAGTGACTTATTTCTCTCAGTCCTCCCTTGACTGTTCTTGGTTTTGATTATATGACCTGGGTATAATGTAAATACTTCGTAAAGCTGCATCTGTTTAATGATTTTACTTCTTTTCTTATTAAATTTTATTGATCTGGGTAATACCTGAAATATTCAAAACAGTTCTCATCTTTTACCCCTTGGAATTGTTTTTGACCTCCATATGCCTGTGTGTGTGTTGGCATTTAATTTCTCCTTCTGCCTTCACCAAGCTCAGCTATCCACAGTTAACTCCTTTAATCTTTTCTCACCCAGTTAGTCCCATTTTCTTAATCATTTTTGTTTCTCCTCTCACTATTCCCTTGAAAATTGCTTTATCTCATGGTCAATTTATCACAGAGCCATTTACTTTTTACCAGACACATAAACCCCTTGGTGGAGATAGGACTCTGAAGCATATTCTCACTCACTGAAGCTCGTGCACTTCTGAGTATAGTACTCGCTCTTGCCTTATAGATTGGTTTATATACGTATTTCAAAAAGTTGAATGCCATTAGCAAGAAGGCACTACCATCTTGACTCTTTCATCTGAGATGGTAGGAGGTTGATGCACAGTCTAAAACAACTAGATTGTAGTTTCACACAGACCTACTTATAGCTGAGTGACTGTCTTAACCTCCCTAGGCTATAGGGCCTTTGGTATGTAATGGTTCCATGAGCGACTCTGAAATCAGACTATTAGGCCATGGCTCTCTGCTTTGTCCTTTGCTAGCTCTGTTCCACTGACTAAATGACTTAAGTACTCTTTGGATCTTTGTTTTTGTTTCCTTATGTGTGGTATGAGGATAATGATGGTACCTCTGTGATAAAACTGCTATGAAAATGAACCATAAAGTCCTGAAGCAAGAGCCTTGTTGTAGTTCAGGGCTCAG
This sequence comes from Chrysochloris asiatica, assembly GCF_000296735.1. Lineage (NCBI taxonomy): Eukaryota > Metazoa > Chordata > Mammalia > Afrosoricida > Chrysochloridae > Chrysochloris > Chrysochloris asiatica. Next base: position 10,351,197 of record NW_006408592.1, read on the forward strand.
TAAATGTTAGCATTGTTTTCTGTAAAATGTATACAATAATATCTTTGGTAAATCACTTGCTATTGTATTTGTGTGCCATAAGGTCAATTACAATTCCTTGTGACCTTATAGGACACCATAGACCTGCCCCAGAAGATTTCCTAGGCTGTAATTTTTACAGAAGCAGATCACAAAGTCTTTTCTTCCATAGTACAGCTGGTGGGTTCAAAGTAGTAACGTTTCAATTAGTAGCAGATCTCTTAACCATTGCAAATGATGGATTAAAACTCAACTAAAATACAACTAGCCCAAAAGCAACATTGTGGTAAAATATTGACGTTGTTAAGGATTTCACTTTACTTGGATCCACAATCAATGTCTTAGGAAGCAGCAATCAAGAAATTAAATGACTTAGTGCATTAGGTAATTCTGCTGCAATAAATCTCTTCAAAGTGCTAAAAAGCAAATATGCCACTTTGAAGATTAAGATGAATGTGACGCAAACCATGGTATTTTCAATGGTCTCTAGTGGTGTTGCACTGTGGGCCAGCAAAGTCAGTTTGAACCACAAGGTCGGCTGTTCAAACTCACCAGCCAGTCCCTGGAAAACCTATACAGGGTGGCAATGATTTGAAACTGACTCAACACACTTAACAACAACTAGTGGTATGGTCCTATAGAATAAACACAGGACTGCTAACCACAAGGTCAGTGTTCAAACTCACCAGCTCTTCCTCAGAAAACCTATACAGGGTTGCTATGAGTCAGAAATGACTCCAAGACATTTAACAAATATAACAACATGAGTTGGAACTGACTCTATGGCACTTAACATCAACAACACATATGCAGGTGAAAGTTGGACAATGAATAAGGAAGACGTAAAAAAAAAAAAAAAAATCGATGCCTTTGAATTATGGTGTTAGCAAAGTATGTCAAATATACCATGCACTGCCAAGACAATGAACAAACCTGTCTCAGAAGAAGCACAGCCAGAATCTTCTTTGGAAATGAGGATGAGAAGACTTTGTGTCATGTATTTAGGACTTGTTATTGGGAGGAGCCAATCCCTGGAGAAGACTATCATATTTGGTAACAAGTATGGTGGTGATGGTGGTGATGTGCCATGGAGTCAGTTCCTACTCATAGCAACCTTGTATAGGGTTTCCAAGGCTCTAAATCTTTGCGGGAGCAGAAAGCATCATATTTCTTCCATGGAATGACTGGTAGTTTTGAACTGCTGAACTTGAGGTTAGCAGCCCGACTCATAACTGCTATACTACCAGAGCTCCTTGGTAACAAGTATGTTGTTGTTGTTGTTAAGTGCCGTCGAGTCGGTTCCGACCCATAGCGACCCTGTACAGGGTTTCCGAGGGTGTAAATCTTTACGGGAGTAGAAAGCCTCATCTTTCTCCCGCGGAGCGGCTCGTAGTTTCGAACCACTGACCTTAAGGTTCGCAGCCCAATTCGTAACCACTACGCTACCAGAGGTAACAAGTATAGGGTCAATAAAAATGAGCCAAACCCTCAATCAGATGAATGGCCACACTGGCTCTATCCATCAGCTAAAACATAACAATGATTGTGAGGACCTTCAGTTGTAATACACTCAGCATATGAGTCAGAACTGACTCAAAGGCACCTTAACAACAACAGCATTGTAAAAGTGCATAGATGTTCACTAAATGTAAGCTCTCTTTTTACATACATGGAAGCATCAAAATGTTCCTGGGGAAATATCCTTATCGTTAAATCCCACTTTTCCATGAACTTTTTGATGCCCCCTCGAATCATTGTTTCCAAGAGCACATCAATGTAAACAGTTAAACTTCTCAAAAGCAAAAAACACCTAAAAAAACGATCATCAAGTGACAAGTGGAAGATCCAATTAAGCATTTACCAACTTCTTGGAAAAATGACTGCATTTTAATATTTGAAGCACTGGAAGAAATCACAAAAGAAAAGATTGACATATTCAATTTAAAATTATGTGCATAATAAAAAATACCATAACTAAAATAAAATAGAAAATAAGAGATTGAGAAAAATATTTGTCCCACATATGCCAGATAAAATAAATTGTGAAGATAAAATGAGATTAAATGAGATGATGTATATGAAAATGCATGTTGTCTGTAAGTGCCTTTGAGCCAGTTCTGACTCATAGCAACCCTGCATAGGGTTTACAAGGAGTGGCTGGTGGGTTTGACCTACCAACTTTGTGGTTAGTAATCCACTGCGTATCCTACAGCACCACACCAGGATTGAATATGTATAGTTAACTGTAAAGCACAGTAAAAATGTTTGTTGATAAAACAATGCTACAATTTTGTTGTTGTTATTATGTGCTGTAGAGTCTGTTCTGACTCATAGCGACCCTATACAGGGTTTCCGAGGCTGTAAATCTTTATGGGAGCAGAAAGCCTCATCTTTCTCCCGCAGAACAGCTGGTAGTTTCAAACTGCTGACCTTCTGGTTCACAGCCTGATTCATAACCGCTACACTACCAGAGCTCCTATGCTACGATTTACTGAGATATTAAGGAGTCCTGATGTGGTGATGTAGGATAGGTATAGGACTGCTAATCAGAAGGTTGGCTGTTCAAATCCACTTAAGGCTAAGGTTAACAGTTACATTTATAAAACAAATGTGAATATTTTCAAGTACTAAATCAGCCACTCATCAGAAATGCTAAGAGTCGCTGTGAACCAGAACTGATTCTTCAGCACATAACAACAATAAGCATTGTACTATATATACCGTGCTTCCAAATAATCCAAATGCTAATTGGCCCCTCCCTGAACCTTAACATTTCAAATATGAATGGCCTTGCAATGACAGAATCTTAGTGGGAGAGCCCCTTAATCTTGTTGTGTCTTCTCTCTCCCTACACAACCACTAACTAATCTCTGAGAATAGTTTCCATGGAGCTCTTTTTGTATTGTCCCATGTCACTCTTCTTTCTCCCTAAAATGAACTCATTCCATATGAATTTGATGGAGAAATTAAGGTATTTTAGGGGTGACACATAGAGTCCTGGTGTGGCATTGTATGATAAGCCCTGAACTGTTAACTGCAGTTCAAACCCAACAGCAGCCCCTCAGAAGCCCTCTATAGAGCCAATATAATTTAGATATGAGTCAGTGGCACTTAACAACAACAAAGCATTACACATGTGTCAGTATAAAGCCTTTGCCTTGTTTCTGTCCCCTAACCCCATCACTCTCCTCTCCTCTCTTTTTCTCAGGAACAAATTCCTTATCTCATGAAGAATGCTTTCCCTGTTTCCTTTAACAGTCAATGCTTACCTCAAGTGAGTTTATTATGGCACTTTCTGAACAAAGGAGACCCTCTTCCTCAGATACTTCTTATATTAGCCTCTAAGAGGATTAATTTTTCTCTATTCCATTATGTATATTATTCCAAATCTTCACACAAGTCCTGAAATGTATGTCCATGCTCATCATTTGGCAGATGAAGTATCTCTCCAACGTTTACAATAAGAGGCAGCTATGTTGTCTTAGTAATAATTAAAGCAGTATTTATGTAAACAGAATACATATCAGTCAATTAGAGAATCATTTATACCCCACATGATTTGAACTGACATGTCTCATAATAGGAAATATAAATCCTATTCCAATTGCTTCTAACATTATAATGTTACAAATTGTATTACACATAATAACAGTGAAACCAGTAAATACTACCTAACATAAATAGAGGGATTACAAAGTACTGAATACTACTCCAAGTGCTTTACACGTATTAACTCATTGAATATTCACAAAAATATAACCATCTAACTTATATTATTATTCTTATTTTATGGGTAAGAAGCAGAGGTAAAGCTAGATGAAAAAGTTTGTCTAAACATATATTCAGAAATTTGAATCTCATATAAACTTACCCTCTACATTAACACAGAATACAGGATTCATTCGCATTCTCAATTGAAGACTTTAAACATCACACCATAACAAGTCTGCTTTGTATCCTGTAAAATAATAAATGTTTTGTTTAGAAACAATAATTTGGAACACTAGTGACATTATGATAAAACTTCATGCCCATATACAATGAGGGGTCATGGAGATTTGACCTCTTTGAGAAACAAAAGTAGAATTTTAAACTTTGACATAACAATCCCTATCTGGGTAACTTATTACATAAATTATATATAAAAAGAAAATAAGAACCATGCTATTTGTTGCAGTTTAAATATCAGACAACTAAGTAAATAGATTATGGTTCACTAATTTAATGAAACATTATTATTTTTTAATTATGGATTATATATATACATCAAAAAAGGTATACCTATTATGTTGCTATTGTTATTGTTAAGGGCCATCAAGTTGGTTCTGACCCATTACACTTTATAGGGTTTTCAAGGAGCAGCTGGTGAGCTTGAACTGCTGACCTTGTGGTTCAAACTGACTATGCAGTCCAGTGCATTAATCCACAGTGCCACACCAGGATTCCACCTATGAAGCTGCATAGTAAAAATCAATGAACATTGTATACATAAATGATTATTACTGTGAAAATATGATATGGAAAAGACCCAGAGATCAATCCAAAATTTATGAAGTTCCTTTAAATTGGTAGACTATGAGTGATTTTTACCAATATTTTATTTCAAAATTACTAGAAAAAAACTGATAGATATTGTGGAGACTGAAGAGGAGGGTGCCACATGCATTACTTGTCACCACACTGTTCTTGGAGCCCTGGTGTGGTGCTGTGGGTTAATGCGCGGGACTGTAAAGCCGTTTGAACTGCAAGGTCGGCGGTTCAAGCTCACCAGCTGCTCCTTGGAAACCCTATACAGGGTTGCTATGGGTAGGAACTGACTCGACAGCACTTAACAACAACAATTCTGTTCTTGGGGAGGAATCTCGCCTTAAAAGCCCTCCATGTCCTGAGGATAGCTGTCTACTCAGGATAGGTGCTTTATGCTTCTACACACAAAATCATTTCTCCAGCCAACTTTGTTAACTCATTGTTCATGAAATATTTCCTCTCTGTGGACCTTTCTTGACCAAGGGAGGACAGACATACCTAACCTTTAAATTCCTTCAGAATCACTACTCTGCTGAGTCACCTTTAAGACAAAAATGTACCCTGTCACTCAAATGGTTGTTGTTGTTGTGAAGTGCCATCGAGTCAATTCCGACCTATAAGAACCCAGTATAGGGTTTCTGAGGAGCAACTGGTGAGCTTGAACTGCCAACCTTGCAGTTCAAATGGCTTTGCAGTCTGGCACATTAACCTACAATGCCACACCAGGACTCCATCACTCAAATGGGGAGAGGGGAAAATTGAGCATGGGGGTAAAAATTGAGAGATATTATAGAAATAACTAGGAGTCTTGGTGTGACATTACAGGGTAAGCACTGAACAGCTAAGGTTAACCCTAAATTGATATTTCAAACCCACTGGCCACTCCTCAGAAACCCTAAACTGAACTGGCTGAATGGCACTAAACAATAACCACATAGAAATAACGAATTCTCCTTTCTAAAAAAAAAATTCTTGTCCAAATCTGCATCTCTTCTCTGAATTTTTACATTGTCTGATTTTGAATTATTAATTATCTTATGTGTGTATTGTCTTCTCATGTTCTTTGGGAGTTGCTTGAGGGCAGGTAGGACCCTGATCAATTTAATTTACTTTTCACCATCACTACATGTCCCCTCAAATCTTAAAGGTTTTTCGTCTCACCTTCTACAGAAATCCTACTCAACTTTATAGCTCTTGTGGAAATGCCTTCTCTCTAATGAGCTTCCCAAATCTGGTAGAGAGATGGAAGACTTCTTGCCTCTCACTTTCAGTAACACTCTGAACACTCTGAACATCCTGTTATATTTCTGACAGTGAATATTTCATTCTATGATGGTCATATCCTTATAGTTGATGCCAATTATAGAATCCTTTTATCTACTTGGGAAAATCTTAAATAGAATTGCAAAAAAGGAGAAAGTGAAAGCCCTTTCATTCCTCCCACCCCTTGACAAGCACCGTCCATGTATGTACTCTATATATAGACATGCATTACACAAGAATTTTTACCAAACATACTGTTCAGCAACATGTTCATTCTCTCTACTTAAAAATTTAATTGCCCATGTCAATTCCTATAGATTTACTTTATTCTTCTAGAGTATTCCTTGGTGAAGCATTTTAACTTTATTTCATTTTAAATTCAATGAGGTAAATTTTATTTAACAATTTTCTTTCAATTGATATCTGAGATACATTAAATTATATACTATTTTAAACAATATTGAAATGAACA
>NW_006408592.1:10357576-10365916 GCF_000296735.1 Chrysochloris asiatica
ATATTTCCTTTTCTCTTTTATTAGGAAAACTACCCAGAAAGATTGTTATGTAAATTGATACCTATATTTTGTATTTTGATAAATATTATCACATTGCCTACCAGAACAATTGTGCCAGTTGATAATTCCATGATTTTCCATGCCCTTGCCAGTAATGACTGTCTACATATTGTATTTTAAGCATGTTTTTATTTCTTTATTTCTCTGCTTTCTTACTAGATTGGCCTTAGGTGTATATGTAGACAAGGATGTATATTTATGTTATTTTGATATCAAGTTACTTTTAAAAATGCATATAGGCAATTGGCTAAGGTAAACAGTTACATTTATAAAATAAATGGGGATATTTTAAAGTACTAAACCTTGAAACAGATTATTTGTACTTTACAGAGTACTTGAGAGAACATTTTTATACTCAGTACAAGACATTGTGTCCAAATAAATGATCATTTGAATTCTGGCTCTGTCTTCTACAAGTTATGCCTTGAGGAAGGTGTAACATCCCTTTAAGCTTTTTTTTTTTTTTTAATGTTTTATTGTGAATTATGTGATAGTTTACATGGAACCCTTTAAGTCTTGATTCTGTTTTTAGTATAATGGGCATAATTGTTCCTTTAAAATTCCCATGCCAGCATTAATGTAAGTATCAAATAAAAAATAATCTCCAGTATCTTGGTGCTTTGAATGATGTTTATAAACCAGCAGCATCTGGTAACTGTATAGAAATGCAGAATCTCAGGCTCCCCAGGTCTACTCAATAAGAATTTACATTTTAGCACAATCTCTCAATGTTTCATATTAGCTTAAATTTTTCAAAACATGAATTATAATATTTTAAAACAGCACCAGATAGGTGCATGCATAGAGGTAGTCAAAAATAATAATACTGGGGATGATGATGACAATGATGATGACATGGATTTAATACATGTAGCATTTAATAAACTATAGTTGCTATGATTTATGGTAGCTGTTCAAACTGTCTTTAAAATAGTGATGTGGACTTATGCAAACTGCTGAGGTTCTTTAATGTAAAAGTTCTATTTTAGGGTGTTAAGGGATGTGCTATGTAGTGGAATGAATGTGATTTACACTTGGTGATTCATTTAGAAACCAGTGGAGCAGAGCTGTAGAGCCATGGACTTGGGAACTAGAAAGAGCTGGATTAGAATTCTAGCTCTGGTCCTAAACAAAGGACTTAATGCCCTTGAGCTCCATTTGCTTCAACTGGTTATTTTGAGACCTTTAATAGTTAACCTGTACCATACCATGCATACAGATGACTATGTCTTAGGGGTCAGAAGTAATAACTGCTGAGAATTATTGCTTTTAGTAAGTAACTGACAGTGTTCAAAATAAATGCCTTATGAAGTTATTTCATATACTCCTTGCAAAATTCTGTGAGTTAAATCTTACCTCTTTTTGTGGAAAATTAAATAGGCTTAAAGAGTTTTAGTAACTTGCCCATATACCACACAGCCAGTAAGAAGTAAAGGCAAGGATATAAACTCAGCCAGTCTGATGTTTCAACATAACCATCTTTTTCTTTCTTTTTTTCCTCTTTCTTTCCTTCTTCCCTTCCTTCCTTCTTTCTCTCTTTGATTCTCTCTCTTTCCTTTTTCTTTTTATCTCTACCTCTCTTCCTTTGTTTCTTCTCTCCTCCTCCTCCTTTTGTAAACACTATTTCCTTTAGAAAATGATGCCTGAGATGGGCTTTAGAAAACTAAGTCTACCAGGTGCAATTTTCAATTAGTATCTTCCAGGTAGCTTTTTCGTTTTCCTCTCATATTTCTTTTATTCTTATCCCTTTCCTCTCTCGAATTCATTTCTTGTATCACTTGGTGAGATCAAGGAGCTCTGTGTATTTACGTCAGTGATGCCAACATATATAAAATGTCACTGACCTAGGTTAGTTTTCTCCTTACAATTTCATGTTTGACAGAACTTTGAATGACGAGAAATTCTTTCACATTTGGACAATATTAAGTCGCATGTTTAAATGTTGTAAGCACTTTACCTGTATTAATTCTGTTAATTCTAATTGCAAATGATGGCGATAGATACTACAAATATGCTGACTTTACAAATGACAATACGTAGGTCAAATAATACACGCCACTAGCTCAAGGTCACACAGATGGTGAGGTTGAGACTCATCTCCTGGACACTTTGCTTCAGAAGCCATGCATTTAGCAATTTTCCTGTACTTCCTCCTTCTTGAGTCTCAAAACTGTGCTGAGACATTAGGACTGTCTGAGAAGTTACAGATGAGGAAACAAACTGAAGTTATATGATTTGCCTAAAGTCACATCATTTGCAGATTGTGCAGCTGAGATACAAAAATTTAGGTCTCCTGACTCCGGGAAAAGGTCTTAATGCCAGATGAGTCCTTAAAGCTACTTGGGAAAAATATACAGATAGAAATCCATGGGGGCGTTTGAGTGGAAACTGGGGTTCTGTAAAACATCCAAAGGGAAAGGAACTCTGGATTTCATGCTAGATTTGATTTGTCAGTAATGACTGAAGAAATAATCCTTTTCCTCCCACTATGTCTATCCTGCCTTCATCAGTTTGATACTGCATCTGGAATTACCTTTGACTAGGAATTTGCAATGCAAAGTAATGCTTTTGGTTTTGTTTGTGATTCCCCGCCCCCCCCCATTCCTTCCCTCTGCTGCATTTCTTAGCAGTCTGATCCTTCCCCTTCACATCTGTCCAGTGAAGCTGCATTAAAAGAAAAAAAAAAAAAAAAATCTTCCAATGACCCCACCAATGTCCCTGTTCCTTGTCGTGTGCTGTTAATGTGTCATTTCTGTTTCCTAATTATTCAGTCAATTGTTTCTTCCCCTCTAAAAATCTAGTCTCTCTTCCCATTTTCCAGATCATGTAGCTTGTAAATGCTTTCCATTTATCTTTGCTTCTAGCTCTAATTTGTTCCCAAAGTACCAGCTGTCAGCATTTTGAGACTCAATGTTTGATTTAAAAGATTAGTTTCTCCATTTCTTGTCTAGTTAAAAAACACACACACAAAAGTTTGTTTAGAATGAATAGGAAACATTGCTTTAAAAATTTACAAAGCATCTTTTTTAAAATTAAAAAAATATTTCATCTTAAATCTCTGACTTTATTTTTAATGTTAAATTAACATGAAAAAAAGAAAAAAAAAACTATCTTTTTTGTTGTAATAAATGAAGAAGATGAGGTTCAGAGAAATTAAATCCGGGAGACTTAATGAGCCCCTAAGAGAAGTCCTCTTCATTTTTGTTGTTGTTGTTGTTATGATATGGTAATGGAAATTAGGGCAACACCTGGGGTTCAATCCTTACTGTCCTTGTTAGTTTCAGTGTAAACCTGTGCATGTCAGGTACCAGCGGCTGTTGAGTTGGCACTGACATATGGTAACTACATGAACGTCAGCGTACAACTGGGCTCCAGAGAGTTATATTGTTGTTGTTAAGTGTCATCAAGTTGGTTCCAACTCATAGTGACCCTTTCTTTATAGGGTTTCCAAGGAGTGACTGGTGAGTTTGAACTGCTGATCTTGTGGTTCAAACCGGCCTTGTGGTCCAGTACTTTATCACACATCACCATAGCAGAACTGCTACAGAGTTTTAGATGACTGCTTTTTTTTTTTTAAAGCTATAGATCCTACATCTTTCTTTTCAGGCCCTCTGACTGGACTTGAACAGTCAACCTTTTGATTAATAGCCAAGTGAGTTAATTATTTGCATCACACAAGAAGTCCAAAACATGGGCATATAAGTGGGTTGTATCTAACCATGAGAGTCATGGAGTAAAGATTATGTCACCAACACTTGAAAAGAATGCAAGATTTGGATAAGACAAGAATCTAGAGTGAATAGGAGGTTTTGTATTTGGTTAAGTGGATGGATAATGCTGTTGTTATTAGGTGCCATTGAGTTTGGTACTGACCCATAGCAACCCTATGCACAACAGAATGAAACACTGCCCAGTCCTGGGCCAATCTCACAATTGTTGCCATGCTTGAGCCCATTGATGCTGCCACTTTGCCAGTCCATCTCGCTGGGGGTCTTCCTCTTTTTCTTTGACCCTCTACCTTACCAAACATGATATCCTTCTCCAGTGACTGGTCCCTCCTGACAATATGTTCGAAGTCTGAGAGATGAAGTTTGGCCATCCTGGCCTCCAAGGAGCACTCTGATAATAAAACAAACAAAAACCTCTGTATTCATGTTGATTCCAACTTATTCTCACCTATGTGTTGTAGAGTAGATTTACCCAATAGAGCTTTCTTAGTAGTAATCTTAATGGAACATAAACAGTTTGCACTCAACTGTTATTCTATTGGTTGATAGTGAGAATCCCCCCAGTACCATGGAAGAAGGGTCTGGCAATCTATTTCCAATAGGCTTACAGTCAAGAAAATCCTACGGAATAGTTCTAACTCTACAACTCAAGGAGTCCCCACAAGTCGAATCAATTTGGTGACAACTAACACCAACAGCAATCTTAATGGAAGTAGGTCTTAATAAAAGTAGATCAGGCAAGCCTTTCATTTGCTGTGCTGCTAGGTGAGTTCTAACTGCTCATCTTTAAGTTGGTAGCCAAGTGCAAACCACTTGTGCCTCATAGAGATCCAGTCAGAGTCCCAGGGTGGTACCAACAGTTAAGCACTAGACTACTAGCTCAGGAGTTGACAATTCAAACCCCCCCTTGGAAGATAGTTTTGGCAATTAGCTTTGAAAAGCTCACAGCCTTGTCAAGCTTATAGAGTGTGTTACTCTGGTCATGCGAGGTCACTTACCTACAGCCAAACACAACTGGAAATATGGGGCTGTCCAACTGACAACTGGTTTCCAAATTAGGCTCCTCACAGGTTTGGAGAGAGTTTGACGTTTCCTGATGTCTTTGATGTACTGCCTTTATAGAGTGGCCAAATCATGAACAGACCCAAGACGATATTATCAGGCTTCTTAATGTGGTTCTTTCAGGTTATTTCATTACAATTATTGCTGCAGAAGTATTGGTGTTATGCTGTAGGATAAGCACTCCGTCATATCATTGGCTTGAACCACTGGGTCAGCAGTTCAAACTCAACTAGCTGCCCCTCAAAAACCCTATGCTCCTCAGAAACCAACTCATCGGCACTAAACAACATTGCTGTAGCAGGACCCAAAAGGTACTCGTGTAATGTAATGATAGATGGTTTAAAGCCGTGATCACAATGCCTAGCATCCCCTCCATGCTCAGTAAGAAGTAGCAGGAAAAGAGGGGGACACCTTATCCCATCAGACAGAGTGCTTGCAGAGTTCGGCCCTGCTGAGAGCTGGCCTTCCAGAGAAAGTGGGCTGATGTGGAAAACTGAAGTTGGAAAATAGTAAGTCTTCCTTTCCTCTTCCCTGGAATTCAGGCTCCATAGGGAAAATGGTTAGACCAGCGCATTCCTAGAATTCTAACAATCCTGTATGGGACCAGTGTACAGTACAGAGTGGGTGCATGTGAGACCTCCCTTGCAAACAGCAATTTCTCTGCTTCCTTTTCCTTTAATATGCAGGAGAAAGTAATGATTCTACGAAGAACATGTATTTTGTTTATTCACCCCCCCCCCATCCTGGAGGGAAAATAAAAAATTAAGAGACTTTGCTATTGCATAGAAGCAAATAATAGTTCAATTAGGACCATTGCAAATTGACGAAGCATCAGGTCCAGATGAATTACATGGCTTCATTCTGAGGACAATAGCAAGGGAGTGGGAAAGTCCATGGCAGGTCCCTGAGGAGGACACTTGAGATGAAAAACCTTCCACCCAGCTGTCAAATACACTTCAGAGTTCATTAGCTAGTCAGAATGGAGCCCAGGGTCACTAATGAAGTCAAAAGGCATTTCAGATTGTGTTAAAGTTGAGCCTTTTCACCTTCCAAGGCTAGGTTTATTGGGCTCCTATAAGACCCTCAGAGTCCTGGTGTGACACTGTGGGTTAATGAACCAGACTGCAAAGCCGTTTAAACTGCAAGGTCGGTGGTTCAAGCTCACCAGCTACTCCTTGGAAACCCTATACGGGATCACTATGGGTTGGAACTGACTCGATGGCACTTCATAACAACGTAAGACTCTCTGTATTCCTTCATTATGTTATGGATAACACTGTTTCCTTCTCTCTGCCCTTTCCATTAGAAGGTGAGCTCCTCCAGAGTAGAACTTTGTTTTATTTATATCAGGTATAGTGGCAGGAACCAAGCTGATACTCTGTGTTTTCAGAATGAGTAAATGAATGAAGGTTGCAAACTTTGGCCTCATCCCCATTTAAACCCCCTTAGGAACTGAGATATTTGGGGAGAATATTCTGAATACTAATCTTGAATTAAGCATCCTGAACATATGTGCTCTATAAGAACCCCTGCAACTAAAACAGGGTCCTCACAATAGGATGACCTGTACAAAAGAAATTTGAGAAGCAAAAGTACATTGGGCATTCTTCAAGTGAATTCCAAGGCTAAATGTATGGGTGCAAATTTTTCCTCTACATTTTGGTGTATGTTGTTGTTAAGTACTGTCAAGTTGCTTCTGACTCATAGCAACACTGTATAGGGTTTCCAAGGAACAGATGGTGGATTGGAACTGCCATTCTTGTGGTTATCAGTCCAGTGTTTACTCCACAGTACCACACCAGGAGCTCTGGTAGCATAGTGGTTATGAATCGCGCTGCGAACCTTAAGGTCAGCAGTTTGAAACTACCAGCTGTTCTGTGGGAGAACATAAAGATTTACAGCCTCAGAAACCCTGTACAGGGTCGCTACGAGTCAGAACTGATTCTACGGCACATAACAACAACAACCATCACACCAGGAGATATAGAAGAGCTCAAATTCAGAAAGACTGATTCGCAAATATCACGGAGCAAAACAGATAGATTGGAATTCTACCCAAAATATATCTAAATCTGAAGCCCTTTATTTGTCCTTTATGTTCAGTGCCTCCCACCTCCCAGCTTACTGAGATGCTGGGTTTTCAATGCCTCTGACATAGAAAACAATTAGATATGTCAGACACGGTTAATGATCACTATTCAATTTCCTTTGCTGTGAATGTAGTATCATAGTGGCTGTACAAGTACTATCATTTAGGTGTGACTTGCCAATTTGAGTTGCCAATCTGACCACTGTCTCTCAGACCAAGTCATTTTTAGGCTGGAGATTCCTGGATGGAACTCTAGGAATTTTTACAGAAGAAAGGTGAATCAACATTTCCATGGAACTCAAGATTCAGAAAATATGTAAAACCCAAAGTCATTGCAGCCAAAAAATGGATTTGTCTGAAATCGGTACTCAGTCTTCTATACCCTTGTTGTCGTTGTTAAGTGCTGTCGAGTCGATTCCGACCCATAGAGACCCTGTGCAGGGTTTCTGAGGCTGTAAATTTTTACGGGAGCAGAAAGCCTCATCTTTCTCTCTCGGAGCGGCTGGTAGTTTCGAACTGCTGACCTTGCGGTTTGCAGCTCGATTCGTAACCACTACGCTACCAGAACTCCTGTATACCCTTACCCAATATAATTTCCACTACCTGGTAAGGTAGTAAGTTACACTTTGGGCTGCTAACCGCAAGGTCACCAGTTCAAATCCACCCAGTGCTCATTGAGAGAATGATAAAGTTTTCTGCTCCCACAAAGATTTACAGCCTCAGAAACCCTATAAAGTCGCTGAATCTGAAGTGACATGACAGCTCACAGCAACATCAGCAGACCTCAGCTCCAAGCTGAGACATTACAAGTCTTGAGAAGTGCAGGGAAGCATGTGCTAAAGAGACTGATTGGCTGAATCCTGACTCTGGCGCTTACCAGTGGTGTGACCTTGGACAAATTTCTTAATATCTCTGAGGCTCAGTTTTTTCTCCCATATAATGAGGGAACTAATACCTACCTCACTGAGTTGCTGTGAGAATTAAATGAATCTCTGAATTAATTAACTTATTCTCCGCCTTGTTCTAGAAAGGATTCAAGGTGGCTTACAAGGACGTGATAATATGATTTAAGATTGGGGAGGAGAAGAAAAAAGAAAAAGATTGGCAGAAAGGGGAGTCACTCAAAAGCAATGCTGGAGAATAGGTCACCTGCTTTCTTAAATTGTCCAGTAACTTACCCAAAAAAGAGGCCTGTGTTATCCACAGTGCCCATGAGATAATACCGGACTCATGAATAAGAGCTGTGTGGATAGGGTAAGTGTTGGGCTGCTGATCACAAGGTTGGCAGTGCAAACCCACCAGCCCTGCCACAGGAGAAGATGAGATTGTCTGCTGCCATAAAGATTTACAGTCTCTGAAACTGTATTGTTGTTGTTGTTGTTATGTGCCGTGGAGTCAGTT
>NW_006408592.1:10366826-10368439 GCF_000296735.1 Chrysochloris asiatica
TTTTTTGGTTAGGTGCCAATGAGTCAGCTTTGACTGGAAGGGATCCTATGCATAACAAAACATTACACTGCTTGGTCATGTACCCACCTCCCAGTTGATATGCTTGAACCCGTTGCTACTGCCACTGTGCCAGTCCATTTCATTGGCGTTTTCCTCTCCTTTTTATCAAAATATGATAGACTTTCTAGGGACTGGTCTCTCCTGATAAGATATGTAAAGTATGAAAGGCAGAGTCTTACCATCTGTCTTCTAAGGAGCTTTCTGTTTGTATTTCTTCCGACATAGACTTGTTTGTTCTTGTTAAAAGTCCATGATACTTTTAACATTTGTCTCCAAAACAATTACTCAAATGCATCAGTTCTTCTTTTGTCTTCATTATTATTCACTGTCCAACTTTCACATGCATATGAGGTGATTGAAATGATTATGGCTTGGGAGAGGTGTGCTTTAGTCTTTAAACTGATATCTTTGCTCTTGAACACTTTAAAGAGGTCTTGTGCAGCAGATTTGAGTAATACACTATGGTGTTTGATTTCTTGAATGCTACTTCCATGAATGTTGATTATGGATCTCAGCAAAATGAAGTAATTAGCATCTTCAGACTTTTCTCCATATATCATGATGTTGTTTTTGTTAAGTGCCGTCGAGTCAATTCCGACCCATAGCGACCCTGTATAGGGTTTCCAAGGAGCAGCTGGTGAGCCTGAACCAACTAACTTACAGTTCAAACAACTTTGCACTCTGACACATTAGCCCACAGCATCACATATATCATGATGGATAGGTCTAAATCCAGACTTATAAATTTTTTAGCCATGCTGACCTTGAATGTTACATATTTTCTGAATCTTGTAAGAAGTTTTGTTTTTTATATATTGAGATGTGATTCATACTGAAGGCTGTAGTCTTTGATCTTCATCAGCAAGTCTTTTTAGCTTCCAGCAAGCAAGGTTGTATATTCTGTATATCATAGGTTATTAATGAGTTTTCCTCTAATCCTGATGTCATGTTCTGCTTAATATAATCCAGCTTCTAGAATCATTTGCTCAGCATACAGATTGAATAAGTATGGTGAAAGAATACAACCTTGCTGCACACCTTTCTTAATTTTAAACCATTCAGCATCCCCTACCTTTGTTTGAACGATAGTCCTTTGGTCTATGTACAGGTTCTTCATGAGTACAATGAAGTGTTCTGGAATATCCATTCTTTGCAGTGTTGTCCATAGCTTGTCATGGTCCACACATTCAAAAGCCTCTTCATTGTAAATAAACATAAGTGAAAATATTTCTGGAATTCTCTGCTTTTAGCCAAGATCCATCTGATGTCAGCAATGGTATCCCTCATTCCATGTCCTCTACTGAATCCAGCTTGAATTTCTGTCAGTTCTCTGTTGATTTACTGTTGCACCCAGTTTTTAATTATCTTTGGCAAATTTTTGCTATCATGTGATATTAATGATATATATATATATGGTAGCGTAGTGGTTACGAATCGGGCCGCGAACCTTAAGGTCAGCGGTTTGAAACTACCAGCCGCTCCGCGGGAGAAAGATGAGGCTTTCTACTCCCGTAAAGATTTACACCCTCGGAAACCCTGTACAGGGTCGCTAT
>NW_006408592.1:10368564-10379613 GCF_000296735.1 Chrysochloris asiatica
TGTGTGTAATAGTGTTAGTTATATGCCGTGGAGTCAGTTTGCACTTGTATTTACCTTTTACAGGATTTCCAAAGTTGTAAATCTTTATGAGAGCAGAAATCCTCACCTTTCTCTCACAGAGCATTTAGTAGACTAGTGTTGCTGACCTTGAAGTTAATAGCCCAGCTTGTAACCTACCATGCTACCAGAGTTTCTTGTATAAATATATGTATATGTATAAATATATACATATATACACAAAACTTAGGTGTTAAATTTAATTCCACACACAGAACTCTGAATACAGTCTCTGACATATTGTTTTTGTTGTTATGTGGCCTTGAGTCTATTCTGAATCATAGCAATCCTATGCATCATGGCAGGAAACACTGCCTGGTCCTGCACCATCCTCACAATAGGTGTTATGATTGATTGAACCCATTGTTGCTACCAATGTGTCAATCCATCTCATTGGGGATTGTCTTAGGATGGGTTTCTAGAGAAGCAAACCAATGAAATTTACATATGTGTCGATATAAAGATAATCTTATGTCAAGGAAATGGCTCATGATTGTAGAGATGGGAGAGTCAAGTTCAGATGAACCAAGACTGGCAGGCAGGCAGATAAGCAGGCTGGCATGTCCAGCAGGCAGACAGAAAAGCAGAAAGGCAGGCAGGTGGGCACATGATAGAGCAGACCATAGAACCAGAGGTTAGAGAATGAGATAGATGCAAGATCTAGATCCAGCAGAAAGTAAACAATTTTTCCTGAAAATCCAATATATTGGAAATAGGCCACACCCCTAAGGAACCATCCTTTCAATTGATTGGCTGCTCACAGACAATCATCATAGAGTTAACTATACCTGCTCATTGCCAATTATAGAATTAACAACACTGTATTAGATCTCACCTTTGGGGAGAAAAGCTATGTCTCACTGGGGATCCTGGCCCAGTCAAGTTGACACAAAACCGTAACTATCAAAAGGATCTTCCACTTTTTTACTGACTCTTCACCGCTTTTCCAAGTGTGATATCCTTGTCCAGGGAGTTATCCATCCTATCAACATGTCCAAAGTATGAGAGACAAGGTCTCGCCATGCTTGCTTCTAAGGAGCATTCTGGCTGTACTTCTTCCTAGACAGATTTATTTGCTCTGCTGGTGATGTTCTTGTTACTGCTGTTAAGTGCTGTTGAGTTGGTTCAACTCATTGCAACCCTGTATAGGATTTCTGAGGAGTAGCTATTAAGTTTGAACTGCCATCCTGTGGTTCAAACTGACCTTGCAGTGCAGTGCTTATCTTACAGTTCCACCATCAAGTCAGATCCAATTCAAAGTGATCTTATGCATATTGTTGTTATTGTTAAGTGTCATCGACTCAGTTCTGACCCATAGAGATCCTATATAGGGTTTCTGGTGTGCTTGAACTGCCGATCTTGCAGTTGAAACCAAATTTGCAATCCAGCAGTTAACCTAGAGCACCACATCATTACTCCTATAAGCCAAACTTTTTTTTTTTTTTTTCCTGCACTCAGTGAACTCAAATATATTAACAATCATTAAGATGGCATAGGATCATGCAGTATTTCATTCTGTTACACATACATTCGGAGTTCTGATGTGGCACTATGGATTAATGTGCTAGTCTGCAAGGTCGGTTTGAACTGCAAGGTCAGTGGTTTAAGCTCTCTAGCCTCACTTCGGGAACCCTATACAGGGTCACCGTGAGTTGGAACTAACTTGATGACGCTTAATAACAACAATAATAGGAGATATTTATTACTCTTCTATTAACTTATTTTTTAAATATTTATTAATTTATATCTATATCTATGCCTTTTCTGGGCACTAGGAATATGCCATGGATAAAACAGTAAACATCCCTATTGATATTCTGGGTGAGGAGAGAGATGGTCGACAGGATAATTTTTTTGGAAATATATGACATGTTGTTGTTTTGTTTTTGTTCAGTGCCTGACTCATAGGGAACCTGTTTAGGATTTCTGAGGAGTGACTTGTGGGTTTGAACTACTGAGCTTGCAGTTAGTTCTCCAGTACTTATCCTGGAGTGTTACACCAGGACTTCATATAGTATTTGAGATTTTGAAAAGAAAAGAGAGGGAAGATGCAGCCTCAAGAAGCTTCACCAAGTGGATAACACTTGTGTCAAAGCAGAAGGAAGTGAGGTGCAGATCTATGAAGGTTCCAAAGAGAAAGGGATCCCTAGCAGAGCAAATAGCAAGGCCAAAGGCCAAAGGTTGTGATGGCCCTTACAGTGTCCACGTAGTATCAGGCAGGATTCTTCCCATCAAAATGAGCAAATATTCAACTCCATCTATGTTAAGCAAAAAGGATTCACAGGAGACTTTGGTGATACATAGAATCTGAAGATGAGATCCAGGCAGGCAGCTAACTTGGAAAGTCTTTGCAGGCATCCTGATGGAGTGCTCCTAAAACAACATTTTCTCACTCCTCTCTCACCTTTAGATGTTGTTTCAGAGTTCTTCTTCACATGGCAAATGACATAGTGATTGGTAGCTCTAGGGTCACATTTTCACGTTTTAACAGGGGAATTGAGAGAGAGATACTTTTCCCTGCCTACTGTCAGCTACGTGAGGGCAACGGCCATGCTTGCCTTTTTTAGCCATGATCTCATTGCCTCATGTATACTTAGGACCTGAAACACATGTATGTTGTTGTTAAGTGCCGTCAAATCGGTTCCAACCCATAATGACCCTGTATAGGGTTTCCAAAGAGCAAGCTGGTGAGCTTAAACCAGCAACCTTGCAGTTTAAACAGCTTTGTAGTCTCCTACAAAGAGTAACCTTTGTAGTAACCTACAGTGCAAAGAGTAACCTTTGTAGTAACCTACAGTGCTACACCAGGACTCCTTGAAACATAGGTATGTATACCTTTATATCTTAAGTATAGAATTACATCTTATAAACATAGCTAGGCTTCTCATTAGCCATGGATCTGAGGAAGTAGAGGTAAGGGAGCTGGTCACACTAAGACCACAGTCACCAAAAGTCCGGTTTTGAAGTAAATAACTTAACTTGCCTTAAAAAAAAAAAACTGCTGATAAATGTCACAGCAGAGACTGCATGCTCCGACCCCATCATAAATCATTAGCAACCTAGTTAATTTGACGTCTGAATGAGACTGAATTACTCTGTATTCTCGCTGATTCCCAAGATGCTTTTGTGGTTTCCCTTATCTATACATGGGGCATTCTGTTCAATGTCATGTGTATATAATGGTCCCATAATAAAGAACCCTTCATGCTTACAATGCCAAGCAGTGTGCTATAATTACCTTCCTTTTGTTGTTGTCAGGAAAGCCTATGAGATTTCATACAAGTGAGAAGTAGGCCACAAGCACACACAGAGCGTAAGATAATGCACAAGTTAATTTTAAACATGGTAATTTTTGATGATAACAATAATTATGGTTGGAAAGTAACAATGCAAGACAAAAATGCGTGATATATCGCGAGAAGAATTTTGTGAGATATTTTAGAGCAAGTAGGAATAGACATCTAATGAGATGATAAGAACTGGCGGCATGTATCTATGGGGTAATGATCTTAGATAAGGATTGTTGTTGTTAAGTGCCATCGAGTCAATTCTGACCCATAGCGACCCTGTATAGGGTTTCCAAGGAGCATCTGGCGACGTTGAACCACAGACCTTGCAGTTCAAATGACTTTGCAGTCTAACACATCAGTCCACAGCACCACAACAGGATTCCCAGTCTATTAAGGATAGACTTCATTCATTCATGCACATGCTCTCTGGTTTCAGACAAAGTGCAACACAGGCAGATATTGGGGAGAAAAGGGAAATGGGATGAACCTAGTGGAATTGAAATGGAATCGGGCTATTAATTTCCCTGGGGTCTCCTAGTGGTATAAATTGTTAAAGCAGTAAGCTATTAATCAATGCAGTTGGAAGTTTGAGTCTACCCAGAGACTCCTAGGTGGGAAATGGGGGTCAGAGGGTAGGGACGTATGGCAGTCTACGTCCAAAACTCAGCTGCGGAAAACTCTAAGGAGTACAGTTTGATTCTAAAGCACGTGGTGTCTCTTTGAGTTGGGTTGCCATGAGTGGGAGTTTACTCGGCAAGTAGTTAACTGCAAGTTATTTCTGCTGAGCCATTTCAAATTGTTTCTATCTCTCTGTGAAATGTTTCTCTCATCTCTCTCTGGTTCTGGGGAAACTTTATCCCTGGTAGTGATGAGGGCTCTTAGGTATATGTTGTTGTTGTTGTTAGGTGATTCAAGCAGAACGAAACACTGCCGGATCCTGGGCCAACCTCACTACAGTTGCCATGCTTGAGTCTATTGATGCTGCCACTTGGCCAATCCATCTCATTGGGGGTCTTCCTTTTTCTCTCTGACCCTCCACCTTACCAAACATGATATCCTTCTCTAGCGACTGGTCCCCCCTGACAATATATCCGAAATATGAGAGACGAAGTTTGGCCATCCTGGCCTCCAAGGAGCACTCTGGCTGCACGTCTTCCGAAACGGATCTATTGGTTCTTTTGGCAGCCTACGGCACTTTCAATATTCTCCTATTGCATTGTCTCCCACCCCTGCCATTGTAAAGTGTTTTCATTATTCCCTTCAGATTTTCCAATTTGAGGTGCCAATTATTTCCCACTGCTACAATGAGATGCTATGGCTTAGACATTGGGCTACCAACTGCATGGTTGGTGGTTTAAACCTGCTTGTCACTCTTCAGCAAGAGAGAAGAGGATGTCTGATCCAATACAGATTTAAAATCTTGGAATTCCTATATAGGATCACTATATGAGTTGGAATGGACTCAGTGTCAGTGGGTTTGGTTTTCTGACACTAACACAGCCTGTCAGACAAATTCTAGTTTGGTTTTCCCAGACCTTATGTAAGAGCATCTATTCTGCATATCTCAAGTCAACTGTGTCAGCTCCACATTCTAGTTTTCCTGCAACTGTGCAATATATCACCTGACATCTTTGCTAATGTTCATTTATTGTCCTCACTGTGAGCCTCCATCTTTGCTGATCAAAATTTCTCATTCTTTAAAGTTTTCCTCTACTGCTACCTCCTATGAGAATTTTTCCCAAATTCACAAGCCAGAAACAATCTTGTCTTCTTCTGGGCTCCCACAGCACACTATCCAGTGTCTGTTGTGGCTCTTCCTTAGATGATACAAATGGTTTCTGCTGCTGATGAACCAGAAAGTTGGTGCTTGGAACCCACCCAGCAGTACTGTGGAAGAAAGGCTTGGCCAACTACTTCCCAAAAGATAATAGCCAAAAACATGTAACAGCAGTTCTACTCTGCAACACACAGGGCTGCCATAAATCAGAATCAAGTAGATGACAACGGGTTTGCTTCGATTTTACCATGGTGTATACATATACTTCAAATTGCTTTTTGTTTGTCATACATTTTAGCTCACTTAATGGAGTCCCGGTGTGGTGCTGTGGGTTAATGTGCCAAACTGTAAAGCTGTTTGAACTGCAAGGTTGGCGGTTCAAACTCACCAGCTGCTCCTCAGAAACCCTATACAGGGTTGCTATGGGTTGGAATCAACTCAACAGCACTTAACAACAACAACAACAATGCAGTTCCAGATGCTTGCCTTCTGGTTGTGCTTCCCCCCAAGAAGCCAAGAAAATAGCTTGTGCTTTTGAGATCCTCAAAAAATGTTGATTGGAAGACTAGGGAAATTGGGAAATTTCAGTGATAGATCATTTAGACAACTCTTCTCCCAAAAGCGGTCACATACTTTATTATTAGACCCATTACATACAGCTGAAGAGCTAGCATTTCCGGAGCACCTATGTGCCAGGAAGTGTGCTTGATACTAATTATTTCATTAAAAATTATATCACAGATGAAAGTTACATTTTCATTGATTCTACGAATTTATAAAAAGTGGCTGATGGATTTGAATTTGTAAAACCACATGTACAGAAGTATCTTGAGTTCTTAGAATACAGCTTATGTCCCCTCCGCCTAATTTCTACAAGCTCTGTTGTTCATTTCTCAGTGTCAGTATTATTGATACGCACTGCCTTCACGTTGATTTGGACTTGAGGGATACTCTAGAACAGGTTGGAACTGCTCACAGTGTTTCTAAAGTTGTAAATCTTTTCAGAAGCTGATTGCTATAACTTTCCCTCACAGAGCAGGTAGAAGGTTCAAACTTCTGGCTTTAACCACTGTGCCACCAAGTCTTGTTTAATAGTTCTAATTTAAATATAACCTCAGGTTAAATGCAATTTGAGTCCATATAGGGCTTCAGAGCTCTGAGGTTCAAACCATGTGTTAGAAAACCACATGCCTCTGCAACTGTGATCACAAGAGGAGGTTCTAGATAAATAAGGAAGAAAATACAAAATAGTAATTGAAAAATAGCAAGCATGATCTGATAGAGACAGCCAGAACCCCTGAGACACCCTTCATGCCTGGAACTAAACTCACCCCGGTGCCTCAATTTTCAGTCAAGCAATAGACAGTCCTATAAAGTAAATAATAACACCAATGAGATACACACCCCTTAGGACATTATAAGATCAATAGGACAGAATTTGCCAATGGATAAAGCTTAAAAGGCAGGAAGGAATAGGAAAGAAGAATGACTGGAAACAGTAAACACAGGCAAGAAATGGGAAGAAAACTGTTACATTGTGGAACCTTCAGTCA
Organism: Chrysochloris asiatica; assembly: GCF_000296735.1. Lineage (NCBI taxonomy): Eukaryota > Metazoa > Chordata > Mammalia > Afrosoricida > Chrysochloridae > Chrysochloris > Chrysochloris asiatica. The sequence continues at coordinate 10,375,242 of NW_006408592.1, forward strand.
GTGGCACAAAACAAAATGTGTAGGAATTGTTGAATGGAAAACAAATTTGTTCTGTAAACTTTCACCCAAAGCACAATGAAAAGTATACAAAAAAGCAAAGAAAATTACATGAAGACCTTTAAAATATAGGTCAATTCTTGTTACATTAACCCTCATTTCTACCACAGACCTATGAATGGCATTTGGGTTGAAAGCTGGTTAATTTAATGTTTACCACCTTTTCTCTTCCCAACTTCTTGTCAATGACTCAATTAATGAGGCACTTGCCCAAGAACTAGTGTTCGGGAACCGCTGTTTTAAAGTACATCTCAGTTATATAAAGTCCTGAAGAGAAAAATGTTTAACTTTTCCTTTGTTTAATAGTTGAGAAAGCAGATGCTTCTGAATGGTAAGTGAATTTGAATATGAAATAAACAAACATTCTATAAATGTAGGAAAATTAGGCTGAATAAACAGATTAAAAGATGCTCAAGCTATTAGTAATCAGGAAAATGTAAATTAAGACTGCATGGAGATACTAATTTACACCTCCCTAACTGGCAAAAATTAAGAAATCTGCTTTAACAGGGGTTGGAATAGATAGGATACAAAGGGTGCTTATATACTGCAGTGGGATTGTATATTGGTACAACAATTAGAAAAATCATTTGCCACCATTTGCATTCTCTATAATCCAGAAATTCCAGTTCTAATTATATGAAATATATGTTGCCATTAAATCGATCTGTTTCACAGTGGCACGATGATAGTCGAACTGCCACTAGGTTCCCTAGACTTTAATCTTACTGAAGCAGACAGTCACATTTTTCTCCTACAAACTTACTGGTGGGTTCAAACCACCAACTTTCAGTTAGCAGTTGAATGCTTAATCACTGTGCCACCAGAGCTCATTTCTAAGTAGATATTCTCTCATTTAGGTACCAGGAGAAACATACAGAAAAGTTTTATAGCAGTATTGTGGATAATAGCAATAAAGTAGTTAAAACACACACATCCAACAGCAAGAGAATAAGTTGTATAACACATTTTTAGCATACTCATACAAAAGAATATTATCTGGCAAAGAAAATAAGAGATTTGCAACTACAAAATGGATATACTTCAGGAACATAATGTCAAAAGTGAAGAGCAAATTGCTAAAGACAATTTACTATAGGGTAAATTTTTATGAAGCTTAAAAGTCAAGCAGGAGTCCTGGTGTGGTGCTATAGCATAAGTACTAGACTACTGATCATAAGATCGGTGGTTCGAATCCACCACCTGCTCCTTGAAAACCCTATACAGAATCACTATGAGTCAGAACAACAACAGCAAAGTCAAGGAAACTTATAAGATATATATGTGATAAAATGATTTTTAAACAAAGATTTAGAAAATTGTTTACTTTTGAATATAGTATCAGTGCCAGAAATTTGTATGGGGATGAACATATAGCTACTGAAAAAATTCCACATCTAAAATAGGGTGGTAGGTTTATGATGTTTAATTTATTGTTTCATAACTTATTTATATACTTGTCATGGGGAGTCCTGGTGTGGCACTGTAGGATAAGAACTCAACCACAAGGCAGGTTTGAACTGCAAAATCTGCACCAACTAGACAGCACTTAATGATAATAATAACATATTTGTTATGGAGTCCTAGTGTGGTGCTGTAGGATAATGTACGGGACCACAAGGTCAGTTTAAACCAAAAAGTCAGTGATTCAAACCCACCAGCTGCTTCTCGGAAACCTTAGACAGGGTCACTATGAGTCGGAAGCAATTAGATAGCACTTAACAACAATATTTCTTATATATGTTCTTTTGTATTTATCAATTATTGAACTTTCAAAAAGATAACAAAAATAATGATTAAGGGAGACTAGATGGCAGGTTAGTGAAAACAGAGAAGAGGAATAGCAAGGCAGAGGAATGGATTGTAATGAGCAAAGGGAAGACTGGTAGAACCAGGGATTGTTGGTAGACAAGACCTATGACCAAGAGAAAGACTGTGGGTTATATTCTGACTTCAGTGAGAAGCCTTTGAAAGATGTTAAAGAAAGCGACAACACATCACTCCACTTTTGAAAGAGAACTCTATTTGCTCCATGAACAAAGATCATAAGTCTGAACTCCTTTTGTGAATCTATTGCAGTAGATGAGGAGAGAGATCCTAGATTGCTGTTGAATTCATGTGTGGGATGAAGAAAAGGAAGCTGACTTTAGCAATTAAAAAAAAAAAAAAGTGTATTTCTGAGACATGGATTTCTTTGAGGGGAAGTAGAGAGGAGAATGAAGAATCTGTGTGGCATTGGATTATAAGGATTGCACAGTTAACCACAAGTTCAGCAATTCAAATCCAATAGCTACTCATTAGAAACCCTATTTGGGGTTGCTATGAGTCAGAATTGACTCAATGGCACTTAACAGCAACAAAAACAATCAATTGTTGATGGGTGTGACACATTTTAAAGTATAGATTCAGTAGACAGCTGAATATAACACTCTTGAACTTCCATAAGTAGACTGTTGTTGTTAGGTGTCATTGAATCATTTCTGATTCAGATCAACCCGATGCACAACAGACGAGAAAACATTGCGTGGTCCAGGACCATCCTCACACCTGCTCTTATATTTGAGTCTATTTTTGCCGCTGTGTCGGTCCATCTCATTGAGAGTCCTCTTTTTCTGTTTCTTAATAAAACTTGTTAAGTGTTGCGTCAGTTCCCTCTCATAGAATCCCTGTACATGGTTTCTGAGGAGTGTCTGGTGGGTTTGAACTGTTGACCTGTTTGGCTAGCAGTCCGGTACTTGTCCTACAGTGCCACACCAGGCCTTCTTCAGAAGACTGCTGCTGGTGGTGGTGTTACGTGGAATTGATTCTGATTCATAGCAACCATCCATAGGGTTTTCGAGGTTGTAAATCTTAACAGGAACAGAAAGCCTCATCTTTCTCCTGCGGAACCACTGGTAGTTTAAAACTGCTCGCCATGAGGTTAGCAGCCCAACTCATAACTACTGCAGTATCAGAGCTCCTTCTAAAGAAGACTAGACTATAGACAAAACTTGGAAGTAATCAGCCAATTGGTGCCATATAAACAACACATGGTAGAGAATGATGGTATGGAAACAGAATTAAATATTTTCACATGAGAAACTTACATCCAACATAGCATTCTTTATTGAAGGCCCTGGTAGCATAATGGGTTATGAATTGGGCTGCTAACTACAAGGTCAGTAAGTAGTTTGAGTCCATCAGCCTCTCTATAGGAGAAAGATGGAGGCTTTTTGCTCCCATAAGGATTTATAGCCTTGAAAACCCTAAAAATGTTCACTATGAGTGAAACAGATTTGACAGCACACAGTAGCAGCAATAGCATGGAGGACCACTAGTGGTGGTGGTGGTGGTGGTAATCACTGAACTTATCATCAGAAAGTGCCCATTCTCCATTCCTCTCAACACATAATTCCCAATTTAAAATGGATTTTTTCTGTTCTTTCAATTTCCCACTATCAAAGGGAGATTTTCAACTAGTATTTTCTGGATTTTAGGGTTTACAAAGAGAGTCCATATGCATTAATTCCCTTAATTATCACTACAGAGGAAGGTATTGTTTATAACCTTCTTTACTGGTAAAATGAATCAAAGAGTTTAAATATTTTTACTATGATATAGAATTACATATCTTCCAGGACTCAAACACAGATCTCCTGAGTTCTATAAACCATTGGTTCTCAAAGTGGGGCTTCTAGATCATCAGCCTTAGCATTGCCTGGGAACTTGTTAGAAACGCAAATGCAATGGCTCCTCCACACACCTGCTAAATCCCAATCCCTGTGGGTGGGGTCCAGCAATTTAAACAGCTTGTCCAGTGATTCTGTTGCTCATGAAGTTTTAGGCATTTTATGATAAATAGATGAGAAAAATAGGTCTGAAAGGAAAATAACAAGGGAGTTGATCATGACTCATAGCAACCATATATAGAATTGCCAAGACTGTAAATCTGTATGGGAGCAGACAGCCTCATCTTTCTCCTGAGGAACAAACAGTTGGTAGGTTTGAACTGCTGATCTTGCAGTTAGCAGCCAAATGCCACACTTTCTTTTCTATGACTAACCCTCTGGTGAAGGACATATGGGAGACTAAAATGCCAGCAGAGTTGACAAGAGGTAGAACAGAAAGCAAAATCATAAAGTAGCCACCTATTAAAAATACCAAAAGTCGATGGCTTAGCAATTACTTTGTTTTCCTTAAGTGAGTCTTGATTTCCCCCCATATGAACAACAATTGTGAAATTGAATTCCCATAAATGTGAAAGAAGCAGTGGAAAAACTGTTTCATGTAAGAAATAATCATAATAAAAAATCCTATGCAGTGGGGGAGGGGGAAG
>NW_006408592.1:10380923-10384691 GCF_000296735.1 Chrysochloris asiatica
TGTTATCAGGACTGATTGTGAGGGTTAGAAACGTAAAGGCAGATGTTTTATAGCAAGGAGGGGAGTGATTAACTTTTCAGTCTAGGAGCGGAGGTCCCTAGGACCATCAGGGGAGAAGAGCTGAGAGCGGGACCCTACCCAGAGAAGCAGTGATGCCTGAAATGGAACCAGAGATGATGACATGGAGCGATGGAGCAGCTGGAGACTTTAGATCCAAAGAGGGAGAGCGACTGTGTGCTGAAGACCTGGGGGGTACAGGGGAAGGATTGCATGGAGGGGATTGTAACCAGGGCAATGAGATGATATATGATAGAATGAATGTAAAACTAATGTTCTCCCATGTAAACTATCACATAATTCACAATAAAATATTTCAGAAAAAAAAAATCCTATGTACTATAAACACTGCTCTGTCATGTGACTCTGAGGGTCTGCTGTATCTTCTCAGGCATGTCCCCTCCCAAAGACACTGCTTCTCACATGCCTGCTCTTTCTTCTACATCCCAACTCAGTTATTTGTATATTCTTGTTCTTGTTAAGAGCAGGCAAGTTGGTTCAGACTCACAGCAACCCTGTATGTGGTTTCTGAGAAGAGGCTGGTGAGCTTGAACCACCAACCTTGCAGTTCACACTACCATTGCAGTGTAGCTCATTAACCTCCTTTTCTCCCTCTGAAACATGGAATGAATGAACAGCCTACTGATTATAGGCCTATGGGGTTAAGAGCTTCAAATTCTTCTAGTTCCCCAGACATCATCCTAAATCATGATTCTTCTACCCCTGTTTGAATCTAATGCTACTCACCATTTTGAATCTCTCTCAGGGTCATCCACTGCCTTTCTGATTATCTCCTTTTATTCATCAGGGATGCCTGGAAACTGACTTACAATCTTACTCTACACCACATACCGTGTCATTATTTGAGGTTATTTTTTATAAGAGTTTCTGAATAGTCCCTACAACATCCAGTCATGTCACCTCCTAAACCTTTTGCATGTCAATGACTTTGGATTCACTTGACTTCAATTACATACTTTTTGGCTGTATCTGGACAATCAGTGTGAGTTTTCTATTCTATCAAATTCAACTTTTCAGTTCTTGTGAAGAATAACCGCACTACGAAAAGCACTGGACCGCGAGGTCAGTTTAAACCACAAGGTTGATGGTTCAAACTCACTAGTCATTCCTTGGAAACCCTAATATTGTTAAATGTCAAGTCAGTTCCAACTCAAATTGACTCTCTGTATAGGGTTTCTAAGGAGGAGCTTGTATAGGGTTTCTAAGGAGTAGTTGCTGAGTTTAATCCACTGACCTTTTTGTTCAAACTAACCTTGTGGTCTAATACATTATCCTACAGAGGCACACCAGGACTACATGAAATGCTATACAGGATGGCTATGAGTCAGAACCGACTCAGCTGCACTTAACAATAATAACATCCTAAGGAGCGCGGGTAGTGTAGTGGTTACGAATCAGGCAACTAATTTAAAGGTCAACAATTTGAAACTATCAGCAGTTCTGCAGGAGAATGATGGTGCTTTCTGCTCCTGTAAAGAGTTACAACCTTGGAAACCCTACACAGAATCACTATGAGTCAAAATTTACTCCGCAGCACATAACCAATCAACGAACCAACCTAATTTACTGGAGTCCTGATGTGGTAGTGTAGGTTAATACATTGGACTGCAAAGTCAATTTGAACTACAAGGTCGGTGGTTCAAGCACACCAACAACTTCTAAGAAACCCTATGCAGAGTTGCTATGGGTAGGAATTGACTAGATGGCACACAACAACAGCAATAACAACCTGATTTACAATTTCAGAACACTCCAGTAGTGCTTATGTAGGATCAGCACTGGACTGTGAATCACAAAGTTGGCAGTTCAAACCCACAAAATGGTCCTTGGTAGCCCTATACAGGGTCACTATGGGTCAAACTGTGTCACTTAACAACAACAACAATGTAATTGTCAATTTTAGAATACTCCAGCGGTACTTAATCAATCAATGCCCACCCTCTTTCTTCACTTATTCTTGAGGAATTCCAGAGACTGGTTTCTTGACAGGAAAGTGAGAAGACTTAGTGCCATTTAAAGGTGTTGAAATGGGTAGTGAGTGGTGATGACTCACCTAGTCCAGGGCAGGGAGAATAGCAGTTTGCTATGCACAAGTTTAGGAGGTATCGTTTCATAAAGTCCTGCCTGAGCTTTGTTGAAGGAGCATTGATGGTGCAGTGGGCTTAGGATTAGCCTGGTAGATCAGTGGTTCAAACCTACCAGCCACTTCTTGGGAGAAAGATGAGGCTGTCTGTCCCAATAAAAATGTACAGTATTGAAAACTCTAAGGAACAGCTCTACTCTATTATCTAGTGTTGCTATGAGTTGACTTGATGATTTTTTTGCTAAGCGTGGTGGAGAGAATAGAACAGGGAAGTAAAAAGGAAGTCTAATGCAGATGGTGTAAAGGGACTCAGCTATAAGCTCTCCGAGGGCAATGATAATTCTTCTTTTGCTCCTCATTATATCAACATGTTCCAGGACATTGTCTTTACCTAGCCTAATCCACTCACTCATAGAGATGTGATAAGTATTAAATGAAGGTCATACTAAGCTTCATAGGAGAACAAGCATTCCAAGAGATCCAGATAGATGCTGCAAGGCACACAGCATCACTCCTCCTGGACTTGACCATGAAGGTGAAGGATAAGTCAGAGGACCCACCTAGATTTAAAGGTCAGGAGGTATGCAAGAGCATGAATACTGGGAGGCATGGGTAATTGGGAAAAGGAACTTCTTTGAAGACTAGAAGTAATTTCAAATAACAGCTTTAGGTCAAATGTTTTTACTTAAAGTTCTTTGTAAAATAACTCAAGTGAGTCAGTGCTGAAGTGACAACATATATACAGAATAAATAAGCTCTTCCTGAGCAAAAACATCCAGTCTTTCCTGAAGTGTTTCTCAAACTTTTAACCAGTTAATCAGTCACCATTACCATACGCTGATTCTTGGAAAGCCATGTGTTACAAAATGGAATTGCGCTCCACAGAATATTCAAAGTAGTGGTCTTTTGGAAGCATTGCCAGACCTTTTATCCAAGGTACTTCTGGGTGAGTTTGAACATCAGCCTTTCAGTTAGTAATCCAGGAATTAACTGTTTACACCACACAAGAGGTCAAAAGAATGTAGTTCCTAGTAGCCCATTTAAAAATCTTCCATCCCAGTCACTCTCATGAATCTTAAACTCCTGAGAGAACTTCTCTTTTCTTTATCAGAAATATCCTCTCTCTCATCAGAGTCATTACTGCCTGCTCATTGCTGCATGTCATCCCACAAATATTGTAGTTGTGGCCCCTGCAATATACAGCACCCTGTAGTCGGTCTTCTTGAAAGAGATGTTATCACATCAGGATAATTTTAATTCCATCAAAGCTGAAATTTTATTAGTTATAGTATCATTAGTGTTAACACTATTTGCATTAAAGATAGTTTTTAAAAATTAATTTTAATACAAAATATCTGCTAGGATATTACATGTATTAATAAGAATTGATGACTACATTAAGTTTTTTTGTTTTTTTTTTTCCAAATACTATTTTGACCAGGATGAAGTCCACGTCTTCCATTTTTTCTCCCTACTCTAGCATGAAGTGACTGGAAGCAAGACTCTCCTGCTCTTTCACACCATGATGAGAATGTCATAGATGTTGTTGTTAAGTGCCATGGACTTAATTTTGACTCTTAGTGACTCAGTATAATGTTTTGGAGGAA
>NW_006408592.1:10393348-10395644 GCF_000296735.1 Chrysochloris asiatica
GGGGGGTCCACTTGCTCAGGCACCCCCTCTTGTCACCAGAATGGAGGGGTACAAACAGTGGGGGACCAATGAACAGATACAAGCAAAGAGTCAGAAAAAGCAAAACCAACAAAGTGTTGTCCACCTTTGCTCCAAGGTTCCCACAGTGTTATTCCATGGTGGGTCTGTTCCCCCACTTGGTCTTGCCATTTGGTCTTGCCCAAGTTGTTGGCTCCAGGTTGCCGAGCCAGCAGATTTCTTACTTCTGCTACAAGTTCCACTACCTATAAGCCTTCAAACCCTGGTGTGGTGCTGTGGGTTAATGCATCAGATGGTAAAGTTGTTTGAACTGCAAGGTTGGTGGTTCAAGCTCACCAGCTGCTCCTTGGAAACCCTATACAGGGTTCCTATGGGTCAGAATTTACTTGAAAGCACTTTACAACAACAATCTATGTGGTTCAGAGTTTTGGAGCTCTATCTTGAACCCAGTTTACCTGTTATTCTGTGGTTTTGCTGACTGTGAACTTCATTGCACTCCTACCCTATCTGCCATCAAGCCCACCTCCTCTGATGTTTATATTTTAATACCTATTACATGGAAACATTTGCAAGACTTTTCTAAGTGTTGGTTTTCTTCAGTAGGTCTGCAAGTTTCTTGTGACCTATGACTGTATTTTTTACATTCACACTTCCAGAAGCAGAAAAGTGATAAATGCCCAGTCAGTTTTGATTGCATTGAATTGTCCTGCATCATTTTATTGCAATACGTTTTTGAGGGTGGGGAAGGCATATGATTTAAATTTATATTCTCAGTGCCTTGCATACTGTATATTACATTGTTGATTTGAAGCGCTGTTGAGTTCATTCTGACTCATAACAACCCTTTATAGCGTTTTCAAGGAGTCACTGCTGAGTTTGAACTGCCAACCAAGTGCTACCAAGGATAGTAGTCCAGTGCTATACTAAGAGTGTGTCTATTGTGGTTGTGGTTGTATGCTAATGAGTCTCTTCTGATTCATAGCGGCCCTGTATAGGGTTTACGGGAGCAGAAAGCTTCATCTGGTAGACTCAAACTACTGGACTTTGCAGTTAACAGCCCAACTCATAACCCATGTGCCAACAGCGTTATTTGTCTTTTGCATTAAGGGCAGATAGATGGATGGATAGTTGAATGGATAAATTAACAAAGTGTCTCTATTGGATTTACAGTAGTGGTAGAGAGGTTATGAAATAAGAATCAAAGAAGGTACTAAGTATGAAAAAAGGATTTTGAAAGTGAGTGAGTATAGGAAACAAAATTTGAAGAAGGCTGTTCTTGCCATAGGATACAGTTAAGATCAGAACAAGATTGAAATGTAAGAAACTGTGGCATGGGATACTATAATGTATCCCTTTAATGTTAGAATACTTATGGTTACTTTGTTTATATGCCATTCAGAGCCTCTTCAGTACAGTCCTTGTATTACTGAACCAACTCAATACTGTCAAAATAGTGGTTTGAAAGCAGTAATATGGTTTTAGACTTGCTTTCTAACAATTTTCAGGCTAAGAGGAAATAAATGTTATCTTCATTAACAGCCATAACCCAAGATAAAAAGACAATAAATATTTTGATATGTTGTTGTTGCTAAGTGCCATCAAGACAATACCAACTCATAGCAACCGTATGCACAATAGAACGAAATAATGACCAGTCCTGGGCCAACCTCACAATTGTTGCCACGTTTGAGCACATTGATGCTACCATGTCACCAGTCTATCTTACTGGGGTCTTCCTCTTTTTCTCTGACCCTCCACCTTACCAAACATGATATCCTGCTCCAGCTTCTGTTCCCTCTTGACAATATGTCCAAAGTATAAGAGATGAAGTTTGACCATCCTGGCCTCCAAGGAGCACTTTGGTTGCATTTATTCCAACACAGATCTGTTGGTTCTTTAGGCAGCCCATGGCACTTTCAGTAATTTCCTCCAACACTATACCTCAAATGCACCATTTCTTCTATGGTCTTCCTTATTCACCGTCCAGGTGTCTCATGCATATGAGTTTATTGAAAATACCGTGGCTTGTGTCAGGCACACCTTAGTCCTCAAGCTGATATCTTTGCTCTTCAACACTTCAAAAAGGTCTTGTGTAGCAGAATTGCCTAATGGAATACGTCATTTGATTTCTTGACTGCTGCTTCTATGAGTGTTGATGGTTGAACCAAGAAGAATTAACTTACTAAAGGTAACACAGAAATGGCTGCAAGCATGCATTGACAGAGAACTTCCAGAGGTTCAAACCAGATTCAGAAGAGGACATGGAACGAGGGATATC
>NW_006408592.1:10395783-10397980 GCF_000296735.1 Chrysochloris asiatica
AGTCTTAGTTTGGGCTTTATTAGCTAGTACCAAGTGCAGCAACTTCTGTATGATACATGCTCAGTGAATATCTGATGGGTGCAGGGAGGGAGGGGGAAGAGGACCAAGAGGATCAAGTCCATGGCACCCACACTGTGGTTTGCAGTTCCATGTTCATCCTATACAACACCACACCAGGAGAACTGAGGAATGGGGATAGAAGTGAAAAGAACATTTTGTGGAAGGTTTGGAAATCTATGCCTGATTACTGAGCAGGCATGTGATTCAGATTAAAATTCCTACATAAGAGTTTCTCACATGCTAACATGCATGTATATGAATCATACGGTAACTGAGGATATTGTTCTTACACTGATCCTGATCCAGCAGCTCTGATTGGACTTGTGATTCTGCATTGTTAATTAGATTTACTTGATAAAGCCCACTTGGAGTAGAACTTTGAGTACCTCTAAATAACTTCTCTCAACTGGGAATTGAGATGACAGCATAGATTCATTTTTTTCTCATTTAAAAATAAAACAAAACAAATTTTTTTAGTTACTCATTTCCTAAAGTAAAATCAAGTCCAAATTCTTTGATAAATTCCTAAGAATGGCTTTTCTTCAACTACCTTCTTTTGTCCTTATATCTGAATTAGTCACCTCTCCCAGCATGCTATGTCCCCATACATCTGAATAACTAATCCTCTTCTGGAACATCCTGCTTGATTACTAGGTTGTGAGTTCCTTTTGGAGTTCAAATAGTGTTATATTAATCGGCATTGTTCAAAACTTAGCACATTGCTTAGTATGTAGCAGTTGTTCAATAAATATTAAATATAAGTTTAGATCCTACTCACTCTACAAAGCTTGATACAAATGCCACCTCCTCTACAAAACCTTTTCTGACATAATCAAAGAAAGTACTAGTCAGCATCTTGCATGTTCCTCTCCTGTAACATTTCAATACTTTTTAACATTTTTTTTTTTACTTGCCTGTCTTTTCTATTAGATTGTGAGGTCCTGAGACAGAGACCTGAGACAGAGCCTTGCTCATCTCTGATCCATCATTGTTACGGCTAATCCGTGTTTCACAGTATACCTTCAGTAAATGATTAATGATAATTATTGGAGTATGGCAAATAAAATAAAGGTACATCTGAAGCAGCAGCCTTTGCTTTGTCTAAAATGGGATGTATTTCCTATTTCCATTTCATGAGTGAAAGTCTGCTCCCTTTTGGGAACTTGCTAACGTCTCTTTTGAAAGCAGAGATGCATTGTGGTACCCCTAAGCAGCTTCTTAATTTACCTGTCAGGGCAGTGATGCTGTGAACATGATGTCTTGGGTGGAAGCCACAGTGGATCACTTTGTAGCACTTGACTTGCCCATAGTTGAAATGATGGGCTTGTCTCACTCTGATAAGGATTAGGTTGTCAAGTATTTAACTTTCACTTAACTGTTTGCAGCATAGAAGCTATAGCTAACAGCAAGACTGAGCTGCTACATGCAGAAAATTGTAACGATAGAAAATCTTAAGGATGTGGGACTCGGATCCTTAGAAAATATAATATGGAATCTACACAAACCAAATAGGTAACAGGAAAGGAGAGAGAAAACTTAAACTGTACTGAACGCCTAATGTTCACTGGGTTATTATTATTATGTACTGTGGAGTCGGTTCCGACTCATAGTGACCCTGTACCGAGTTTCCAAGGCTGTAAATCTTTACAGAAGCAGAAAGCCTCATCTTTCTCTCGTGGAACAGCTGGTAGTTTCGAACTGCTGACCCTGTGGTTCACAGCCCGATTCGTAACCATTATGCTACCAGAGCTCCTTAGTGTACACTGGATACTTCCCATCTATTACAACATTTATTTTTCAAAGTAACTCTGCACAGATAACATTACTGCCCCACCCACTGCTATTGAAAGTGTTCTGACTCAGAGTGACCCTTTGAACAAAGGAGAATGAATACCCAGTGTTTCCAAGACTATACATTTCTATGGGAGCTTACTGGCTATTTATCTCCTAAGGAGTGGCTGCAGGGTTTGAACCACCAACTATGCCACCAGTCAATTTTGGCTTAGATATGTGATTCTCTCTTTCTTACTTGTTGTTGTTGTTAAGTGCCGTCGAGTCGTTTCCGACCCATAGCAACCCTGTGCAGGGTTTCCGAGTCTGTAAATCTTTACGGGAGCAGAAAGCCTCATCTTTCTCC
>NW_006408592.1:10398080-10403386 GCF_000296735.1 Chrysochloris asiatica
ATGGATCTTGGCTGAAAGCAGAGAATATCAGAAAGATGTTTACCTGTGCTTTATTGACTATGCAAAGGCTTTCAATTGTGTGGATCATGGCAAGCTATGGACAACATTGCGAAGTATGAATATTCCAGAACACTTAATTGTGCTCATGAGAAATCTGTGCATGGACCAAGAGCCAGTTGTTTGAACAGAACATGGGAACACTGAATGGTTTAAAATTAAGGTGTGTGACAGGGTTGTATTCTTTCACCATACTTATGCAATTTATTTGCTGAGCACATAATCCAAGAAGCTGGGTTATATGAAGAAACATGTGGGATCAGATTTGGAGGAAGACACATTAACAACCTGTGATATGCAGATGATGCAACCTTGCTTACTGAAAGTGAAAAGGACTTAAAATACTTACTGATGAAGATCAAATATCACAGCCTTTGATATGTATTTCATCTTAATATAATGAAAACAAAATCCTCACCACTGGACCAATTTTGATACTGTTGTTGTTGTTGTTAAGTGCTGTCAAGACTGTTCCGACCCATAGTGACACTGTATAAGGTTTCCAAGGAGGAGCTAGTGAGCTTGAACCACCAACCTTGCAGTTCAAACGGCTTTGCAGTCTGGCACATTAGCACACAGCATCACACCAGGACACCAATTTTGATATAGGACTGTGAATATTCTCAGAATGGAAAAGCTGAGGTAACTAACTCAACTTGTATACAAGTTAGCCTTTGAATTGTAGTTGACTGTCTGGGTGCATAGAATAATGGTATATGTAGTGAGAGAATAGAATAGTTTGAGCCAAATGAAAGAACATGCTTCAGAGATAGAAACAAATATTACCCTCAATTTAATGATAATGATACTGAAGTTCAAAAAGGTAGGATCAATTACTAAAGATCAAACACAGAGGATGATTAGGGGTCAGAATTCAAACCTATATCTTTTTCCTGCCAAAAGTTAAGCTTTCAACAATTATGCCAGTGACTTCCCTGAATTAAGGTGGCATCATAGAAATGAAGGGAAGGAGAAAACTGGGAATTGACTGAACACTAGTAATACTAATAGCAAATGCTTATAGAACCATGTAGTCTTATAAGCACTTCAGAACTCAATTAGCTCTCACAGCAGTTCCATTATGCAACTGAAAAAATGAATCTTAGAAAGGTTAAGAAATCTTTCCCAAATCACACAGTTGACAAGGAGTTGAACCCAAGTAATTTGGCTTCAGTATGTGCTTTGAAATAAAAGCTCTAGGAAATCAAAACAACAGCAATGATAATAAGAACAACAAAACCCACTTGCCATTGAGTTGATTCCAACTCATGGAGATTCCACGTGCTGCAAAGTAGAACTGTGCTCCGTTGGGTTTTCAAGGGTTTAGCATAGGAGAAAGATGAGGATTTCTGCTTCCACGGAGATGTACAGCCTCAGACACCCTGTACAGGATGGCTATGAGTCAGAATTGATTCTATGGCACACACCAAAACCAACAACGTGCTAATTTTGGTAATACATCTCTAGGTCTTCCTTCTAAGTTATCTCATGGTGGACTTGAATCTCAAACTGTTGAGCACTTAATCATTTGCCCTAGTAGGACTCCAAAAGCTAGACAAAAGGGGAGATTAAACACAATGAATAAATTATATCTTATTTACCAAAGTCTTCCAGAAATGAAAATTGCTGACCTGAAGCCAAGAGTTCTAATCTCCTTTCTACTGGAGGTTGATTTTGGCTTAGAAATGTGCTTCTCCCTTTCTCAGTGTCCACCCTCTTAAAGCAAGGGGAAGCAATAAAAATGAAGAAACTGTAATTAGACTCTTTATCACTTGAATTGAATAAAAAAAGGTATCTATGAAGCAGCTGAAAGAACTTCTTTGAAATGAAAGGAAACTATTTTAGATTATAAAAATATTCTAATTAAAAATGATTGATAGTTATTTTGGTAGGGATTCATGTTACCTTGTTACAATTTCAATCACTTGTTGTTGACTAATGAATACATGGAAATAAAGAGATGAATTTAGATTAAATTTTAATTTCTTTTAGAATTTCATGTATGTTTCATCTTAGTTGTTAAGGGACCACTAAAACTTACTTCTATTTAACTTGAAACTAAAAAGACAAAGAGAAGAAAAGACACATTTGCATCCTGGCAGGGACATGTGGCTTTGTTTATTGGTGCATCCTGACTATTTCAAATAATGGAAATTTCCTTCCCTCAATAATAAACAAATTATCATCAAAGAAACAGAATCATTCTTTGCCAAGCATGAGCTCTATAGATTGTAAGAGAAAGTCCTCATTACCTTTCTGACTTTTAAATATGAAAATAGGACGAGAGTTAAGATATTTCTCTAATCAACCTTCATCTCTTATTAGCTGTGTGGACTTGTTCATGAGAGTTGGTATCTGTGAGCTTCATGTAGCTTGAAGAAAAACCTGTTGAGCCTTTTCATAACAAAGATGTGAGAACTACTTTAATGTTTTAGAAGAGATTCCTTTAAGATGCATGTTGGTAGTGTGCCTTGGGTTGAGTCAGTTCTGATTAATAACAACCCTGCATAGGTTTTCTGAGGCTGCAAATCTTTACAGGAGCATAAAGCATCATCTTTTCCCCATGAAACAGCTGATAGTTTTGAACCGCTGATCTTGAGGATAGCAGCCTGGCTTGTAACAACTACACTATGGAAGCTTGTTGTTAAGTGCCATCGAGTCAGTTTCTGACTCACAGCAACCCTCTACAGGGTTTCTGAGGAGCATCTGGTGAGCTTGAACCACTGACCTCATGGTTTAAACCAACCTTACAGTCAAATGCATTAACCTGCAGCTCCATCCTATACTTGAGTTTATCAGTATTCTTCTAATTTTTGTGCTTTCAGTCTATAGTCAAAAGTGTCTCAGGAAGTAATAAGCTGTTATCTCCATGCTTGATAATGAGAGAAAATAGTACAGTCAACAGAAGAGAGGGTTGAAGACAGATACACATGAATTCCAAGCTTTCTCATTTATTAATTGCCAGTTAAGCCATTTAATGCTCTGAGTCTCAGTTTCCTCATATTCAAGTGTGATATAATGTTATCCACATTGATGAAATGCTGTTAAGTATTAAGGCTAATGTATATAAATCATTATCTAACATGATGCCTGGCAAAAGAAACTTGTAATAAAATTTTATTATTTTGTTAAATTGTTGTTAAGGGTTTCTAAGGAATGGCTGGTGGGTTTGAACTTTCAACCTTGCAGTTCTAACCAACCTTGTGGTCCAGTGCATTATCCTGCAGCATCACACAAGGACTTCTTTTATTTTCTTTGTTGTTGTTGTTAAGTGCCATCGAGTCGGTTCCAACCCATAGCGACCCTGTACAGGGTTTCCGAGGGTGTAAATCCTTACGGGAGTAGAAAGCCTCATGTTTCTCCCGCGGAGCGGCTAGTAGTTTCAAACCTCTGACCTTAAGGTTCACAGCCCGATTCGTAACCACTATGCTAAAAATCACTATAGCAAAACATCATTTTATAAATTCTTCAGAATGTTGAGCAAAGCTTGCTATGTTTCTACATTGACCCTTCTGTGTATTTGATGGGAAGAACATTGGACCATTTATTGGAAATCTGGACATAGTTCTTCCTGGGTATGTAACTTCTCTGGAATTTGAGAGTGAGATCTTAAAATTCAATTCATTACCTTCACTGCTTAACATCTTACCCAACTATAATCCATCTCTGATACTGTTCACCGAAAGATATTTAGAAAGCATAAATCTCATTAAGCTGCAATTATGCCTGAAAAAAATTCCCTGAATCCCCAGTACCCTTAGAATGAAGTCCTAATATTTTTACCTGGTTTTTATGGGCTTCTGTAAATTTTTTCAGCTAGCCTATTAAATCTAAATCCACACTTTCCCCTCCCAAACTCTCTGATCCCTGTGCTGTTCATAAAACAATTTTCTAAACTCAGATTGTCTCTATTTGAATTACTTGATTTATTTTGAGGTACTTGTAATGACCCATTAGTAAAATGAGCCTTTTAATATCTACTGCATAATCATTGTGAAGATTGAATTATTCTGATATGCCAAGGTCTTAACATACCTTAATGCATATAGTGAGTATTCAATTAATAATAACCATAATTTGTTTTGTTTGCCTCTTCCCACCAGGAAAAGCCTATCCAGTTTTATCTGTTTAGTTAATATCTAGTCATCCTTCAAGCCCAAACAACATCTCCTCCAAGAACAATTTCCTAAGCACACTCCCTGTACTTCCAAGATTAGCTTGGATAAATTACTTAATCTAGTTTGGCTCATTGTTCTCACTTGTAGTATAGTGATACCTCATGTTGCTGTTGTAGGTGCCGTGGAGCTGATTCTGATTGAGCTCATATACAACAGAACAAAACACTGCCTGGTTCAGCACTATTCATATAATGGTATCAATAACTAATTACATGTTTGAACTCATTGTTGAATTTACAATGTCAGTCCATCTCAGTGACGGTCTTCCTACTTCTCACTGTATTTTCCCAAGAATGATGTTCTTCTCCAGATACAGGTCCCTCCTGATAACATATCCAAAGTACAACAAAGTCTCGCCATCCTCAATTCTAAGGAGTGTTCTGGCTTTACTTCTTCCCAAACAGATCTGTTCATTCTTCTGATAGTTCACAGTATGTTTAATATACTTCATCTATACCATGATTCAAAAGAGCAATTATTCTTTAGTCTTCTCGTTAATTGTCTAGATTTTATATGCATATGTTGTTGTTGTTAGGTAACATCGAGTTGGTACCGACTCATAACCCTAAGCACAACAGAACGAAACACTGCCTGGTCCTGGACCAACCTCAAAATTGTTGCCATGCTTGAGCCTATTGTTGCTACCATTTTGCCAGTTCATCTCACTGGGGTCTTCCTCTTTTTCTCTGACCCTCTACCTTACCAAACATTTTATCCATCTCCAGCAACTGGTCCCTCCAGACAATATGTCCAAAGTTTGAGAGCCGAGGTTTGGGCATTCTGGCCTCCAAGGAGCACTCTGGCTGCACTTCTTCCAACACAAATTTGTTTGTTCTTCTGGCAGCCCATGGTACTTTCAGTATTCTCCTCCAACATCATAACTCAAAAGCATCAATTCTTCTAAAGTCTTCCTTATTCATTGTCCAGCTTCCACATGCATATGGTTCGTGTCAGGTGCACCTTAGTTCTCAAACTGACATCTTTACTCTTCAACACATTGAAAAGGTCTTGTGTAGCAGATTTGCCTAATGGAATTGTTGTTGTTGTTGTCAGGTGCCATCGAGTCAGAAC
>NW_006408592.1:10403486-10405621 GCF_000296735.1 Chrysochloris asiatica
TTTTTTTTTTTTTTTTTTAATGTTTTATTGTGAAATATGTGATAGTTTACATTCAGCTTATCATATATCATTACATTGCCTGGGTTACAATCCCCTCCATGCATCATCAACTAACCAAATACACCCTACAAACCTGCCCCCTGGTCCTCAGAACACAGCCCCTCTCCCTCTCTGAGTCTAGAGATCCCAGCTGCTCCATCTCTCCATGTCATCATCTCTGCCTCCATCTCTGGTGTCACTGTTTCTCTGGGTAGGGTACTGCATTCTGCTCTTCTCCCTTGATGGTCCCAGGGCCCTCTGTTCCTGGACTGCAAAGTGAACCACTCCCCTCTTTTTGCTATAAAATGTCTACCTTTACATTTCCATCCCTCACAGTCAGTCCTGATAGTTATTATTAAGTATTGTACCACATGAGTGCTATCCCCATCTCTTTTCATCAGTCCTACCCAGATGGTTTTGGATACTACTCAGTGGAGATTCTACTTTCTTCCATGCCCTCTGGATCTAGGCTCCCTCTTGAAAGCTTGTAAGCCAGTCACTTCTTGCCTTTGTAGTTCCTCCCCCCCCTCCCATTTTGGGTAACCAGTGTCCAAGCTGCCCATCCCTATTTACCCTCTGTATTGAGTGGGTGGGAATGATCCTCACTGTAAGTATTTGTTCCCTCTTTTGAGCTACTGCATCCATAGGTGTAGGTAAAGCTCATCAAATTGTATCAGATTACTCTTTTTATCCCTCTTCTTTCTTCTTGTAGTTGTGTTCTAATCATCCAGCCATTGAAGCCAGGTCAAGTGGGTATTATCTGTAAGTGTAGGTGTTCTTGTGCATATGCCCTCACTTCTTATCAGCTGGACTCTTCATTCTCCATTCTAGTCCTCTGTGGCTATTTCACTGATTCTGGGCTCAGAAGTCCCTAGGTCTTGCCAAACTACAGGCCAACCAGGTCTCCACCCAGGTTCATAGGAATGTATTGAATGTGGTTGGACTTGGCTCACAGGTTCATTGCTGTTTTTCCCTCTCTTCTTATCGGTGACCAACGTGGTCACCAGTCAGAGCACATGTCTGCTCGTGGATTCCCATTGCGTCTCAGTCTTGGAAGGGGGTTTGTCCTGAGGGGACTCATCCATCTGCCTTGATGTCTCCTGGGCAAGCAGTTTGCTTTTTCTTGTACTAGTCAGTCAGACTGCCATTAGTTGTTTTGTATTTTTCCTGTTGGTCTTTCTTTCAAGAAGTATCTTCTGTTCTTCTAGCTGCTCCAGGCTGGTCTGCTTGTCCTTTCCGGTGGAAATTTCCCACCTCAGAAGATTCTGGATGGTGTTAAGGATTTTACCTATGGTCTTATGTAATGCAGAGGCTCCGCAGGAAGACTTCTTCACTGGGCATGTTGTAGCCCCATTTTAGGTATTTCAGTCAGTTAATGACAGAAGACGGACTTACAAGCTTTCTATGCTGGTGTTGTGGTTGTTTTTGTTGTTGTGTGCCATCGAGTTGCTTCCTACTCATAGTGACCCTGTATAGGGTGTCCAAGGAGCAGCTGGTGAGCTTGAACCATCAACCACGGAGTTCAAAGGACTTTGCAGTCTGACACAGTAGCCCACAGTGCCACACCAGGACTCCTTCTATGGTGATATTTCTGGCGAATCCTTTCTCTCTTCCTATAGTGTCTATTTTATTATGGTATGCCAGGGAAAGCGAGATTCAAAAGACAGCCAAGCATCTTATTATTATTTCCCTCCTTTTGCCCATTCCAACTATGCCTCAATACCTGTATCCCAGAGCCCTGTTGTTCCAAGGCTGTGCATACATCAATATTTACCTCTGTCCCACTCACCCCATGAAAACCTGCCTAATTATTTTCCTATCCGCCTTATTCTTCCAATCCACTCCCCCTTCTTGTGTATTGCTCCACTCCAGAGAACCCAAACTACCTGTGTCTATTCCCTACACTGTGCTCCACCTACCCTCCCTCCCCTCATGTCACCCCCCACATCCTGGTAATGAGAAAAGAATCCTTCCCCCGCTTTAGTATGGGTTCTTTTTCTTGTCTTTTATGGTAGTGGGCCTATGCAGTATTTCTCCTTTTGAGACAGACTAACTTCACTCAACATACTCTCCTCAAGGTTCATCCATGTTATGTG
>NW_006408592.1:10429296-10430374 GCF_000296735.1 Chrysochloris asiatica
TTTTTGATGACCTTTTATTCTTGTATGTTGTCATCCCACAGCTCTTCTGGTCTTCAGTCATTAGTGAATAATGCATCAAATCTGTTGTGATAGTCTCTAAGGTTATGTGGGATATGTTCCAAGTCACATTTTGGCACCCACATGCTTGTTTCAATTTCCTTCAGCTTTTGCCTAAATTTGTATATGAAAAATTGATGGTGTAGTCCACAGCCTGCCCCTGGCCTTCTTTTGGCTGATGTTATTGAGCGTTTCCATTTTCTCTTCCCACAGGTGCAGTCAATTTTATCCTTGCATATTCCCCATGGTGAGAGCCACCTGTGTAGTCACCTGTAAGTTTTTTTAAAAGATATTTGCAATGAAGAAGTCATTGTTCTTGTAAAATTCTGTCCTGTGATCTACAGCATCGTTTCTATAATCAAGGCCATATTTTCCAGCTGCTTATCCTTCCTCTTTGTTTCCAACTTTTACATTCCAGTCACCAATAATTATCACTCTATCTTGAGTTCATTTGTGATCAATTGCAGACTGAAGAAGTTGGTAGAATTCTTCAATTTCACCAACATTGGTGGGTAAATTTGAATAATAATTGTATTTAATTGTCTTCCTTGTGGAGGTGGTGGTGGTGGTGTGCCATGGAGTCAGTTCCAACTCATAGTGACCCTGTACAGGATTTCTGAGGCTGTAAATCTTTAAGGGAGCTGAAAGCCTCATCTTTCTCCCATGAAACTGTTGATAGTTTTGAACCACTGACCTTGAGATTAGTAGCCCAACTCATAATCTCGAGCGTTCCAGAGCTCCTGGTCTTCCTTGTAGGTGTACGGACATTTTCCTTTACAGACAGGAATGTGCTTCAAGATAGATCTTGAAATGGTCTTTTTGATGAAGAAAGTGAAGCCATTCCTCTTCAGTTTGCGGTTTCCAGCATAGTAAACTATATAATGTTGTTTCTATGTCCTGCTGAGCCAGTTTCGACTCATAGTGACCCTGTATAGGGTTTCCAAGGAGCAGTAAGTGGGTTTGAACTGGTGTTCTCCGGGTTAGTAGTACAGTGTTTATCCACACTTGCTGTTGTTGTTGT
>NW_006408592.1:10433604-10441619 GCF_000296735.1 Chrysochloris asiatica
ATCTGAAACTTGTACACCATGGGTGACCCTGCTGGTTATTTAAAATACCAGTGGCATAGCCCTCAGAATCACAGCAACTCAATCCACCACAGCACGACAGACAGACGAGTGGTGGCCATTTGGTTTTATGTCGAAACTGTCACTTTAAATTTCTATATCAATCCTGATACAATCAAGATATAATCAAGATGTTCTCTCCTGATACTATCAATCCTGATACATTCAAGATATTCTCTCCCAAGATGGCGGCTCCTGGAACAGCTGAGACCAGAAAACAATGGATTTCTGGATTTGTCTGCAAATTCCCCAGCTATTAACCCTCCAATCTGCACTAGGATCCCATAAAATTATCTAATTCAAAATGACCAAGGCTAGTCCGTTTCAGTTCACTAATGCCGATGCTATCAATAGTTGTGTGTTGCAGCTCATTTTTGATTACTTCCAATTTTCCTAGAATTATACTTCATATATTCTACATTCTGATTAGTAGTGGATGTTTGTAATTGTTTCTTCTCAATTTGATTTGTGCCCCATCAGCAAATGAAGGCTCCTGAAAATTTTGCTTCAATTGAACTCTATTTTGAGGAGGCAGCTCCTCCCCAGTCATGTTTTGTGTCCCTTTGAACTTGAGGAGCTCGTCTCCTGGCATTATAGTCATAATGTTTTCAGTGACTATCCACTTAGAAGTGGTTTGCCTCTCTTCCTTCTGAGTCTATCTTAGTCTGGAAGCTTGGCTGAAAATTGTCAATCATGAGTGATCTAGTATCACAGCGGTATATAACCCACCAGAGAATGACAAACTGACAGACCAGTGGCAGTAAATGTAGTATAATAGTTTTTTTTGTTGTTGTTGCTTTTTGTCTTTTGTTTTTCTTATGAATTGAGTGAAAGTTTACATGACAAATCAGTAGTTTTACGTTCAACAGATTGTATTTTGTTTCATTGCAATGATTACAACCTCCTCCTCCATGTATTATCATTTACCAGTATTTATCTACTCCCCACCCCTCCCTTTTTAAGCAAGTTTTTATTGTGAATCTAGTGATAATTTACATGGAAGAACATTGGTTTTACACTCATCATTTCATTTAAATGATTCCAATCTCCTCCGTGTGTCATTATTCAATAGCATTTGCTTTTATTCCCTCTATGTTTTCTTTTCTTTTCTATTTTGGTGAGGGAGTGTACACAAAAGTATTCAGGGCTATATAATCACTTAAACAACCAAAGGACACCTTCTGAAAGACTGCATCCTGGTCACCAGCACCTGGCTACCAGCACACAGCCTTTCTTTTTCCATGAGTCTAGAGTTCTCAGCTGCTCTCTCTCCATGACCTCATCTCTGTCTCCCTCTATGGTGTCACTGCTTCTCTGGATAGGGTCCCACATTCTGTTCATGGTCTTCTCCCTTGATGGTCATAGAGTCCTCTGTTCCTGTACTGTAAGATTAACTACTCCCCATTTTATGTTACAGAACTTCTACCTGTACAGTTGTGACAATTGCAATTAGTCATGATAACAGTTATTCACTATTGAATCATATGACTCTTATCCCCATCTCTTTTCACCAGACCCATCTAGACAAGATGAATACTATTCAGTGGGTCTTCTATTTTCCCCCACACACTCTGAAACTAAAATCCCTCTTGGAAACTTGTAAGCCAGTCACTTCATGCCTTTATAGCACCCCTATTTTAGGTAGCCAATGTCTAAGTTGCCCATCCCTATCAACCCTGTATACAGAGGGGATAGGATTGATCTTTGATGTGAAGACTTCTTCCCTCTCAGTTGGTATTTTGAGCTACTACAACCATAAACATGGGTCAAGTTCATGAAATTGTAGCAATTTACACTTGTTTCCTTTATAAAAAATTTTTAAAAATGTTTTTCATCTTCTTCCAGTTGAGTTCTGACCATCAAGCTATTGAAACTAGGTCGAGTGGGTACCAAAATCTACAAGTATGGGCATTTTTGTGTATCTCCCCTCACTTCATATTAGTTGGATGCTTCACTCTCAGCTCTAGCCCTCCATGGCTTTATCTTTGTTCATGGGCTCAGGAGTCCCAGGTTTTACCACACTTCAGATCAACCATCCTCTTCTCTCTATCATCTCCAGGTTGGTGGGAGTCTGTGGAATGTGGTACAACTCATCTCATTTCTTCATTGCTGCCTTTACCTTCTTCCACTCACCAGTAGACCAACGTGGTCATCAACAAGCTTACATGGCTACTCATGTGTTCCCTTGATTTTCATTCTTGGGGGTGTGGTTTGTCCTGAAGGGACTTGATTGCTTGCTTTGATGGCTCCCTGGAAAACAACTTGTTTGTTCTTGTAATAGCTAATCAGACTGCCATTTTTGTTTTGGGTTTTTCCTGCTGGTCTTTCTTTCAATAAGTATCTTTTGTTCCTGTAGCTATTCCAGGCTGGTCTGCTTGCCCTTTCAAGTGGGAATGACCCACCTCAGAAGGTTCTGGATGGTGCTCAGGATTCTACCTAAGGTCCTATACTCTACAAAGGCTCTGCAGGAAACCTATTTCACTGGGCAAGTTGTAGAACCCCTTTGAGGTATTCCAATCAGTTATAGGTTGAAGGTGGGCTTACAAGTTTTCTCTAATCATGTTTCCCAACATTCCTTTCTATCTCACTCAAGTGTCTGATTTACAATAATGGTGGTAGTGGTGGTTATGTGCCGTGGAGTTGGTTCCAACTCATAGCAACCCTGTACAGGGTTTCTGAGGCTGTAAATCTTTACAGGAGCAGAAAACCTCATCTTTCTCCTGTGGAACAGCTGGTAGTCTTGAACAGCTGACCTTAAGGTTCACAGCTACCAGAGCTCCTTTTTAATAGTAATAGGCAAGGGAAACCAATATTCATAAGACAGTCAAGCATCTTTTCATATAATAGTATTTTTAAGTCTTTACTAATTCTAAGAGTTTAACAACTCAATGATCTTTGTTTATGATTCTCTCTTTTTTATGATTCACATTTTCTTCTTTGACATTGTGAATAATACATTGTGGGATATATTCTGTTATATTGTCTTCTTTTGAAGGGATGAACTTTAATTTATTAGTCAGCTAAGTTACTGGCAGATTCTCTTGATTTTGTCAGTTATAAAATTATTCTCAGAATAGTAGTTTTGATTTGTCATAATTCCTGAAGCAAAGCTTTTCTGGAATCTTGCCTCAGCGAAGTCCTTTCAGTTTGTATGGTACAGAATTTGAACATCTCCCAGGCCAAAGCAACAACTAGTGTTCTGTTTAATTCTCATATCTATGCAGGCTACTTTCTGTTAGGCATCTTGTATTCTTGCCCTGGTATGGTGCTGTAGAATAATCGTTGGTCTGCTAACCACAAAATCTGGAGTTCAAATCCACCAGCTACTTTTCAGAAACCTTATACAGGATCACTATGAGTTGGAATGACTTGACAGTACTTAACAACAACATTCTTGCCCTGAGCATATACATACTAATAGTCCCCTGAGAAACATTCCCTTATTCTTCTTTAGATGATTTTGTGTCCTTTTATATTAACTAATATTCTGCACTGTAAATTCCATCCAAATCATCATCTTACAAAATAAGTTTTACTTCCACCTCCATGCTCACCCTTGAACTGCACTTTGGTGCACTGCAGTCCAGAAAATGTCCTATCAGAAAGTTGAGACAAAAGTCAGGGTCACCCAAAATATGTCCCTTTTCTTAATCTCAGTGCTAATGTGGTGTATTATGTAGTTTCCTCATATATTTTGTGCAGTTTTGGAGCACCATGCCCCAGAATCACCAATGAACAGGAAGTTTCAGACTAGTTAATCTTTCATGGCTAGAAGCAGAAAAACCAGCGTGTTTCTATGAAATCTGAGTTAGGTTTAATTGTGGATCTCCACCCTGCACATTAGTTTGTTCATTTGTCTAATAGTGAAAATAGCATCTTAGTAAATCTGGATAATCACCACTTTAGTTAGTAGTTGTAAAAAATGACAGACTTATAATGTGTCATATATTAAAATCATGTAATATTGAATCTGACTGTTACTGAATAGTCATCCTGGTATGGCACTGTAAGATAAGCACTGGATTGTTAACCAAAGGCTCGGTCATTCAAAACCACCAGCCTCTCCTTGGAAACTCCATACACGGTCTCTGTGAGTCAAACCTACTCAGTGGCACTTAACAACAAAACATTACTGAATAAGGAGTGTGGTGGCTCTGTTGAATAAGCACTATACTACTAACCTCAAGGTTGGCTGTTTAAGTACAGCAGCTGCTCCATTGGAGAAAGATGAGGCTTTCTGTTCCCATAACAATGTACAGCCTCGGACACCTTATACAGGGCCAATGTGAGTCAGAACTGACTCAGCAGTACTTACAACAGTAACAACTACTCAATAAGCACCATATTTAAAAGAATGATGTAGCTCATTTACAGTATTTCTGATGTCTCAGAAAAGAAGAGAGAAGCAGAGAACTAACATTTATGGTAGAGTAAATGAAACAAGTATCGCCATTTGATATTATATTTAATTTCCACAGCTTTATGATATGTTATTTTAATTCTATTAACATTTCACAGATGAAGAAACAAGAATACCACAGGATGAAAACTTTTTGATCCTAAATCATGAAATTCTCGATTTGCTACAGATGGATTTAGCAATTGGCACAAGTCAAATATGATTGCTAAATATGAAAATGGTTCAATTCACAGAGATTACATGTTGTCATATTTAAACCAAAGACATGTTAGCTTACCTCATGAACTAGAAACACAAATTAATAAAGAAGGTCAGTTTCACAACACATTGTTGCTAACATTATAGAAAGCAGTGTGTATGGACTCTTTCTTGAGAAAGTAATGAAGTGTTTATATGCCAACAAAATGGACATTTTAGGTGTTTACTTGAAAATATTGATCAGACTGATCCATTTTTATGGTGTCACATCTCAAAATATGATAGTATAGAAAAGAGCGACTTATCATACGTTTCTAAAACAATGTGTTGTTGTCATTGTTCTTATTAAGTGCCACTGAGTGAGCTCCGACCCATAGTGACCCTGCATAGGGTTTTCAAGGAGCAGCTGGTGAGCTTGAACCACTAAGCTTGTGGTTCAAACCAACTTTGCAGTCCAAAAGAGAGCCTGAAAATATCATCAACAAAATGCAAACACTAAGTATGTATTTGTGTTGGTTATGTAGAATAATATATTGCAGCATTTTAATCAGACAAGTTCAAGATTCAGAAATATATTTGAAATTTTTTGAAAACAAAACAAAACAAATTCAGTCAAATCCTCATTATCAAGCAGTTCACCACTACAGAAATGTTAGAAAGAACCAAGTAAATGATGGCATTCTCCAGAATTATGACGTGCAAGAGATCAGCTTTGTATAACTACATCCTACCCCATCCTCAACACACTTGAATCTTGCATGAAAAGAAGGGCAAACATGTATGAAGTTCTTTATTCATAGATTTTCCCTCTTAAACAATGTATATATTACAGGTGAAGAAAGTATGGAGGCCTCCAAGAAATCAGTGTAGGCGTATTCAACGACTTAAATATAAATCTTTGTGGACAATTGCAACAATTGCAAACTTACATGAGGACTATGTGTACAGATTTGGGAAAGGCAAATATTACCCATATAGGCATGTATGATTTCATATTAGAAAAGAAAATACAATATGTATTTCCCAATGTTTAAATTGATTTAAGCATATTCTTAACTTTAACAATGACAGATTTCACAACAGAATGTTCAATTTTAGCTCCAAATAAACTCAGAACACCCCAGCATATAGCAATGATTCAAGAGAGACTCCATTAACTATCTTTAATATGTATGGAAGTAGGTTATTCAACAATTCATCGTGATGAAATCATTGAAGAATTTATATGAACAAAGACTAGAAAGAAATGTTTTTGCTTGTAGCAAGATAGAGAAGAAGATCTATGTAAAACACGTTATAGTAAGCTGCTATGTAATATTTTTTCTGATCATTAAATTTGCTTTTATGACACACACACTCAAAAGAATACCACATGAATGAAATCATTTGCACAGCCAATAAGTGATAGCTTCAATGCATAATCTGCTGACATCACAGCCTAGGTTCTGGATCTATTTCCTACGTATTTCTTGCTCAGCTAGAAGTATTTCATATAGAAAACTGACCAGATTGCTGAATTTTGCAAAATATCAAATAATATACTCCAGTGGTCTCACATGCAGGTAAGGTACACGCAGTATGAACTGCATTCCTTGATAATGTCAGAGAGGGCATCACACAAATGATGCTAAGGTCTACCGTGATCATTTTGGTAACAGCAGTGGCTCAGGTGATGAGTCTTCATGCAGGTAGATGGGTTGTGAAGACAGTTGCCCATCACCCAATGTGGTAACTCATCAACATCCTCCTCCCCCTTCATGGTATAGGCAGGCGGCACTGCTACCTACCACTGGGCAGTGAGGAGGGTCTGTTACTTGGCTAATTGTAAAGGAAAGAGCAGCAGAGGGCAGAGCTGCAAAACAGGGCTGAGGCTGCACCCCCTTCACCCAGTAAGGGGGGATGTCACCAGTTTGCTCACATGGAGTGGGGGTTGAAATGCCATAAGTGACTGCAGTAGGTGAAACACCTTTACTGACACCACTGATATGCTGCTATCTAAGTGGCCTGCTTGTTTTTACTAGTATTTTATATTATTATTATTTTATAAAATTCCATTGTGTAAATTGTCTGTTGTTGCTAAGTGCCCATCAGTCCATTCGGACTCATAGCAACCCTGTACTGAATTTCTAAGGGGCGACTAGTGAGTTTGAACCACTGACCTCATTCAAACCAGCCTTGCAATCCTTTGTTTATCATACAGTACCATACTGGCTTCCGTTATTAATGACTTTTTATATAATAAAACAAACTGATGTAACAGTTATATCCTAAAATAACAGTCACTCATTTGTGTTTTGTTGGTAAGTGCCATCCAGTCAATTCTGACTCAGAGCGACCCTGTATAGGGTTTCCAAGGAGTGGCTGGTGGGTTTGAACCACTAACCTTGTACTTATCAGTCCAGTGCTGATCTTGCCGCAGCACACCAGGACTCCTCATTTGTGTGTATGTGTGTATAAATACCTGGAGCTGCTTCTAAATTAATTCTCTTCTCTTTTTGTATATTGGATTCTGGATTGAAATAAAACTATAAAGTGTACTGTAAACACTGCTAAATTGGAATGTTAACATTTAAAAATTGCTCTGTGCTTTTTTAATGTGTTTTGCTGTTTTCCCTGCCTAATTATCATTCTTTTCAATATTTATATGATAACATGACCTTTATTTCTGATGGAATGACTTCGAATAGCTCTCAAATATTGCCAACATCATATTTTTTAAATTAAAAATTATGCTTCAAAAGATAAGTGTATCATATCACAAAATGAAGCCAAGTGGTAGAAAGGTCATAACATCTGTCAGAACCTCTGAGTCATTGTTTTTTACAAGTAAGACTCAGGGAACTTAAGAGAAAAATTCAGGGCACAGATATGGTTTGAATTGTTACCACATATCAGGCAGTGGGATAGGGACGAGGTCAGAGACACCACTTCATTTAACATTTGCAAGAATCTAATAAGGAAGAAATTGTTATTCCCATTGACAGTTTTCAAAACTGGGATTCACAGGTAAAGCACATTCACCCAGCTCATTATGAAGATGAGATTTGCCAAGAGATCATTCTAATCCCCAGGCCTAAGCCTTGTTTACTGCACATAGGGTTTTTAAATATCTTTTTAAGAAAAGTAAATTTTGCTTTCAGAGTTTTAAGAAGGATTCTAATGCATTAAAAACAGCTTCTTTGTTGAATGCCATACAGGCTAGTATGACTTCTTATTTGAGCTTCTTTCCTGATTCTTCCTGGTGTCCACTTCATGGCCCTAATCCTATGGTTGTTTGTCTAAATCTCCAAGCTGGCTGTTTCAAACTTCCAGGTTTCCTTAAAAACAAAACAAAACAAAA
>NW_006408592.1:10446619-10458534 GCF_000296735.1 Chrysochloris asiatica
CATTATGTTGAGTGAAATTCGTCAGTCACAAAAGGTAAATACTGCATAGGACCACTACTGTAAGAGATTAAGAAAATGAACCCATACTAATGAGGGGGGAATGGGGGAAATTATTTGCCGGTTACTGGGATGCAGGGGGTGGGGTGAAGAGTAGGAAGGGAAGGTGAATCACAGGGTAGGGAATAGACACTGGATCGTTTGCATGCTGGGGATGGGGGCAATACAAAAGCAGGGGGAGGGGAATGGAACAAGAAGGCTGATGGGAAAATAATTAGGCAGGTTTGCATGGGCTTAGTGGGACAGATGTAAATAATGATGTATGCACAACCTTGGAACAACAGGGCTCTGGGATACAGGGATTGTGACATGGTTGGAATGAGCAAAAAGGGGGGAAATAATATTAAGATGCATGGCTGTCTTTTGAAATTGTTTTCCCTTGCATACCATTATAAAATAGACACTATAGGGGAAGAGAAAGGAATAGCCAGAAATATCACCATATAAAGCTGGCAAGTCTGTCTTCTGCCTGTACTGATTGGAATATCTAAAATGGGGATACAATATGCTCAGTGAATGGGGATACAATATGCCCAGTAAAGGAGGCTTCCTGCGGAACCTTTGCATTGCATAAAACAATAGGTGAAATCCTGAACAGCATCCAGAATCTTCTGAGGTAGAAAATTTTCACTGGAAAGGACAAGCAGACCAGCCTGGAGCAGCTAGAAGAACAGAAGATACTTTTTGAAAGAAAGGCCAACAGGAAAAATACAAAACAATAATGGCAGTCCAACATATTCCTACAAGAACTAACATGTTGCTTGCACAGGAGACATCAAGGCAAGTGGTTGGGTCCCCTCAGGGTAAATCCCCTGCCAAGACTCAGTGGGAATACAGGAGCAGGCATGCGCTCAGACAGGTAACCATGTGGGTCACTGATAAGGAGAAGTGAGGGAGAAACAACAATCAGGCTATGAGCTAAGCCCTACCATGTTCAATAGACTCCTGTGAACCAAGGTGGAGACTTGATTGGCCAGCAGTGTGGCAAGACCTGGGGACTTCTAGGCCCAGAGTCAGTGACATAGCCACAGAGGACTAGAGTGGAGAATAAAGCTTCCAGCTGATAAGAAGAGAGGGCATATATATATAAGAACACCCACACTTGCAGATAATACCCATTTAACCTGACTTCAATGACTGCATGATCAGAGTTCAACTGGAAGAAAAAGAAGAGGAAAAAAAGAGTAATCTGATACAATTTGATGAACTTAATGTACACCTATGAATGCAGTAGCTTAAAAGAGGGAACAAATCTTTAGAGCGAGGATCATTCCCACCCCCTCCATACACAGAGTAGCCAGGGATGGGCCACTTGGACATTGGCTACCCAAAATGGGGAGGTTACAAAGGCAAGAAATGACTGGTTTACAAGCTTTCAAGAGGGAGCCTAGATCCAGAGGGCGTGAAGGAAAGTAGAATCTCCACTGAGTAGTATCTAATCTGTCTAGGCGTGGCTGCTGAAAGGAGATGTAGGTATCTTGTGGTACAATAGTGAATAATTGCTATCAGGACTGACTATGAGGGTTGGAAATGTAAAGGTAGATGTTCTGTAGCAAAAGCAGTGGTGTGATTGACCTTGCTGTCCAGGAGCAGATGTCCCTGGGACCATCACAGGAGAAGAGCAGAGTGTAGGACCCTACCCAGAGAAGCAGTGACCCTGGTGATGGAGGTAGAGACGATGACATGCAGAGATAGAATGGCTAGTGACTCTAGACTCAGAGAGGGAGAGGGGCTATGTGCTGACAACTGGGGGACAGGCTTGCAGGGTATAACCTTTGGTTGGTTGATGATGCATGGAGGGGATTGTTACCATAGCAATGAAAGGATATATGACAGAATAAATGTAAAGCTAATGTTCTCCCATGTAAAGTATCACATAATTCACAATAAAACATAAAAAAAAAGGACAACAAAGTAAACAATGGTTGGGATTTCAAACTTCAACTATGATTCACCAGGGAGAGTTTAGAGAATACCTTGAACAAAGGCAGCATCATTAGAAAATATATCCAGCTTCCTACCGTGATTACCTTTCATTAATACTATATGGTGTTTCAGGTTTTTTAATCAAATTATTATACCACTTTAAAGTCAATTGTGTATGATACCCAATACCAGATTGATGGTCCGTCTTCATTTGGCCTCACATTCAACAAGTATATATGGAGTGCTAATTTTGTGCTAGACACAGTTCCATTTGCTCCCTTGTTCATTACCTTATCCAATTCTCTGAGAGGGTCAATGTCATAGAGTGCAAAGAGCTTAAGTTGTCAAATCACACAGATTTGAGGTTTGCATCCAGGCTCTGTTGGGACTGCTGATTGTAGGATTTGCTGGTTATTTGATTAAGTGTCTGAGCTACAGTTTCCTCATATAAAAATAGAAATAGTTATAGCATTGCAGAATTCTTTTATAGAGAATACAGGAAGATCACATCTGAAAAGTAGCTAACTCAGAATAACTGTCAAATAAAGGGTCACATTAGGCATTGAGAAATGAAAAGAAAAAAAAAAAAAAAAGGGCTGAGGTTCAAAGTGGTTGAAAGGTTAGTTTTCAAGTACCAGAGTTGGGATTCAATCAAAAATCTTAAAATTTTCTGATAAAGCCTGTTTTCTAGTAGGGCACAGCTGGTATCAGGGGTGCTTGGTCTTCGACCTCTCTTATTAAACTGTGTTAAAGTGTAATCACGGACATTACTCAGAGTGTCTTCTTTCGTTTGTCTCATTCCCTACCACCATGCTTCATTGACTCAGTTTTTTACACTTCCAACTGCTACAGGGTAGTGCATACCAGGCTTGGCATAATACTTAGAACAATGACCTATTCCTCTGCAAATAACAAGCAAATCACTGACACATGTATACTTCCTTTCTAGCCTTAGTACTCTTACTGCTTCAATCACTCCTTTCTCTTGAATTATGTTTGTCAATTTACTGTTCAGTTCCATTGAGTCAGTTTCAACTATAGTAATCCTATACAGAATTTCCAAGGAGCAGATGGTGAGTTCTGAACTGCTGACTTTGTGGTTCCCAGTCCAGTGCTGGTGAAGATCTTTCAAAAATCTTTTGAAAATGAACTGGCCACTAGCTGTCTTATTTGCAGTTGTCTTTTAATAGAAAATCTGAAGAAAAAAAAATACAAAACCTGCTGCCATTGATTTGATTCCCAATTATAGCAACCCAATAGAACAGAGCAGACTTGCTCTGTCTGGAGAGCTTTATGGGAGCAGACAGTCTTATCTCTCCTAAGGAGCAACTTGTGGTTTTAAACTGCCAATCTTGAAGTTAGCAGCCCAAAGCTTAACCCTCTGCACCATCAGTGCCCTTTTAAATAGCAAAACTACCTTTAAACTCATTTGCACAACAAAATAGTCATTCGTAAGAAAATGATTTACATGGACATTTTATTCAGTGTGATTCTTACTAAATGTGTCTATTGCTGTTGTTTTTAAGTGGCAACCCATGGAGACCCTATATAGGGTTTCTGAGGAGTGGCTGGTGAGCTTGAGCCACCAACCTTGTGGTTCAAACAGACTTTGCAATCCAGGACATTAACCCACAGTACCACACCAGGACTGGTGGTGTTTACATGCCGTAGAGTCAGTTCTGACTCATAGCGACCCTGTACAGGGGTTCCGAGACTATAAATCTTTACAGGATCAGAAAGCCTCACTTTTCTCCCATGGAAAAACTAGTAGTTTCGAACTGCTGACATTGCGGTTCGCAGCCTGATTCGTACCCATCACACTACACAAGGGCTAGTGGCAAATAAATAATTGATTCATGGCCCTTTTGTCACAATCACACAATCTAGTTGATGTCAATTGATTCTAACTTCTGTTCACCCCATGTACATTAGAGTAGACTTGTGTCTGTTTCCAGTGGCTGGTGTGTTTCCAACAGCTGAAGTTTCAGAAGTTAAACTACTAGGTCTTTCTTGTGACTCCAACTTTGTGATTAGCAGCATAGTGCATTAACTATTTGCAGGGGGGACTTCACAAGACCCTTTAAAAGAGGAATCAAGGACTAGTTTCCACCTACAATGAGCTAGGCCTGCTATAGCATTTATGTCATTTTCTTCTCACAGTCAAGTTAGAAAACAGGAGGTATTCCACCTACTTTACTGATGAATATGTACATATTCTGACAATGGTTCATTTGAGTTATTTCTCTCCCAAAGTCAAATCAGCTGAAGGGAAAGGGGTAGAAAGAAGCTGAAAACTTTGCTATTGATTGTCACAATGGAGATCCAGAGTAAACATCAGATATACTCCAAATCAAATATGCTTTGCCAAGATATAGTGCTTTTTGAACAATTAAACTAAAAATTTTTGTCACATTTGAAAAACATTTCTGAGGACTCCTGGTGTGGCACTGTAGGATCAGCACTGGATTTCAAACTACAAGGTCAGTGGTTCAAGCTCACCAGCTGCTCCTTGGAAACCCTATAAGCAGTTGCTATGAGTCAGAAATGACTCAACGGCACTTAACAACAACAACAACAAGTAGGCAAGTTGTACTACAGAGTTTTTCAAGCACTGTTAACTCCCAGTGTTTTAACAGTTTTATGGAACAGACTCAATGATCCCATCAGAGTGCCCACAAAACTAATCTGTAAACTCAAAATGCTGCTGATTGACTTCAGTAAACATTATGTTATTTGTAATCAAAGCCCTTCCACGTCATACAGAGCTAATGTTTAGATGAAAGTTTCACTTGTTTTGTTTTTCCTACTAAGATTACTTAAGAAGAAAATGAAGAAAATAATAGCATTGCCTATTGAGTGTCTGGTGTGGAGCTGTGGGCTAATGCGTCAGACTGCAAAGTCATTTGAACTGCAAGGTCAGTGGTTCAAGCTTGCCAGCTGCTCCTTGGAAATCCTATACAGGGTCGTTATGGGTCAGAACTGACTCGACAGCACTTCACAACAAAAACAACAACAACATTGAGTGTCTACTGTGTTATGCATTTGTCTGGAACTTTTACATTCATTGGTTACTGATTGTTTTCCTGTTCTATTCTTGCTTTTAAACTGGGGAAAACTGTGTCTCTGAGAAGTCAAGTGACTGGCTAGAGGTCATAAAAATCACATAGAAGCCACAAAATATAGTGGTTAAGGAAATGGGCTTTAGACATGGATTTTAAACAATTCTCCACTGCTTTTACTTAATGAAGGAATCCTGGTGGTGCTGTGGGTTAGGCATTAGGTGGCAGGAATGCCAGCAATTCAAATCCACCAGGGAACAAGACAAGGTTGTCGGGTTCAATAAACTTTTACAGTGTTGTTGACCCTCTATAGGGTCACCTGGAGCCCTGGTGTGGTGCTGTTGGATACGCACTGCATGGCTAACCACAAGATCCATGCTTCATACCTATCAGCCACTTCTTGGAAACCCAGTATGAGGTTACTGTGAATTAGAACCCACTCAGTGTAGTGTATGAATCGGGCTGCTAACCTTAAGACCGGCAGTTCGAAACTACCAGCTGTTCTGCAGGAGAAAAATGAGGCTTTCTGCTCCCATAATGATTTGCAGCCTCAGAAACCCTGTGCAGGGTCACTATGAGTCGGCACTAACTCCACAGTACTTAACAACAACAACAATGGCACTTAATAACAACAATAATTCATAATTGAGTTTTGGGTTTGGATTTACTATGTGACCACTAGAAAGTTCCAAGACATCTTGACCTTACATCTTTAGTTTCTAGGTTGTTGTTGTTGTTATGTGCTATGTTACTAGCTAGAGATAATAATATAGTAGATGTGAGAATTAAATGAAATAATGCCTGTCGAAACACTTAGAGGAGAACTGGTGATGCAGTGGTTAAAACTCTCAGGTTCTAACCAAAAGGTAGGCCTGGTGGTGCTGTGGTTAGCCTGTAGAGATTAGCACCTGCCTTACAGGGCAAGTCCTTGTCACTTCCAACAAGAAAAGTTGTGATATCTGCATATTGCAGGTTGTTGAGTCTTCTTCTAATTCTGATGCCAAATTCTTCTCAAATTATTTGCTAAGCATACCAATTGAGTAAGCATGGTGAAGGTTGCAACCCTGATGTACATATTCCTGATTTTGAACTATTCAGCATCCCCTTGTTCTGCTTGAATGACTACGTCTTAGTCTACGTAGCAGTTTCTCATGAGCACAATTAAGTGTTCTGGGATTCCAATTCTTTACAATGTTATCCATA
This sequence comes from Chrysochloris asiatica, assembly GCF_000296735.1. Lineage (NCBI taxonomy): Eukaryota > Metazoa > Chordata > Mammalia > Afrosoricida > Chrysochloridae > Chrysochloris > Chrysochloris asiatica. Next base: position 10,452,865 of record NW_006408592.1, read on the forward strand.
GTTTGTTATGAACCACACAGTTGAATACCTTTATATCGTCAGTACAACACAAGTAAACATATTTCTGGTATTCTCTGCTTTCAGCCAACAGTTATCTAACATTAACAATTATATGCCTTATCCCACATCCTCTTCTGAATCCAGCTTGAATTTCGGGCAGCTCCCTATCAATGTACTGCTGCAACAATTTTGAATTAACTTCAGCAAAATTTTACTTGCATGTGGTAGTAATGGGATCTTTTGATGATTTCCTCATTCTGCTGGGTCACCTTATTTTGGAATGGGCACAAATACAGATCTCTTCCAATCAGTTAGTCACATAGCTGTCTTCCAGATTTCTTGGAATAGACATGTGAGCACTGTGAGAAATGTTGTCTATACTGACAAATGCTCATCTGTATTCATTTTAGCGAGAGTCAGGTTTTATTTATTCAATTTTGCAAAATCGGGTTCCCAGCCCCGTAGAAACGGGCAGACGTGCCACATGGCCCTCCACAAATGGTTTTCATTCTTGTCCCCCCCAAAAGCCCCTACTCCAGTTCCAGTTCTCCATATACAATTCTATGGTACATCCCATTTTCCCTCCTCCCAGAGAAGCCAAAATGGCTTGCCCAAGTTCTTAATGATTATATTTTTATTTAAACTTCCTAGTCCCAGAATAGCCTGCTAATAGTCTGTCAGGTCTTGCAATCTCATGAATTCCTGAAGCTGGACCACAAGAGTTATTTCTCACATACACCTCCAGAGCTTAGTATGTTGAAACCTTTCAGTTTGTATTCCGTCAGTTTCTGGAGACTTGTTTTTCACCAATGCCTTTAGTACAGCCTGGACTTCTTCCTTAAATACCATTGGTTTGTGATCATATGTTACTTCGTGAAATAGTTGAATAGCAACCAGTTCATCAAAAGGTACAATGATGGTGCATTCATTCCAACTTCTTTTGATGCTTCCTGCAATATTTTGCCCAAAGAATCCTTCAGTATTGCAACCAGAGGCTTGAATTTTTCTTCAGTTCTTTCAGCCTGAGATGCTGAGCATTTTATTGTTTTTCTCTTTTGATTTTCTAACTCCATCTTCATTGTAATACTGACTGATAGCCACCCAATATAGGGAGCAGCTGGTGGGCTTAACGGACAACCTTTTGGTTTGCTGTCTATTACTTATCTTACAACGCCACACCAGGCCTCCAGAATCTTTAGTCATCAGCAATTTCAATTAGTTTCAGTATATGATATACTATCTCATATTAAATATAGTAAATTTGGGTCATACTGTTTGCTGTACTGATTTTCCCCTATCAAAGAATCTTTCTATAGACTGGATGGTTTAAAATCTTACAAAAGGATCCTATGCTAATTTCTCTGTATGAAACTGCAATGTGGTAAATACAACTAGAACTTGGAGAAAGAAGAATGGTTCTTGACTTGTCAAGAGACAGTCTCCACCATGACAGCAGAACAAGGTGTGCAAAGAGAGTTTGTTAGTGTCAATAAGCACAGGTGATTCTCCTGCCTTCAGTTGATATGAGGATTGATGGCCACACAGTGAACTTCTTTGGTTACCAGGGCACATGAGAGCTGCTTCTCATTCCCTCATTCCCTATGCACACTTATTTCTCCTACTGAGTTGCGAACTCACATATGTGTAAAGCCCAAATGCTAAGGCCTTACTAACTAGAAAGAACATACAAGGGGGCTTCAAAAAGTTCATGGGAACATGGATTTAAAAGATAATGGAAATTTTCCATATACCTTTTTGAAGCCCCTTCATCATATATATGCCTTGGAGTCTTGAGACTTTGAATTGGTATCTGGGTCCAACAGTGCCAGAATTCTGACTTCTGGAGTTCAAATTAAAAAATTATGACTTTTGCAAATCATTGAATGAGCTCAAATCTGTGTTTTCTTGTCTATAAAATAGAAGATGGTAATACTAAAAAATGTAAAAAACAAACAAACCCTGTTTTTTTCATCTCTCAGAGTTGTAAGCACCACATGAGATGATGGCAATGAAAAAGTCTTATATTGATTCAGTCAGCCAACAAATATTTATTGAGTACTTCTGTCAGATAGAGTTAAACTCTAAAAGAGTATATAAAAACAATTCTTGTTTTGTTGTGGTTATGGTATTCATTGGCCTTTAATTGCTTCCCATTGATCACAGAATAACAGTTGATGCTTTATCCTGACACCAAATACTATTTCTATCTTGTCTTTACACATCAGCCACATAGGTCATTTGCTGGTCCTTACGTGCTCAGCCAAGTTGTACTTATGCTCATGCTTTGGTTGCATCCTGAATGTCTTCCTCTTCCTTCCCAAATCATGTTCAAATCATGCTCATGGCTTAGGTCTTTGTATTACTCTTTAAATTCAGGCGGGGCTAGCCAATGCCCACCTTTTTATGATAATATGCCATTTCGTCTCTGGTAGATCCTACAGCAGAACATCTTAACCCACACAAATCACTTGGGGATCTTGTTAACTTGCAGACTATAATTCAGTAAACCTGTAGTAGAGCCTGAGATTCTGCATTGCTTGCAAACTCCTAGGTAATGCTGATGCTGCTAATGGGTGGACCACCCTTTGAGGAGTGAGGTTGTAGAATATTAGTCCTATACATAAACTATTCATTGACTATAATAAATAATTATGTTTAAATTAGAATTTATTGGTCAAATATTTTAATATACATGGGTATAATACTGAAGAGAGAAGTGTCTGGTAGTTTAAATCAAATAGGAGATATGTGAGTTTGGACAGATCACTTAGCTACCTTGAGGCCCATTTCTCATCCAGAAGACAAGGAAGGACCATGTGGATTCCTTCTCAGTGTGCTTGTCAGTATCTTCAGTTTACCAGATTTCTAAATATGCAATGCAACCCTTTTTAAAAATAATTATATTCTTTTTGCTGATGTTACCTTTTCTTTTTAAATCTCTTTTAAAGCTCTTTCTATGGGGATTGTTAGTGAACTAAAACAGTGTCCAGAGGCAATTGGTGTATTTTGGTTGTTAGAGCTGCTGCCAAATTAAAGGTTCAATGTTCCAGAAGCAAGGTCTTACCAAGAAAATAGATACCTCTCAGTGCTACCTATTACGATTGTCTCTTACTCATGTTCTATGCTCTTGTACTTCAATATTTGCATTTTCTCTCTCCTTCATGGCACAGTACCAAAGGTACAGTAATTGAAGTCAGATACTTGCTTGAATGTTGGCATTGTTGGTTCCAAGTGACTCAGCTTTGCTTAGGCAGAAATTACCCCATCTGATCATCTATAAAGTGGGGGTAGTGGTAATGGTTGTATCTTGTAGAGTTAGTTCCAACTCTTAGCTACCCTGTGTAGGGTTTGTTGTTGTTGTTATTAAGTGCTGTTAAGTCAGTTCCAACTTACAGTGACCCTGTATAGGGTTTCCAAGGAGCGGCTGGTGAGCTTGAACTGCCGATGTTACAGTCCACCTGGTTAAACCTCAGTATCATGAAGGTGTACGTCATTGGAGCAGAAAACCTCATCTTTCTTCTACAGAGCTGCTGGTGGATTTGAACTGTTGACCTTGCAGTTAGCAGCCAGGATTTCTTATCTATAAAGTAGAACTAGTAATAAAAAGAGGAGGAATGAAGAGGAGAAAACTGCCTTCCTAAGTTTTGTGAAGGTCAAAAAGGAAGATTAAGCGATAGTGTCTGGTTTGTAGTTGCAATTAAACAGCTGTTCCTTCCTCCCCCAGCCTATCTTTTGCTACCCTCTATCTCTCAATTTCTCATCCTCTCAATGTTCTCCAAACTTATTGTTGTTTACTGGGTTACTTAAACTCAGCCTTTTATGTTTTTATGCTTTATCAGTATCACTAAGAACTTGTTATTCATCACTAAATAATCAGTGTTAAGCACAGTGCCTGGTACACAGGAGTCTCATGAATGAATAGATGGAGAAAGGCCAAAAAGGAGAGCAGAAGGAAAGAAGAAAAGAAAAAAGGATGTGATAATGAGTTTTACTGGTGTGGTACTATAGCATCAGCCCTGAATTGCGAACCAAAAGATTGGCAGTTCAAACCCACCAGCTGCTTCTCAGAAACCCTGTACAGGGTTGCTATGCATCGGAACAGACTCAATGACATATAACAACAACAACATATAGAAAGTAGTTTATCTAGCACAATGCATGGCACATAGTAGATGCTCAATAGTCATCAAAGAAGTAAAAATATTTATTGGACTCTTGGATAGTTTCCCAAATGTCAGCCAGATAGTAAAAAGCAGTTTCTTTGGGGGATTATAGTAATAAACACAAAAGTAACCTGGGGAAATGAGAAAGAGAAGCCATCCTTTTTATGGTCAAAGGTGTCAAGCTGTCATGTTAGCATCTGCAGAGCCTCTGCAGACTAATGGTTGCCAGGGAAACCGTGGCGCCAAGCCTTCGCATTCATGTAGTTTTCCATTGATAATTGCTAATGCGAACAAGTGCTTGCTTGCACTTTACACCTGCCTGGCTTGTAAGTCTACCTTAATTGGATGTGCCAAGATTGAGGAAAAAGTAATCTGTCCCTTCAAGACAACTGACAAGGAGATGAAGTGTTGTTTGGGCCTTTATTGTTACAATTTCGCAGGCAAAATTACTATGAACTGTCTTCTCTGGATGCATAGTGTGCCTTTGTTGACAGACCCTAGTGTTTATCTTCCAGGGGTAGTATATTAAGTCGATGAAAACTTTGATGAAATGTTTTGGAGCAACCTGGTAGAAAGTCACTTGTTTTTTCAGTGACAGCAAAAATAGGTGGTACTGGGGAGGAACCTGGAGTAATAATGAATTACAAAGGAACCAAAGTTTTATGGTTACCTCCTATGTGTAAGACATTATACTGGACTTTCTAACATACATGGATTTAATCTTCTCCACACAGGCTAACCAAAACTAAAACCAAACCTACTGCCATCAAGTCGATTCCAACTCATAACAAATGCATAGGACAGAGTAAAACTCACCCATAGGGTTTCCAAAGCTATAATCTTGACAGCAGCAGACTGACACATCTTTCTCTCCCAGAGTGGCTGCTGGGTTCAAGCCGCCAACCTTTTGGTTAACAGCCTAGAACAAAGCCACTGCATCACCACGAATCCCACCAATAGCCTGTTGTGGTTGTTCAGTGCCATTGAGTTGGTTCTAACTCATAGCAATCCTATATAGGGTTATGAGGAGAGGCTGGTATGTTTGAACCACTGGTCTTGGTCTTGTGGTCCAGTGCTTTATCCTACATCAGGATAAAGTACTGGGCTTTCTAGCCTAGAGATGGGGAAATAGGTTCTAATGTTTGGTTCCTTTGTTTTGAGTCTCAGAGTGAAAGTCATAATCCCACAAATCAAACGTTAGTCTTCTTGACTCTACAGTCTGATCCTCTCTCTAGTCTTGATTTTCTACAAGTCACTTCCATCTTAACCCTGTTTCTCATTTTTCTTATTTTTGCTTTCTTTTTTTTTTTTTTGTAAATAAGATTTTGTATTTTATGTAATTCAACATATATGAAATACTGTTATTTCAACATGTAGTAAATATAAACAATCAATATAAAAAAAGCTGCATTTCAGAAGAGAGACCTACTCACCTTCTAGAACCTTTATGACTCTCAAACTCTAGTTCCTTACTTAACAATAACATAACAAAACAAAACAAAAAACA
>NW_006408592.1:10458634-10459866 GCF_000296735.1 Chrysochloris asiatica
TGGTTTAAATTCACCTACCTCTACTCAGAAACGCTATGCAGGATCCCTTTAGTCTCAAATGACTCAAGAGCACTTAAGAACAACAAAGTAAAGGATCCAGGACCATCAACAAGGAAGTGACGAGAGCTTGATGTCAGATAGGGTAGAAGTGCAGTGAAGTTTCTGTCAGGAATACCACAGAATACCAGATGAAGTGGGTTCAGGACAGAGCTCCAAAACTGAACCACATAGGTAGGACTATTTTAGAAGTTTGAAGGCTTATAGCTAGTGGAACTTGTAGCAGAAGTAAGAAATCCCGTACTTTAGTATCTGCCAGGCTCAGTGGCCCAAAGCTGGCAACTTGGGTGGGACCAAACAATGGGACCAGGCGGGGGAACAAGCAGAGCCTCTGGGAATTTAATGACGTTGGGAATTTCAGAGCAATGGTGATAATACTATCTGTTTGGTTTTGCTTTGTTCTGATTTTTTTTTTTTTTTTTTTTGAGGGGGAGGGTATCTGTTCATTGGCTGCCTGTGCACTTCCATTCTGGTGACTAGAGGGGGTGCCTGAGCGAGTGGATACCCCCCAACACCACCACCACTGGAGCATTCTTAAACCACGCATGTGCACAGATCCTCTCAGCATTTAGAGGCACCCCCTTTCTTGCTACCTGCGTGCCTGGGAGTTGGTTCTGGCCCACAGTGGCACTGCACAGGATTTCTGAGGCTGTGAATCTTTGTGGGAGCAGGGGGCCTAGTCTTTATCCTATGGAATGGCAGGTGGTTTCGAGCTGCTAGCCTTGAGCTTGGCAGCTAAATTCATAACTACTATGCTACAAACAAACAGCTAAAATGGTCACAGCTGGCCCTGAACTGTTTATTAATAGGAAAAAGGACAGAACGGGGTGAGGAGAAAGAGTTTTTTTTTAAAAAAAAAGGCCAAAAATATAATCCTGAGGTACAGCATAACAGCAATGGCATCTTGAAATTTATCAGACAGCCTTGAAGGCAAGAAGCTGAAAGAGGACATTAAAGTCATATTCATATTAGGCTACAGATATTTTTTCTTTTTTCATCTGTTTTTTCTTTTTTCTCTCTCTCCTCTTCTTTCCTCACGATTATAGACTACAATATTCAATTGGTTTTTTTTGTTGTTTTTGTCTCTCTCTCTCTCTCTTTTTTTTTTTTTTACCACCCCCCCCCTTTTTTGCTGTTGCTGTTTTTTCTTTTTTCTTTAGTTCTATTGTGATTTG
>NW_006408592.1:10464220-10466128 GCF_000296735.1 Chrysochloris asiatica
TCAGAAGAGAGACCTACTCACCTTCTAGAACCTTTATGACTCTCAAACTCTAGTTCCTTACTTAACAATAACATAACAAAACAAAACAAAAAACAACAGAAAAGGCTTTTTTAGGAACATCATCTTTCCTGAGTCACTGTTTTTTTTTTTTTCAAACCTAAGTGCTCATCAGTTCACAATAGAAAGTTAATAAATAAATCAATTTGCAATAAAAAGTTAATAAATTAACTAATATTAGTTAATTTATTTATTAAGTTTTTATTGCAAATTGAGTGAAAGTTTACAGAACAGATCATTAGTCCCACATTCAACAATTTATATACTTTGTGTGGTTATGAATACACTCCATTCCATGTATCATCAGTTAACAGTATTTGTTTTCACTTTATTAAAGTTTTCCAGGTCAGTCAACCTTCTCTTGTACTTGACAGTTCTGACCATATTTAAATATTTCTATTTAATTATTTGCTCTAGCAAAACAAAAACAGTGAAGGTGTGTGTGTTGTGTATATGTATATTGGAACCAACTCAACGACACTGAACCATAACTACAGGGATTTAGGTAAGATTTCCCTTTGGGAGATCCTTTGTTTGCTAGCTACTTACTCATGTTTTATGCCTAATGCCAGAATTTGAGTATTTCTGTTCATGGCTTTTTATTCAATGTGACTAATAAGCTTCCTAATAAATCCTTTCCAGACTTAAAAAATACTGACACACACATATATGTATATATATATACACACACTCACAAAGGTGATTCTAAAATTATCTGCACTTGGACTGTAGAATTTATTTTAATCAACTTTCAGAAAAGACAAACATATCATTTTTCATATAATCTCCTTCTTTTTGAAACACTTTGTCCCTGTGTTAACAAGCTTTCATATTCCCTTATTAAAGAATGTTTTAGGATGAGCCATAAGCCACAAATACATCTCTGTCTTCGCTTCTTCGTGAGAAGTGAATCTTCATTCTCTAAAGGCTGCTTTCAGGGAGCCAAATAGATTAAAGTCCGATGGAGCAAGATCACAACTATAGGGAGGGTGCTGTAACGTTTCAAAATGGAATTTTTGCAAAGCATCAACAGTATGGGCAGAGGTGTGTGGATATGCATTGTCATGCAAGATCACAATGCCCTTGGATAACAGACCTTTGCATTTACTCCCAAGTTTATGTTTCAGCTCTTCAGTAAGCATCTCACTGTAAAGAACACTGTTGATTGTTGAACCTTTTCCTGGCCATTGAGAATCCCAGAAAATTGTGTCAATTTTCTAGCTAATGGTTGACTTTTGAACTTTTTCTTGGTTGGTGGTTGAGGATGTTTACATTCCATACTTTGCCATTTACTTTCAGGCTTGTAGTGATAAATCCATGTCTTGTCACTGGTAATGATTTTTTTAAAGAAATTTTACCTTCCTTCAAGTATCTCTCCAAATTTTGTTTGCAGATGTCCAATCGTTTCTGTTTATGCTCTTCCATGAGTTGTTCCGGTACCCACTCTCACAAACTTTTCAAATCCCAAGTCTGTCATGGATTAGTTCATAGACAGGGCCGTGATTTGCGATATAAACCACTGTTACTCACCTATCCCACAGAACTGTTTCACATGCACATTCAATGCTTTTTAAAATTATTATTTAAATATTTTATTTAAAAAATATTTAAATAATAAGATAATAAGAAAAATTCAAAAGTATTTGAATTAGATGAGGTTCTACAGTGCAATCCCTACAATGTAACATCACTCATTCCAGTTCATCCCAGTGTGTCTCATTTCCATTCCTCCTTTCCTAACCCTTTGGAACTTTGTCTTTGGGCAAATTCCACCCTTTTGATCCCAAAGGAATGACTATTCTGAAGAGTGCATACCTCTTAGTGTTCATTCTTTCTCTTTTTTTTAAGTTT
>NW_006408592.1:10466678-10468614 GCF_000296735.1 Chrysochloris asiatica
GGGGACTCTACCCTCCCCTGCACACTATTAAACTAAACTCCTTCTTGAAAACTGGGGAGGTGGACAGGCATTGAGGATACTTTTAGACTCACCCTTGTGTGTGTGTGTGTGTGTGTGTGTAGTCCAGGTGTGGTGCTGTGGGTTAATGAGGTGGACTGTAAGGTCGCATTGAATTGCAAGATCGGTGGTTCAAGCACACCAGCCACTCCTCAGAAGCTCAATTCAAGGTCACTATGAGTCAGTAGCTACTCAACGGCGTTTAACAACAACAATATATATAGACATACATGATATTATACTGGACTTTCTAACATACATGGATTTAATCTCTACACCCCTGTGAGGCAGGTGCTGATATCTACAGGCTAACCAAAACTAAAACCAAACCTACTGCCATCAAGTCGATTCCAACTCATAGCAAATGCATAGGACAGAATAAAACTCACCCATAGGGTTTCCAAGGCTATAATCTTGACAGAAGCAGACTGACACATCTTTCTCTCAGAGTAACTGCTTGGTTCAAGCCGCCAACTTTTTGATTGTTCCACTACTGTTACCACTTTACTCAACATGATATCCTTCTCCAGGGACTGGTCCCTTTTGATAAAATGTCCAAAGTATGAGAGACACAGTCTAGTTATCCTGGCTTCCAAAAAGTATTTTGTCTATATCTCTCCCAACACAGATTGGTTTGTTCTTTTGGCAGTGTATGATACTTTAAATGTTCTTCTCCAACACCGCAACTCAAAAGTGTCAATTCTTATACAGTCTTCCTTATTCCCTGTCCAACTTTTACATGCATATGAGGTGATTGAAAATACTATGGCTTGGGTCAGACACACCTTAGTCCTCAAACTGACATCTTTGCTCTTCAACACTTTAAAGAAGTCTTGTGCAGCAGATTTGCCTAATGCATCCTTTGATTTCCTGATTGCTGCTTCCATGAGTATTGATTCTTTGATTCCAGCAAAATGAAGTCTTTCACAACTTTAATCTTTTCTCCATTCATATGGATGTTGTGTATTGAGGCAGTGGAGAGTATTTTTGTTTTCTTTACACTGACATGGTCTTTGATCTTCATCAGTAAGTATTTTATTCACTTTCAACAAGCAAGGTTGTATCATGTGCATATCGCAGGTTGTTAATGAGTCTTCCTCCAATCCTGATGTCACATTTTTCTTCATATAATCCAGATTCTTGGATGATTTTCTCAGCATACAGGTTGAATAAGTATGGTGAAAGAATACAACCTTGTCACACACCTTTCTTAATTTTAAAACATTCAATGTTCCCACATTTTGTTCAAACAACTACTTCTTGATCCAGGTACAGATTCCTAATGAGCACAATTAAGTGTTCAGAAATGCTCATACTTCACAGTGTTGTCCATAGCTTGTCATGATCCACACAATTGAAAGCCTTTGTGTAGTCAATAAAGGACAGCTAAACTTCTTTCTGATATTCTCTGCTTTCAGCCAAGATCCATCGGACATCATCAATGATATCCCTCATTCCATAGCCTCTTCTGAATCCAGATTGAAACTCTGGAAGTTCTTTGTCAATGTATGATTGTAGCAGTTTCTATATTACTTTTAGTAAAACTTTACTCACATAGGATATCTAAGATATTGTCCAGTGATTTCCACATTCCATTTGGTCACCTCTCTTTGGAATGGGCATAAATATGGATCTCTTCCAATCATTCAGCCAGAAAGTTGTCTTCCAAGTTTCTTGGCATAGATGAGTGGATGCCTCTAGTGCCGCATTACTTCCTTGAAAGATTTAATTTTTTATTCCATCAATTCCTGGTGCCTTGTTCTTTGTCAATTCCTTCAATGCACCTTGGACTTCTTCCTTCAGTATCATTGGCTCTTGATCATATGCTACCTCTTTATATGGTTGAATATCAACCATTTCATTTTTTGTACAGTGTCTC
>NW_006408592.1:10469699-10476076 GCF_000296735.1 Chrysochloris asiatica
CATTTCAGCTCACTAATGCCTAAGGTATCGATATTTATGTGTTCTATTTCATGTTTCACAGTTTCTAACTTTCCTAGATTCATACTTCATACATCCCACGTTCCAATTATTAATAGATGTTTATAGCTGTTTCTCTTCATTTTGAATTGTGTCCCTTCATTTTGAAATGAAAGTCCCAAGGGTTTTACTCCCATAGGCTTTTTCCATTTGCATCATCACAGGTCAACTCTACTTTGAGGAAGCAGCTCTTCCCCAGTCACATTTTGAGTGCCTTCCAACCCAAGGGGCTCATTTTCCAGCTCTATATCTGACAGTGTTTCTCTACTATTTATCAGGTTTTCAGTGAGTAAATATTCAGAACTAATTCACTACTCCTTCTTCCTAGTCTGCCTTTGTCTGGAAGCTCATCTGAAACCTGTCCACCATTGGTGACCGTGCTAATATTTAAAATACAGGTGGCATAGCTTCCAGAATCACAGCAACTCACAAGCCATCACAATACAATCTCTTAGCTAGCAAGAAATGTAGTCAGAATCTAATGTCTGACTCTGTGTATTGATATTTTCTTTATTTCATTGATGCTTTAGTGTAACCAAACACCTTTTCTTATGCTGTGGCAAAGTTCATTTTCTATATGCTATGTCCTTTCAGCACCATAAATAACACAGAGTAAATTGACTCCTTCTTCATTTTCTTTGGCTGTTGGAGGATCTCTTTCATAGGAATGATATTATAATAGCTTGTAAACCCTTGTAAAATAGACATGAGGAGGTAGTATAATATTAGGACTTTGAACATATGTTTTTGTGCAGGATGAATCTTGTTTGAATTCCATCTTTTGTATGTATTTGATTTGTAACCACAGAGAAGCCATATCACTTCCTCTGTCTTCATCTTCATCAGTTGTAAAATAAACTATGTAAATTTAGAAATGTTTACCAGGTCTTATCTCCTTGGATTAGTATTGAAGGATAAATGAAATAATGTTAATAAAACAAAATGCCTTGTTAGAAAATGAATGGTACGTCATTGTTCCTTGTCATGTTGCATATATGTATTCTCTTCTCCACAATGACATATTCAAGGATCCCTTTACTAGTGGGTGAATTCCTCTTTATCTAATCACCCTACTCTCATTAGGATCCAATTTGCCTACCTCAGAAGGTAGCACTCATTACTTAACATAACTTTGTCTTTTTCTTTGATAGTAATGAAAGCATTGAATAATAATAACAACTTATATTTATATGTGTTTTGGAGTGCTTGTGTGCTGTAGAATAAGCACTGGACTGCTAATGGCAATGCTGGCTGTTCAAATCCACCAGCCACTAAACTATTTAGAAACTGTATACTGGATCACAGAGTCCTGTGCAGTGCTGTGTGTTAATGTGCTGGACTGAAACATTGGTTTGAATCATTAGGTCAGCTGTTCAAGGTCACCTGCTGCTTATCAGAAACCCTATACAGGGTCGCTTTGGGTTATAACCAACTCAATGGCACTTAACAACAGCCACAACATTAACAATACAGGGTTACTATGAGTTGGAACCAACTCAACAACACTTAACAACAACAACATATGTGTCCTACGTGTGAAGGACAATTTAAGTGCATCATAGCTGTTGTCTTACTTAATCCTTATAAGTTTTATATACTTACATAGTTCATTTTACACATGATGAAAATGAGGATAAGGGAACTGATATGACTTTTTCATGATTACAAATCAAATATGTACAAAAACTGGGGCTTCATCTTATTCTTTCTTTTTAACTAACCAGATTTGAATGCTCCAATATCTCCATACATGAGCTCTAGTATCTAGATTGTACATAATATGTTCTTTTTAAATAAGGACCTGCATTACTCTTTGCTGTTTCTATCTGTTATGCTATTTAAGTTTATTTATTTGGGTGTAGAAAACCTTTGCTAAGTGCTTATTAACTGCTACACACAATGTTGTATATCATTTGCAGATGGAAGAACAAATCACAAAAAGGTTATATAACTTGTCTAAGATCACATATGAACCTAGCGAGGCTACTTCTAGAGTCCTGGTGTTTGCTGTGGAATAATATACTGAATTGCAAAGTCAGTCTGATCTGTGTGGTCAGTGGCTCAAATTCACCAATCGCTCCTCAGAATTCCTGTAATATAAGTCAGGACCAACTCCCGAGTCACTATGAGTCAGGACCAACTCCATGGCACTTAACAACATAAAGGCTACTTCTACCACCCCACCCACAAATATGTCAATTTGCCATATTGCAGGGTTTTGCAGGTTGCTGTAATCCTAGGAAATATGCCATCAGTATTTCAATACCAGCAGGGTAACTATGATGGCCCTGATTCAGTGGAACTTCAAGGCTAAGAAGAACTGTAGATCTATTTCTATGAAAAAGATTAGCTAGTGAAGACTTTATGAATAGTAGTGAAACATTATCAGACACAGAGCTCCTAGGTTTGAAGACACTCAAAATACTACTCCTGAAGAGCTGCCTCCTTATAGTCAACTCAACCATGATAATGTGGATGGATTAAAGCTTCCAGAACCTTCATTTGATAATGTGGAAAGCATCCATCCATTAATGATCTCAACATGGAACGTATGAATTATGAATCTAAGAATATTGCAAATTGTCAAAATTAAAATGGAATGTATAGAGTTCGATATCCTAGGCATTAGTGAGCTCAAATGGACTGGTATTGGTAATTTAAAATTGGACAATTACATGGTCTACTATATCAGAAGAAGTCCTAGTGTGATGCTGTGGGTTAATGTACCAGACTACAAAGTCAGTTTGAACCATAATATGTTTTGGTTGCTATGGTACCACACCAGCCACTCCTAGAATATGTAGGGTTGCTATGGTACCTACTTGACAACACTTAACAACAATAACTATATCAGGAATGACTAATTGAATAAAGATTTTGCATTGATTGTCAAGAAGAACATTTCAAGATCTATCCTGAAGTACAATGCTGTCAGTGATAGGATAATATTAATAAGCCTTTAAGTAAAACCAGTAAATATGAGTATTATGCAAATTTATGTACCAACCACTAATGTAAAGATGAGGAAATTGAAAATATTTACCAACTTCTGCAATCAAGATGCATTGATAATTACTCATGACTGGGATGTGAAAGTTGAAAACAAAGAGAAAGGATCAGTAGTTGGGAAAATTTAGCCTTGGTGACAGAAAGGATACAGGAAATCACATGGCAAAATTTTATAAGATTAATGATATATTAATTGTAAAGAACTGTTTTGAACTACATAAATGTAATTATACACATGTAGGTCACCACATGGAATACACAGGAATCAAATAGACTGAACTAGTAGAAAAGAAGAATGGAGAAGCTAAATTCCAGGTATCAATTGCAGAGCAGATCATCATTTACTCAGATGCAAAATAAGGCTTAAGCTGAAAAAAACTAAAGGAAGTCTTCAAGAGTCAAAGTGCAACCTTAAGTATATCCCACCTGCATTTAGAGATCACTTCAATAACATTTTTGGAGTATTGACCACAGATAATTGAAGACCAGATGACTTGCAAGATGATGTCAAGGACAATATACATTTAGAAAGAAAAAGGTCATTAAAAAGACAGGAAAGAAAGAAAAGTCCAAAATGAATGTCAGAAGAGACTCTGAAACTTTCTCCAGAATATAAGAGTACCTAATGTGAATGGAAGAAATGTTTGACTAAAAGAGCTGACAGAAGGCTTTAAAGAATGTCTTGAGAAGAAAAATTAAATAATTATAATGAAAAGTTTAAAGACCTAAGTTAGAAAAACAAAACAGAGCATGCATGGCATTTATTTAGCTGAATGAACTGAAGAAAAAATCCAGCCCTAACGTTATCAGAAAAATAGTAAATGATACAGGAATCATCAAAAGAAGATGGAATGAATCCACAGCGTCACTGTACCAAAAACAACTGGTCTATGTTTAGACATTTCAGGAGATATCATACGATCAATCTCCAAGCTGTTCTGAAAGCATTGGCAGAAACAGAAATCTAGGAAATCATGAAATATCAAGATATTTTTTAAAATGCTAGAAATGCTTACTGTCTGTCTCTAGAAATTTGGAGGGAAGCTATCTTACTAACCTACTTAAAGAGATCCGTATTTATACCTATTTAGAAGAAAGGTGATCCAGAAGAATGATATCATTAATATTACACGTAAGTAAAATTTTGCTGAAGATCAGTCAAACGCCGTTGCAGCTGTACAGGGAACTGCCCCAAATTGAAGCCCAATTCAAAACAGGGCATACAATGAGGGAAAGCATTGCTGGTGTCAGTTAGACTTTGGTTGAAAGCAGAGAATACCTGAAAGATGTTTACCTGTGTTTTATTGACTATGCAAAGGCTGTGTGGATCTTAGCAAATTATGGATAATATTGTGAAGAATTGGAATCCCTGAGCACTTCATAGACCAAGAAGCAGTTGTTCAAACAAAACAAGAGGATACTTGTGTTTTAAAATTAAGTTATGTAACAGAATTGTATCCTTTTACCACACTTATTCAGTCTGTATGTTGAGCAAATACCCTGAGAAGCTGGACTGGGTGAAGAAGATCATGTCCTTATTATCAATCTGTATATGCTGATGGCACAACCTTAATTACTGAAAATGAAGAAAACTTGAAGCACTTACTAATAAATATCAAAGACAGCCTTCAGTATGGATTACTCCACTACAAACAAGAATCCTCACAATTGGACCAATAAACTACATAATAATGAAAGGAGACATGGATTTTATTTTACATGGATCCACAATCAACACCCATGGAAGCAGCAGCCAAGAAATCAAGCCACATAATTTTGGGGGGCAAATGTGATTCAAAAGACCTCTTTACAGTGTTAAAAGGCTAACATGTCTCTGAGAGTTAAGCTTCATTTGATTCTAAGACATTCTGGAGCTTGCTCCTGAATTTAGAGTAACTAATGTAAGTGGATGCGTGAGAAAATTGGACCAAGAACAAGACTGCAGAGGATTTCATACCTTTGAATTATCTTGTATCCTAAGAACACAAAATATAACAGAACAAATACATCTTGAAAGAAGTACAGTCAAATTGCTTCTTAGAAGCAAAGATGTTTTGTTTCTTATACCTTGAACATATAACCAGTCCCTCAAGTCGGATAGTATTCTTGGTAATGCAGAGGGTAAGCAAAAAAAAAAGGAAGACTCTCAAGAGTTGGAATGACACAGTGGTTGCCACGATAAGCTCAAATATAGGAAAGGTTTTAAGGATGATGAAAGTACTGGCAGCACTTCATTCTGTTGTACATAATATCACTATATGCTGGGGCTGACTTGAAGGCACATAAGAACAAGACGTTAGTCTCATTTTATAGAAAAGAAAACTATGTTAGAGCGTCAACAAGTCATATTGACACAGATGGTATCTGCAATGCCAATATATGAGCCTAGGTATTTTATTCAGTCTATGTATTCAGCTTTTGATACTTCTCTTAATCTATATCCTTGGTACTTTTTAAAGTTTAAAAATTGAAAATTCAATAAATAAAACTTATAATCATTGAAGGGAAATGAGTAATAGTGAACATTAAAAATAGAAACTAATTAAATTTATAACAATAGGGAATAGGTATTATAAAGGTAAAAATTTTATACATACTCATTAATAATGATTAGAAGACAATAATGAAAAAGGAAAGTACTTAATGCATTAGGACTGTGCTTTGCAGATACATTTGTTTTAATTTTCTTTATTTTTATTATAGTGTTTCTATAATAGAGAAAAAAAAATAGAGAAAGGGAAGTGATGGGAAGTACAAATGCTTAAGGATGTCATAGCAATAAACTGAATAAACAAGTCCAATACTGTATTCATCACACTTTTTCTTTTATTACTATTGGTTAAAAGTAGGCTCACTATGTCTAGAAGACTGGGTAATTCTTCTCCCCCGCCTGTGTTCTCTAAGACTCAGATCAAGTTCTCTTACCCTAGGAAGCTCTACCTTGTCTTCTAGGTTCACATCACACCATATCCAGTACACTACATTTAATAATTTATTAGATATACATACATATTTTTTGGATTCCTCCAGTATAGAAACTTAACTATGACTGTTAAGTAAATTAATAAATTATCTTGCCTAAGCATTTTCGCTTTTTTAACATAAATGCTGACACACACATAAAAAAAAAAAAAAAATGAATGAAGAGAACAAAAACTTACACTTACCCATATGCTAAATACTTACGTGAGTACTTTGTTAGGATCACTGGGTTTAGTATTCATAGCACCCTTGGTATTTCTATATGCTTCAATATTCCCATTTTACAGATGAGGAAAGAGGTTCAATGAAGAGAAACTATTTTATCCTTT
>NW_006408592.1:10477039-10487302 GCF_000296735.1 Chrysochloris asiatica
TAATCTTGTCCAACTTCTCTTGTGATTTGCTCAGCATAAAGATTGAATAATTTTGGTGAAATGTTACAACCCTGATACACACCTTTTAAAATTTTAAACCATGCAGTTCCCTTATCTTTACAAACAACTGCCTCTTGTTCTGCACATAGATTATACATGATCACTATTCTTCATAATGTTATCCCATTCTTTATAATGGGATTCCCATTCTTCATAATGTTATCCATACTTTATTAGGATCAACACAGCCTTGGCATAGCCAATAAAACACAGGTAAATGTCCTTATTGTATCCTCTACTTTCAGTCAAGATTCATCTGACACCAGCATTGATATCCCTTACTCTACATCCTCCTGAGGATTGGCTTCAGATTTTGGCAGTGCCTTGTTGATGTATAGTCACAACCATTTTTTATTGATCTTCAGCAAAATTTTACTTGTGTGTGATATTAATGATGTTGTTGTTGTTGCTAAGTGCCGTTGAGTCTGTTCTCACTTCTGGTCACCCTGTATAGGATTTTCGAGGAGTAACTGGTGGGTTTGAACTGTCTGCCTTCTAGTTAGTAATCCAGTGCTTATCCTACAGTGCCATACCAGGCCTCCATATTAATGATATTGCTTGATAACGTTAACATTTTGTTGGATAACCTTTCTTCAAAATGAGCACAAATATGGATCTATTCAAGGAGATTAACCAGGTAACTATCTTTCAAATGTATTGTCATAGAAAACTGAGCTCTGCCAGTGTTTCAATGGCTTGTAAAATCTCCACTGGTATTTCATCAATGCCTGGATCATTATTTTTCACCAGTGTCTTCAATGTAGCTTGGGCTTCTTCCTACAGTAACATTGGTTCTTGGTCATATACTACCTCCTGAAATGTTTGAATGTAGAACACTTCTCTCCGGTACAGTGACTATGTGTAACTTCCATCTTCTTTTGATGCTTGCGTCATTCTTCATTTTGCCATGGAATCCTTCAATATTATAACTTGAGTCTTGAACTTCTCTTAGTTCATTCTGCTTTCTTCTGTTTCATTTTTTCTAACTCAGGTCTTTGAACATTTTGTTATTCTACTTTGTCTTCTTGAGCTACTATTTGAAGTCTTCTCTCAGCTGTTTTAATTCATCATTTCTCCCATTCACTTTAGCTATACTCTACATTCAGGAGCAAGTTCAGAGACTCTCCGATGTTAATTTTTGGTCTTTTCTTTTTTCCTATCTTTTTATGATCATTTTCTTTCTTTTTGTATGATGTCCTTCATTTCATTTCACAAGTCATCTGATCTTCCTCTTCAGCATTCAAAATATCAAATATATTGTTGCAATGGTATCTATATCAAGTTGGATATACTCGGTGTCATACTTTATTTACTTCTTGTGGATTTGTTTCCATTGTCTTCAGTTTCAAATTGGACTTGCATTTGAGCAACTCTATTCTATTCCAGCATCAATCCTGCCCTTGTTCTGACAGATAGTAAGTTTCTACATTGTCTTTTTCCACATATGTAGTTGATTTAATTCCTGCCTGTTCCATCTGGAAAACTGTGTACGTTATTACAAATAGTATTTCCAGTAAATAGGTCATTGTTATACAAAATTCTCATGTGACCTCTGGAGTAATTTTGGCCACCAAAGTCACATTTTCAAACTACTAACCCTTTTTTGTTGTTTCTAACTTTCACATTCCATTCATCAATAGTTACCAATGCATCTTTATTGCATATTTGATCAAGTTCAGATTTCAGATTTTGGTGAAAATCTTAAGTTTCTTCATCTTGGGCATTATTAATTATATAGATTTAAATAATAGTTTTATTATCACTGATAGTATTGTACTTCATAATAGTTGTACTGTTTTACTGAAACATTTCTTTTGACATTGAATACAACACCTTTCTTTGCTCTTCAGTTTGTGATTTTCTGATGACTGTTGCTGTTTGAAGCCCCATCAAGTCATTTCCTAATCACAGAGAACTTGTATAAGGTTTCTGAGGAGCAGATGGTGGGTTTGAACCCCCAAATTTGTGGTTAGACGTCCTGTGCTTATGTTACAGCACTATGCCAGGACTCTTTTCTGATAGTAGAGCATATAATTATATGATTCAGAATGACCAAAACCAGTCCATTTCAGTTCACTAATGTCTAAAATATCTATATTTAAGCATTCCATTTCATTTTTGTGGATTTTTAATTTTCTGAGAGTCGTACTTTGTACATTCCACATTTCAAATGCTAGTGGAATTTTGTAGGTGTTACTTTTCATGTTGACTTGAGTCACATCAGGAAATGAAGTTGCTGAAACCTTTCTTCCATCCACACCATTATGTTCAACTCTACTTTGAGGGGGCAGTCATCATAGTTTGATTGCTTTCCAAACTAAGGGGCTCATCTTCTGACACTATGTCAAAGAATGGTCTATTGTCCGATCTGCAAGGTATTCACTGGATATTGTGTGTGTGTGTGTGTGTGTTTTAAAGTAGACATTGGGTCTATTTCCCTAGTCTGCATTTCTTTTGATAAATTTGAAATATGTGTTCCATAAATCCTTCTGCTGGTATTTGAAATATAAACTTAGTTTCAGCGTTACAGAAATATGGACGCCACCATCATGCAACAAATGGACAGACACGCGGTGTTTATTTTCATAAAAATTTATTTTCATAAAGCTGTATATAAGCTTTATGCTGCCAAGTTAGTAATGATGGTTCTCATAATTAATCTACAAACCCATTGAGTCAAGTCAATGGTGACCCATAGTGACCCTGTAGGGGAGAGTAGAACTGCTCCTTTGGGTTTCTGAGACTGTCAGTCTTTATGGGAGCAGATGGGTTTGATTTGCGAACCTTGTAGTCAGCAGCCCAATGCTACCACCACTGTGTTGTTGTGAAGCATCATCAAGTCAGTTCTGACTCATACATAGAACCCTGTATAGAGTTTCCGAAGCAGTAAATCTTTGTGGGAACAGAAAGCCTCATCTTTGTCCTATGGAGCAGCTAGTGGGCTCCAACCATTGACCTTATGGTTTATTGTTGTTGTTAAGTACCGTGGAGTCGATACCAACTCATAGTGACACTGTACAGGGTTTCCGAGACTGTAAATCTTTATGGGAGCAGAAAGCCTCATCTTTCTCCAGTGGAACAGCGGGTAGTTTCAAACTGCTGACCTTGAGGTTCACAGCCTGATTTGTAACCACTACGCTACCAGAAGTCTAGTGCTTATCTTAGTGAGCCAGTATGTCCCCACTACATCACTTGTTGTTGTTGTTGTTGTTAAGTGCCACTGAGTTGGTTCTGACTCATAGCAACCCTTGATTGGGTTTCCTATGAGCAGCTGGTGAGCTTGAACCACTGACCTTGCAGTTCAAACTGACCTTGCAGTCCAGTGCATTAACCAGCAACACCACACCAGAAGTCCTGCATCACTAGGACTCCTGATATTGTCCTTCATCACTGCATCACTAAGACTCCTTATAGAGTATGATAGTTGCTGTAGTTATGTGCTGCCAAGTTTGTTCTGTCTCATAGTGAATCTGTATAGGGTTTCCGAGGAGGGGCTGGTGAATTTGAACCTTCGACCTTGTGAATCAGAAATGACCTTGTGGTTCAAACTGACCTTGCAGTCCAGTGTGTTATCTCACAATGCCCCACCAGTTATGATAGTAACTTCCAATATAAAAAGTGTTGCCCAAGATTCTGCCTGGAGGTCAGGCTCTACAGGGTTCAGACTGTATTAGAATCTCCCTCTCATCTCCTTCATTCCTCTCAGGCTATGCATATTTTTCCTTCCCATGTTCTTGTTTTGTCTAAAAATCTGTACACATTATTTCCCCCTCACATGTTGTCTTCTCATTGTTCAGCTTTAATGTTGTCTTCTCAGAGAGCCCTAAACCAGCAGCTTGTCTGTGACTCTCAATATTCTCTATCCGTGCACCCTCCAGGACCTGAATCCTTTCACCCTAAAGTATATCTAGAGTGAAATTGTATACTTCCCTTATTAGACTGAACTTTCATGCAAATAGAGATATGTCTTGTGTTCAGTACTGTACACACAACACCCAGAAAAGTGCCACGATTGTAGAAGGACGCCACAAAATAGATATTCAATAGATAAAAGCCAGGGAATGTTTTATCTGAGTTGAATCTCCAAGGATGAGTAAAAGCTCACCAAGTGGACAAGGAGAAATCAGTGGTCAAGTGCCAAGGTCTGTAGGCAAGAGCACAGTTGGGAGACAATCAGATTTGAATTCATATTCCAGCCTTACTATTTATCAGCTGTGGAAACTTGGGTTCAATTTATGAACCACATCATTTTTATATGTGAAATAGAGATAATATTTAATGGCAAGAATGATGGGAGGAGTGAACCTATAGTGTCAAACGCCTTTAAAAAATGGATAATAAATAGCATTATTATGTGTATATGCTGATGTGTTAAGGAGAACTGAAGACTGAATGAGCTGAAATACTTCAGCAGAGTGGCCCCTCATGTCTCCGTCTGAGAGTGAGAGACAGTGGTCTGACCTAAAACACTGGGTTAGTGTGAGGAAAATTGAATTGTTTTAGTGTTTGGAAGTATAAAGTGCCTATAGCAAGTTTTTGAAGGTCACAGATTTACAATTTCTTTCTCACAGTAACCAAAGGATGTAAAAATAATGGGTATTCTTTATTCTAGGTCTTAGTTTAAACAATAATAATAATAAACAGACTCCTGGTGTAGCGTTGGACCACAAGGTCAGTATGAAATGTAAGGTCGGTGGCTCAGACTCACTAGCTACTCCTTGGAAGTTCTGTGCGGGCTTGCTCTAGGTTGGAACTGACTCAACAGCGCTCAACAACAATCACAGTCTAAATAAGAAATCATTTAATCCTAACAACAGCATATGACTTAAAAATTAACTAGGATGATAGAGGTCCTGGTGTGGCACTGTAGGTTAATACGCTGAACTGTAATGTCAGTTTGAACTGCAGGGTTGGCAGTTCAAGCTCACCGGTAGCTCTTCGGGTGATATGGGTTGGAATCGACTTAACAGCACTTAACAACAACAACAATCTGGGATGATAGGAGTCCTGGTATGGCACTGTAAGGTAAGTACTGTATCACAAGGTCGGTTTGATCTGCAAGGTCAGTGGTTCAAGCTCACCAGTCTCTCCTCAGTAACCCTACGCAGGGTCGCTATGAATCAGAAATGACTTGATGGTCAGGATGCTAAGTCAGGATGCTAAGGAAACTAAGACACAGGGAAGTTAAGAAATCTGTTCAATATTACAGAATTAGCAGGTGACAGAGATGGGATGTCAAGCCAAGTTATTTGATATCAAACCCATGCTCCTAACCAGTATACTATACTGCTTCTGTGTAGCATGAAATCATTGTTATAAATATGGGTTCAAATCCATACCCCATCTCTTACAAATTTTGTGATCTTCAGGAAAATTTTGAATCGTTATGAACCTGTTTCCCATTTAAGGTGCCCTGGTGGTGAAATAGTTAAGCTCTCTACTGCTAACTGAAGGTTGATGGTTTGAACCTATGCAGTGGCTCTGCAGGCATAAGACCCTGAAATGTGCTTTGGGAGATATTATAGTTATGTGCTCAGGTAGGAGCTCTTGTAGTGTAGTGGTTACGACTTGGGCTGCTAACCTTAAGTTCAGCAGTTCAAAAGGATCAGGCATTCTGCAGGGGAAAGATGAAGCTTTCTGCTCTTGTAAAGATTTACAGCCTTGGAAACCCTATACAGGTCTCTGTGAGTTGGAACCTACTCCATGGCACACTACCTCCACCACCATAGTTATGAAAACACTTTTGGGCAGTTCTAGTTGTCACATGTTTTCACGGTGTCAAAATAAAAGGTACTCAACAAGTATAACAACAACAATTTCCTAATAAAACCTTGTAAAAAACTGATACCTGCTTGGAAAGGGGTTGTGACAATTCAATAAAACAGAATATGTAAGGTGCCAGGCTTGTAGCTGAGGTTCAATATAAGGTGGTTAATGGGACTACTCACCGTAAGACTAAAACCCACTCCTTGGTCTTAGAGTGGTTGAGATTTTACAAGCTTTGATGGCTTTTAATTGAGAAATATGCATCCCTGACAGGTAATCAATAAGCTCATTTGGCAGCCAGGTTCCAGATGAAATAAAGCTAAAGAATGATGCAATTAGAATATATAAACAAATGCCCTGCAGAAGCCAAATAGACTTGACTACTGTCTCCATCCTAATCATGCTGCCGCATTTAGAATGCATCTGGAGGGCATTTTCTCACTTAATCTAGACTCAGCTAAATAGAGAGGTTTTCTATCTCTCTTCTGCTGTTTACATTCACCTGCTCCTTGGGGTTCAGGTTTGCTCCCTACAATGGGAAGACAGCACATAGACCCGACTCTCTTAAGTGTGAAGGACACATTGCACATCTTCTTGACAAATATTGGCCCATGAAACTGATGTCATTTCTTTTCTCACTGTTAGAACAGAATGGCAGTACTGTCCATTTTAATGGGGAAACAGTCCAGGGAGCAGGTTCTAAACAGTCCTTGGCAAATCTTTCCAAAAACAACAACAACAACAAAGTAACCCTTCTCATTTATTGGAATCTCTGAATTACCAAAACAGCAAGGCTTTCTTTATAGTTCATCCTCACACTAACCTTCTCCAACTTTCTCTTCCTATATTCACAACTTCTGATTACCTTTAAACTGCATATTAATTACTACATGCCAGGGTTCATAAGAAATTGCCACCTCAAGCAAGGTTTTAGTTGTCTTTGGTTCAAACTCTGGATCCCCTACTTGCTAGTTCTATAATTTGAGCAAGTAAATCTAGTGCCTAGCATAATGGTTACAAGTTGGACTGCTAATCTCACAGTCAGCAGTTTGAAACTACCTGCAGTCCCACAGGAGAAAGGTGAGGCTGTCCGCTACTATAAAGATTTACAGCCATGTAAACCCTATGCAGGGTTGCTATGAGTTGGCACTGATTTCACAATACAATACATAACCACCATCAAAGAGGATGCTAGTGATACTTGACTTTTGATCTTATGAAAACAATAAGTGATATATGTGAAGCTCCAACATTGTTGTTTTTGTTGTTGTTAAGTGCCATCCAGTTGGGTCATACCCATAGGGGTCCTGTATAGGGTTTCTGAGAAGTGACTGGTGAGCTTGAACCACTGAACTTGCAGTTCAAACCGACTTTACAGCCCAGTGCATTAACCCACAGCACCACACCAGGACTAGCCCAAATTTTGAGTCAGAAATCAGTGTGAGACTCATTTGCATCAATTAATCTAACTTTTCTGTATACTACTTTCTGGTAGACTTGCAATAGTGCAAAGATTAGATTCAGAGACAGATTCATTTAGATTCACATTTTGGCTCTGCCACTTCTGTGTGACCTTGAGTAAGTCACTGATGCATTTATGAGCATCTTGACATTAGTCTGATATAAAATTGCTTCCAAAGTAGCCAGTCATAGGGCCAATAAACCAGAAAAGACATTTGGTTATCATTTTGTCCACTGTATCATCTTAAGGAGTAAAAAAAAGAAAGACAAAAAAAAAAAAAAAATCCAAGGTTCAAAGAAAGTAAGTGACTCATCTAAGATGACTCATCTAAGATGACACAGTTAGTAAAAGACGGAGCCTGGGCAGAACCTAGAGGTGCTTCAGTGATCAGTGTCTGCCCTAGCCTGTCAAAACAAACCTGAACAACAAAATAACCAAAACAGGAAATTAAGAGAGAAAGGGACAAAGGAGAAAGGAGGAGAAAAATAAGGAAGGAAAAGTAAGAAAAGAGAAGGTGGAAGGGAAGAGAGAAAGTAACTTGAGTGTGTGACATTTGAAGGAAGCTACAGTGTGAGGTATACAGTGTGATGAAGCCAGCATGACCTAGTGGTGCTGAGCAGGTCTGCAGGAAAAATTCTAGCTCCCCTACCTAGTAATTGTGCAATCTGACAAAAATGGCACTACATCTCCATTTCCTAACATTACTTTTTTTCTTGTGATTATTGTGAAAGTTAAAGTGATGAGTGGTGTACAAGTCTTAGCACAGGTTCTGGTACATAAGAAATAGTCAGTCACATTGTTGGTCACTGTTAAGTGCAGTGGAGTTGGTTCTGATTCATAATGATCTTGTGTAGGGTTCCTAGGAGCAGAAATGAGTGGTTCAAACCAATCTTGTGGTTCAAACTGACCTTGTAGTCCTGTGCATTATCCTGCAGCACCACATCAGCACCTCAAATTTATTTAGCTATTATTTTAAATGTAAAGGTTATTGTTTCTTCACTTGTATAGACGTAATTTTTAAGCCATTGAGATGTTATATGTTTTTTTTTTAGCTAATGGCTTGAAGCTAAGTAATACTGTAATAAAATGTTGGAAGTCAAGAGAAACAAATGGCTGGGATGCGGGTGGGTGGGAGACTGTGGGAAAAATTACTACTAACACCTGTGTGGTGATTACTATGTAACGTGCCATCTGGGAAGTTTTGTTCTCCTTTCCCTTCATCGCTACCACAGACCTATTAGACAGGTTCCACTTTATGAATGAGAAAAAATGAGGCACAATGTGGTTAAATAAGTTGATCAAGGCATTTCTGAATCAAAAACTTCTCTCCTCTTCTTTCCTTATTATAATCTCTGTCCACCAGGAAGTCACTGTACATAAATAAGTCTATCTCCAAATTAACTAACCTATATTCCCAGAAGTCTTAAGACAAAAGATCTAAGAAAACCAGGTATTACTGTTTGTATGCAAACTACTGCTGTTAATTGTCTTGTACCATTTCCACAAAGAGCCCTTGTTAATTTATTTTCCAATCCTCTTATACCTACTATAAACTATGAATTGCCATATTTAAAAGCAAGTAGTCTCTGCAATTACATGTCTTTCTTTGTTTTTCTCCATTCTCAGGATAGACAGTCTTGCTGCTTACAAGATGGCTGAAGTTACAATGCTCTTCTCAGACCTTGATGGAAATGTCTATTAAGGTAAAAACAAAGAAGTATATATAGTGTTGTTGTTTTTTATGCTCGTGTTTGTGCTTTGCAGAAACATGTTGGTGGATAAGAAGGACATAGAAGAAAATAACTGTTGTATTATTTTTGGTTTCTCTTTTGTCTTGAGACAATCCCGTGGATTAGAAAGTGTCATTCTCAGAAGACCTCTGACAGTAAACACCTTTGCAGTAGGTAGAAGTGATGGGCACAACATGTCCAGATCTTTTGGTTTGAATGGGTTGGTGTTTCTTATTGAATCCTTTGCTGAAAAACTGGTGAAGTCTGAAGGAAAGAACTGAGCTTTCATTTGCAATGCAAAGGGAAAGTCTAGTAATTAGACTATTCTTAAAGATCAGGTGTAAATGATCTGAAATGAATTCTAATTGAACATGGAAAGAGCTATGCACACATAAATTTAAGTAAAAGATTTGGCTATCAGGAGATATCCGTGCATATTCTGTCTTTGTGTGTGTTAACATTTTACAGTCTTTTTAGTTTAAAGTGATTAGTATGGAGGAAGACAAACGTAAAATTTGGAGGTGGGGGGCTTCAAATATTTTACAGGAAAATGGAATTTAAAAACTAATGAAATGTTTCTACAGAATTTTTGAAGCCCCTTCATACAGGATTGTATTTTAACAGAAACTCTTGAGTGTGGGGGTGTATTCTGTGTTTCTTTATATTTTGTTCCTTCATTTTCACTACAGCACATGCTTAGGGAAGAGAATCCTATTGGAGAGAGTACTATATATCCTCGTGACTAGAGAGCACTTTGGAGTTGTAAAAAAAGACAGGCACAATCAAGTTATCTCAGCCAATAGAGACTTATTTAAGAGGACCCAAAAAACTAAGGAAACAGAGGTGACCATTTAAGAATGTAAGAAGGGATAGGGAAGTCAAAAGAAAAATGGAATTGAGTATGTGGCATTTGGATTTTTGACAAATTACCTAAATATATTGTATGGGGAGGTGATAGTCTCTTCAACAGATGGTGCTGGCAGAACTGGAAAGCGATATGCAAAAGATTGAAACAAAACCTGCACCTCATACCCTATACAAAAACCAACTCATCATGGATTAAAGATCTAAATGTGAATCCCAAAATTATGAAAGTCATCAATGAAAAAATAGGGACAAATGTTAGGGCTCTAATACAGGGAATACATAGACTACCAAATATTTTGAAAACCACACAAACAAAAGTAGACAAAATAGATGAGTGGGACATACTAAAAAACTTATGTGCATCAAAAGACTTCACCA
>NW_006408592.1:10487635-10489304 GCF_000296735.1 Chrysochloris asiatica
ATTTACAGCTTCAGAAACCCTGTACAGGGTCACTATGAGTTGGAACCAACTACACGGCACATAGCAACAACAACAAATGTGGTGTCCCTGGGTGATAGAAATTTGTAAGTATACTTGCTAGTAGAAAGGCTGGTTGAGGTTTCTCAGAAATGCCTCTGAAGGAAGACCTGTGAATCTACCTCTGTAAAATCAGACGATATTGAAAACCTTATGGAGCACCATTTTCCTTTAAATATTTGGGATTGTCATGGAGTGGAATATACTCAATGGCAGCTGGTAATATGGCTCCAAAGCCCATGTACTACACTGTATTGCCTTTGCAATTTCATAGTGGTATGTATCTTGTTGTGTTGAATAAATGAATGATGTCCAGAGTGAGTCCCCCAAAGTCGAGTCTTCAATTTGCTTCCACAGCCCTGTATGTATAGTCTGTGTGTTTCAGGCAAATTTAAAATCAGAGCAAAGGGAAGAATTGCCCAGTGATTAGGTGCTTTGCAGAAGCAACCAACTGCAGATTTAGAGCTTATCATAATTCTCAGTAAATGTCTGATGTGAGATGCTCTCTCTGAAACCCCTTCCTTATTTGCATTGTCTGACCCTCAACTATCAGTAAGGTATGTCTGTAAATCAATCCTATCAGACATGGGTCAAGATGGCATCTACATGATTCAGACAGGATCCTAGCTGCATCTGCTTCCTGACCGCTAAAGTCAGGAGATTCATCTATGCTGAGCTCCTTGGCCCCAATGCCAACAAACAGAAAGCCACGATTCAATCACTCCAGAGGTGGCGCCAGGTGTCCTCAACCTCCAATTGCATTTCCTGGCCTTGTCTGTGCACGGGGTTGACTGAAGTGACCCTCCCTCACCCTGATGAAACAGAAGGCCTCACACATCTTTCTCTTTTGAGCTGCTCCCGGGAGACCTTCCAGCTTCTGAAATGAAGCACGCACGTGACTTCTTGTAACTCTCTTCCTATAAGAAAGGCTTTTGGTCTTGTAGTTTGCAAGGAAAACTCTCACATAAGGAAAAACATAAGAACAATTTATCACCCCCTCCTCACCCAGCACCACTCTTATAAATAAATTGCCTTTTCCATCACTCCCCCACATTAGCTGCCGTCACCGCACAGCTCAGCATTCTAGCAGGCAATCTCTTTACCCCAGAATTGTCAGGAAAGCACCAGCTGACAGGTTGCATTATTGCTTCTGATCCCATTGCTCATATTGTGTAACATCTCAACTTCTAGCCTAACTCGATGGATGAAGTTTGACAGGATATAGGGGAGATGCTAGTCTAGCTTCCTGAGCTGTATTTAATGCCCCACCTCCCTGGTCGATGCCAGGTGACCCAGACAGCATATATCCAAAGTTGTGGATAATATATTTCCATCCAGGCATTATCTTTTGGTCAAAACAAATAATAAGACCAACCTTCAATCTCTAACTGGCAGGGTTGTTGTTGTTGTTATTAAGTGCTATCAAGTTGGTTCTGACTCTTAGCTACCTTGTATAGGGTTTCTGAGGAGTGGCTGGTGAGTTTGAACTACAAATTTTGCAGTTCAAACCAACATTCCAGTCCAGTGCTTATCCTACAGTGCCATGCCAGTTCTCCAACTGCAGGGTTAGGTTCCAGGAAATACCTGTGTTTACGAATCGGGCTGTGAACCT
>NW_006408592.1:10489404-10499997 GCF_000296735.1 Chrysochloris asiatica
TCTATTCCCGTAAGGATTTACACCCTCGGAAACCCTGTACAGGGTCGCTATGGGTCGGAACCGACTCGACGGCACACAACAACAACAACAACAACATGACGGTCTTCTTAGCTGAAGAAGTTTGAAGATCTTAATTCAGTATTAGGGAAAAAAAAGTGTTTAAGGGACTGAGGTTGTAGTGACCCTCAGAAAACACTTTGAAACACATTTTCATATTCGATAAAATAAATCAATACAGACAACACACCCAATAAAGAAAATTCAAGTGACATTTAATGCAGCTTCCATTTAAAATAGGAGCCACTGTACAATTGAATTCCATTTTTTGTCGCCAGCCCAGGAGAAACTTTCAGTTTATATACTTGGTATATTTTGTTGCAGGAAAGTACATGCTAAAACACCATCTTAGTTCTCTAGTACTGCTATAACAGACACAATGCAAGTGGGTGGTTTTAATAAGCAGAAAATCATTGTCTAGTAGTTTAGGAGAGTAGAAGCCTGAGTTCAGACAGGTCTTTGTCTCCTTTCAGCTTCCGTAGGCCCAGCATTCCTTGGCAATCCCATGTGTTTCAGCATCAGGCTTTCCCTAGATATAGGAACTTCACAATGCCGGGACCCCAGGTCCAAAGGGCACAGTCTGTTCCTGGCTTTTCTTTCTTGGTGCTAGTAAGTCTCCCATTCTCTGTTCACTTCTTTTATCACTTGTAATGATAAACTGTGTTGTTGGCCACACTGCAGGGAAAGTCCCTTTCATCAGATCAGGATTGTGGTGGGGTTATAGGTATTCTGCTGCTGCTGCTGCAAATGCTATTGAGTTGGTTCTGACTCATAACAACCCTGTAGAGGGTTGCCAAGGCTGTAAATCTTATGAGAACAGAAAGCTCATCTTCCTCCCACAGAGCAGATGGTGGGATTGAACTGTTGACCTTGCAGTTAACAGCCTGATGCACCCTTAATCCTGATTGGTTTGTCACATCAGATCACTTCATAGGGAATCATCACATGACTGTCACATTACATCCAAACACAACTTCCAAGCCCCTGAGAATCATGCTGACACATATTTGGGGGAAACACAGTTCAATCCATGACAGACACATTTACTTTTTCTGTATCTGATCCATCTAAATATTCAGCTGCTTTCTGATTTTATGGCCAGAGTTGGTTTTGTCAGCTTCCCAGGTTCCATGCTTTGCCCATGATGCAGGTTTAAAACAAATGCTGTCACCTCCTTTAAATCCTTCTTCCCATCACAGGCTCTCCCCACCCCCTGTCCTGCCCATCAGGTGCAGGGGTGTGGGTGGGAAAAGGTTATCTACATACATTCCTCCCTTTCACTACTTCTTTTCAAAAGCTACTGTTTCTGTTCTTCTTCCCCCAAATTAACTACGGAACTTCTTTCCTGCTTCAATCTCCTTCATTTCTCAATAGTTCTGGGATCACAGAGATTTTATTTGAACCCTGTCTCTGACATTTACTAGCTGCAGCGCCTTGGACAAGTTACTTGACCACAGATAGCCTAAGTTTCATTACCTGTCAACTAGATACTACTTTAATTCTGTAAGGTGGTTTTAAGCATTAAATGGCATAAGTACTTAGCACAGTGTTGGACTCACAGGGCCTGCCTAAAGATGATAATTATTATGAGGAGCTATATTACTAATGATGATAACCACCAGCTTCAGCATGAGACTCACCCAGGTTCATTATTCATAATCCACAGTCTACTGCCATTTAGGCTTCGCACAAGTGTCTCAAGTCTTTGACCCGCACTTTCTTCATCTGTGAAAGGGGCTAATTGTACAGTGATCCTGTCATAAAAGAGTAAGTGACATATGAAAACTCAAACAGATAAAACTAAGAACTGCACTAATGAAATACCTGTGGAGTGTTAGCTGGAAGTGTGAAGAGTCCATCAGCACGATCCAAATCCATTCAACTCCTGAGATTTGGGACACGTGTTAGGCAGGTGTCCACTGCAGCTTAACTATTAATGAGGGCAATTCTGCATCGCAAGGCTAGCTGGTACTCTCTATAGTTTAGGTTGGGTTGTACAAATGCTCAAGCATTGGATTACAAACTAAAATGTTAATGGCTCAAACCCATCCAGCAATGCCTTAGAAGTAAGGCATGGCAATCTAGTCCTGAAAGGCCATAGTCTTGAAAACCCTTATGGAGCAATTTTACATCAGGTCCTCATGAGCCAGAGTCAACTTGATTACAAGAAACAGCAAGCTGTTTGTCTGCCTGTCTTGGGAATTGGCCAGTAAAATACTACAGTATAAAGACAATCCTCAATCTCCTGGATTCTCACATAGGGTAGCCTGCCATTTTGCTGCCCAATCTCACCAGTATCTGCAGAAAATAAGAACTTTATGCAACTTCTTTTAGTAAATGAAAGCTTGGCAGAGGATAGGCCAGTCAGTTACTGTGTCTTACCCTGGCTTGTTTCCTGGCACCTATCCTCAAATGTTTTCTGAAGCTAAGT
Source organism: Chrysochloris asiatica (assembly GCF_000296735.1). Taxonomy (NCBI): domain Eukaryota; kingdom Metazoa; phylum Chordata; class Mammalia; order Afrosoricida; family Chrysochloridae; genus Chrysochloris; species Chrysochloris asiatica. Next base: position 10,491,893 of record NW_006408592.1, read on the forward strand.
GAGATAGTACATTAAAATGCACTTAATATAGTTCCTGGCATATTCTTACTAAATTAAAAAAATATATATTTTATGCCAGTGATGGTGGTGGTGGTGGTGGTGGCATGCCATGGAGCCAGTTCCAACTCATAGTGACCCTGCATAGAGTTTCTGAGGCTGCAAATCTTTACAGAAGCAGAAAGGCTCATCTTTCTCCCATGGAACATTTGGTAGTTTCAAACTGCTGACCCAGAGATTAGCAGCCTGACTCATAACCACTACGCTACCAGACCTCATTTAAACAAAAATTCTTGAGGTTGACAGGAAAGTATAAAGTAGTAAACTTACATAAGTCATAATTACATTTAATAAGCTCTCCAAGACAGGGAGAGAATATTGCAATTTTATAACATTAGATTTCATAAAATTTACCACTTAAAATAAATGTATTTACTGGTTACAAATCGGCCTGCTAGCCTCAATATCAGTAGTTTGAAACCACCTGCTGTTCCAAAGGAGAAAGGTGAGGCTTTCTGCTCCTGTAAAGATTTGCAGCATCGGAAACCCTATGCAAGGTCACTATGAGTCAGAACTGACACCTTGGCACATAACCACCACCACCACCACAATTCATGAAACAAATTTGAATTAAATACATATGATCAGTGTTTAACAGACGTTTTGCTTCTCAAAAAGATAGGATGGGCAGCTCACTAAGTTGACAAAACCCTGATGTGGAGCTTGATTGACTCCTTAATACTAATTTAAGGCTTGGTGTTGATTTTCATATAGTTTCACCTGGTAAGAATTGTGTGATTTCCCCCATATTCATATATCCATGTTAAGCCCTGACTACCAAAGAAGAAGAGCAGAAGATTTCTGCCAGCTAGGACTGAGGAGAAGATGTCTCCCTTCATAGTCATTAAAATGTGTCTTTATCAAAAGAAGGAACTGGTATCGTACTGGTTTCCCATGATACCTTGTTGGTGCTCAGCTATTGTAGCATCCTCTTTTCATCATACTTTGAATAGTAGTTTCAGTTCCATTCCATAATGTATGTTATATTCTCTACTAAGTTTTGGAGACATAAGTGCAAAAAAGATAGAGTTAGTCCCTGATCCTTAGGAATTCAGTCTCTATAAGAAAACAGACACATATTCACACACTAAGATACAAAACAGAGGGCAGGTTGCTGAAGAAAGAGCTTAGACTCTTGGAGACCAGCAAAAAGCTTTCTTCAACATTCCATATGAGAGAAGAAGGAAGGAAGGCTCTGGACAAGGACAGTGGTTAAAGATAAATAGAGAGAAAAGACCGATAGAAGAAAGAACTCAGATTAGGGAGAACAGACATACGTGGTTTTATTGTGCTTCGCTTTATTGAGATTCACAGAGAGTGCCATTTTTTACAAAGTGAAGGGTTATGGCCGTACTACTTCAAGCAGATCTATTGGCAAAATTTTCCGAACAGCATATGTGTCTGTGTAACATTTTGATAATCTCCACAATATTTCAAGCTATTTCATAATATGATTGAATACTTCATAGCCAAAAAAAAAAAAAAATGTAACTCATTTTATTGCAATATTTGCTTTATTGTGGTGGTCTGGACTTGCATCCCCAATATCTTCAAAGTATATTCATACAGAGAAAGTGTAGGGCTGGAAAGAGACAAAAGACTTAGAAAATTCAATCTCTAAGAAAAGAATATTTTCTACATCTTTCAAGTCAAAGTCTTTGTATTTCTTTCACTGTCAGACTAATTTCCAAAGAGTTTGAGCCCCTGGCAATTCATTTTAACACCTCTGAAGCCATCCTGGTGATGAACTCTCTTACACATGAAGAAATATGCTAGTGATAGGATTTGTGGGGGGTTTGTTTGTTTTCAATATTGGTTTATTTATTTTCTTTTTGGTCTGAATGTGTTTAAAAGTTAGAAGGAAGCTGTGAGTCACGTGCCGCCTGGCTGGGAAGGAGGGTGATGCCATTACCAGCTGATAGAAAATCAGGTTATAAGCCCTATTTGTTTTCTAGTATCTCCAGGATGTGACAATAGGAGGTGATGGCTGCAGTTAGAGGAAGACATTTGTTCAAATGATGTTCATAAATACACTTTGTTAGGCAGTTATGTCGAATCCACCTGCTTTTCTCTCCGTCTCTGAGGGCAGGCTACCTTACAGCTGTTTGATTTCTCCCTCTAAGATAGGAGTGTGCTGACAGAGAATCTGAAATTCAGATGTGAGGCAGGGAATATTAAATCTATCTACATACAGTATTTGTGCAGGAGAAAAAGGCAAGATGAGAGGTGAAGGGATCCCAGAAGAAATTTTAACCCTATAAGACAGCATCAGAATTTCAGCGGGATCTGAGCCTGGCAAAGAAGAGGGCATTCAAGGCTAGCAGGGATGGAGAGTTTGTTGTTGAGCAATTTGTTCTAGTCAGCTTCTGTCTAGTTAGCTCCTGAATCCTGATGATCCATGCATCACAGAACAAACTGCTGTCCAGTTGTGCACCATCACCACGATCAGTACCATTGTCCACAGTGGACCTTTGTCATCCATCCATATAGTGTCATTGGCTGTTTTTTAAATATGTTGCCAGGCCTTTGTTCCTCATCTGTCTTAGTCTGGAAGCCCCAATGAAACCTGTTCAGCATGTATTGTTGTTGCTGCTAAGTGCCATTAAGTCAATTCTGACTCACAGTGACCCTGTATAGGGTTTCCAAGGAATGGCTGATGGGTTTGAACCTCCTTCTTTGTGTTTAGCAGTCCAGTGCTTATCGTACAGCACCACATCAAGAACCTATTCAGTATGACAGCAACGTACAAACCTCAGCAGTTGCTAAATCAGGTGGTACCTGTGCATTAGATGAAATGACCGGAAATGGAACTTCAGTGTCCCTCATGTAAAACAATAATATTACTTCTGACCCAGCAATGCCCAATGCTGAGTTAAAACAGCTCTTTGATTTCTGGGTTAGGGAGCCTCCAGTTTTTGAGTTGATGGAAAAAGATGGATCACTTCTTTTTGGAATTTGTGAAAAAGCTCTGAATGAGAGGACATACAATGAGGCTTAATGATTCTGGCTGTATGACTATAGAGTTGTTGTTGTTGTTGTTGTCTTAAAGCAGCATTTTATTGTGTTTTCAGCAGATTCGGTTCCTCTTTGTCTTTATACAAATTGTTTCATGCCTTTGGCTACTGTTTTTACCATATGGAAGCATTATTATCCTGCTTCTGTTTGTACTGCTTCCATTGATCTAGCTTCCCTCCCCCTCTTTGCCTTCTCATCTTTGCTTTTGGATAAATGTTGACCATTTGGTCTTATATTATTGATGGTATTTTTAAGTGCTGTTGAGTTGGTTCCAACTGATAGTCACTCACTATAGTGTTTCTGAGGTGTGACTGGTGAGTTTGAACAAACCTTGCAGTTAGCAGTCCAGTGCTTATCCTACAGAGCCACACCAGGACTCTTTGTTCTCATATAGTTCACTATTCAAATGAGCACATTACTCATAAGTAATGTTGTTTATTTTATAAGTCTGTCTATTATTTGCCTGAAAGTTGGTCAGCAGAAATAGTTTCCATTCCAAGTTCAAAAGGTATTTTAAGGCAATAGTCTTGAGGATTCCTCTGGGCTCTATTTGTCTAGTATATCTGACCTTTTTTGGGAACTTTAGATTTCTTCTACATTTTTCTTTTACACTATCCAAGACCTTGTGTTGTGGTAGCTGGGTACCGTCTACCTTTTTTTGTTCTATGTGGAAGAGGCTATAATTGCTCATTTAGACAATTAGCTCTCTGAACTAATTTCTTCTTTGAACCTTTGATTTATTCCATGTTCATTTGCTCCATACCAGTAGAGACCAATAGTTTTGTGAAAGGGTTTCAAAAATTCATGAAAAAAATTCCATTATCTTTTAATTCCATTTTCTCATGAAATGTTTAAAGGCCCCTCATATTTACATGGCTGCTCACAAGCTTGTGATATTCCAGATATCACCGACTAGAATGTAGAACATTTTCTTTATGTCATTTGACTAAATTGTCCCCAGAGACTATGGTCCCATGCCTTTTAATCCAGATATGTTTGGATATGTCTAAGGAGCAATCCCAATATGTTTGGATATGTCTAAGGAGCCTCTATAACAGTATTTTCTGTGTAGTTTGTTATACATATGACTATATATGCAGCACATGCAAACGTGTATATACATATACATATACATGCATCTATCGCTAGACCTATCATGCATGTACATTTTCTCACATATGCCTTCCTGTACACACATATGCATACATATCTACATATGTAATTCATATTTTTTAGTTATTCTTACTGTTTCAAAATTGTATATGTTATAGCATTTACTGAAATGGTCTCTTTATGTCATGTAATTCTTACTGTCTATATTTTACCTTATTTACCTTCTGGAGTCATTGTGTGATGCTGTAGGATAATGCACTGTTGATTTAAATAACAAGGCTGACAGTACAAACTCACCAGCTACTCCTGAGAAACCCTATACAGGATCGCTATGAGTCAGAACGGACTTGGTATTGTTGTTGTTTTACTCTCAGGAGTGGCTGGTGAGCTTGAAACGCCGACCTTGTGGTTCAAACTAACTTTGTAGTCCGGCACATTAATCCACAGCACCACACCAGGACTCCACTTGGAATGGATTAGATGGTGTTTAATAAGAATATTTACCTTACTGCTGACTTGATCAGTTTTGGGGGGGTTGTCTCTACCATAAGGACAAGTGTCTACTACCTAGAGAGTGGTTCTTCTTCCCTTTCCTTTCCATTCCTGGTAAACATTAAAAACATTGTTTTCTATGTGTATATATATTCTTAACTTTTTATAATAGTAGATTCATACCATAATTGTCTTTTTGTGATTGACTTCTTTATCTCAGAATAATGTCCTCCAAGTTTATCCATGTTATAGGACATTTTACAGACTCATTACTCTTTATGTTGTTAAGTGTTGTCAAGTCGGTTCTGACCCATAGTGACCCTAAATTGGGTTTCTGAGGAGTGGCTGGTGATCTTGAACCATCCACCTTGCGGTTCAAACTGACTTTGCAGTCCAGCGCATTAACCCAGCCCACATCAAGAGTCCATTATTCTTTATAGTTAAGTAGTATTCCATTGTGTGTATCATGTTGTATTTGTCCTCATTCACTGATAGGCACTTAGGTTGTTTCCATGACTCTAGACTTTCTGAACTTCTTTATCTGTGTGTGAATAGAGAATAAAACATGCAAGGTTGTTATAAAGATTAAGTGAAATTATATGGAATATTTTTAGCACAGCTTCAGGTATTAACTCAGGACCTGCCACTGTTCTTCCATACCTTTGCTCTCCCATCTGTGAATTCCTGGAGCATGAAAAATGAATGGTCTATAACAACACAAACAGACTCCATAATGAAGCCCCACCGCAGTGCTTCTCAGTTATTACTGTGTATACAAATCCCTGAAGACCTTGCTAAAATGCATATTCTTATTTAGTAGGTCTTGAGTGGGACCTGAGATTATGCTTATTAAATAGCTCCCAGGTAATCTAGTTTATGATTCATACTTTAGGAATATTACTTCTATCATAGAAACAAGGACAGAATGGAAAAAGATTTCTGGTGCAGACTCTAAATTTGAAAGGGAAGACAGGCAGTTTAAGAGACAAATGTCCTAAAGCAACATCCAGCTAATCCAGGTATGAGTTGTGCATGTTATTGTTGTTAAATGCCATCAAATGGATTCTGACTCAAAGCGACCCTGTTTAGAGTATCCAAGGAGCAGCTAGTGAGTTTGAACTGCCAACTTTGTGGTTCAAACTGACTTTGCAGCTCAGTGCATGAACCCACAGTGCCACACCACGGGAAACCTATCACATTTGTGGAACATTTTTGAGGGTGATACCTTCCTTCAGATCATCTTGAAGCTGGAGGACCTGTCTCATCAGTGCATCACTCCTATGTGAAAGATGTGGATTCCCAGTTGTCCTTGCATTTAAAGTCTACATTTCTCAGCAAGCATGCTCTTTGTGATCCTACTTCTAACACCGCTTTATAGTCTCAATTGGTGTATTACTTCTTTTTTTTATCCATATGAGAGGCCTTTATACTTGCTTATTCTTCTGTCTGGAGTACTCTTCTTTAAAAAAAAAAGAAGTAACATTTTATTGAGAATTGAGTGATGGTTTACAGATGAGATCATCAGTTTTACATTCAACACATCATACACTTGCTTATCCCAGTGATAAAAATGCAACAAAAGGTATCCAACTTTATTTCTGTTGTTCCTATTTCTAGTCCACCTCCTTTCCCATCCTTTCTCAACTTTGTTTTTAATTAGATGTTGCCCTTTTGATATTTAATAATTGACCATTGCATGGTTTGAGCATACCTTATTAGTGTTGCTGCCCTCCCCCACCTCCTATATTCTTGACTGAAAATTGGACCATGGAGGTGAATCTATCCCTTTGAACCTCTGTATGCCTAAAGGGTAATCAAGAGTCACAGTGGGTTCCTCCAGTCTGTTTCTGCCCAATAAGCCAAGTTTTTTGGTGTTTTTTTTACAATTTTGAGTTGTGTTCCACATTTCCCCCCGTCTATCTGGGACCTTTTAATGGACATTCACAGAAGTTGATAGTGGTAGGTGCGTACCATCCAGTTCTTTTGGTCTCAGACCCATGGTGACTGATGTTGACCTGCTCCATTGATCCATTGGCCTACTTGATCCCAAGCGTCTTCAATTTTCATCACTCTTCTTTCTTCCACACATGGAGAGGCCTATAGCTACACTTTATGTGGCCACTCATGAGCTTTTAAGATCCAGTTGTTACTCCCCAAAGTAGAATGTAGAACATCTTCTTTGTGAACTATGTTATGCCAACCGACTTTGGTGTCCCTGAGACTATGGTTCTGAGGTCCCAGGCCCAGCACCTCATTGTTTTAAGATGTTTAATAATATCTAAGAAGTTGTCATCCCTTTGCTCTGTGTTTGCTACACCAGGAGTCCTGGTGTGGAATTGTAGGATAAGTACTAGACTGCTAACCACACCATCAGCATTACAAACCCACTATCTGCTCCTTGGAAACCCTATACAGGGTCATAATGAGTCAGAATTGATTCAGTGGCACTTAACAATATGCTCCATCACATTCATAGGTGTGTTAGCAACAAAGGTAAATACCCATGTATAAATATCCTCTTTCAAACACTCATATTTTGGGGAGTATACTCCCACTCTCCTCCTATAGCCTATTCCTGTTCAGCCTGTGTATCTGTTCATGTATCTACCCACAGAACCTGTTGTTCCAGGGCTGTGGATATAATACTATTTACGTCTATCTCCTTTAACCCTTGAATACCTCCTTGTGTCTTCACCATTTGTTGAAAAGACTATTACTTTCCCATTTACTGTGTTTTGCTCTTTGTCAAAGATCAGCTAACTGTAAGTGGGTGAATTTACTACTGGTTCTCAATTCTGTTCCAATGATCTATGTATCTTTCATTTTACAAGTACTAGGCTATTTTGACCACTGTGGCTGTGTAATAAATTTTGAGCTCAAGGAGTGAGAGGCCTCCAATTTTGTTCTTCTTAAACAGTGCTTTGCTTATCCAAGGTCTATTTTTTTCCTTATAAAGTTCATGACCATTTTTTCCATCTGTTTAAAGAATGATGTTGGAATCTGGATTGGGATTGCATTATATTTATAGATTTCTATGGGCAGTATTTACATTTTTGAATGTTAACGCTTGCATTTTGTAAATAGTTTTTGGTTTCTTGCATTGTGCTTTCTAGTTTGCTTTGTATAGGTCTTTTGTTTCTCTGGTTAGAATTATTCATAAATATTTCATCTCTTGGTGGCTATTGTAAATTATATTGTTTTCCTAATTTCATTTTCAGAGTTGTCTTTATTAGTATAAAAAAAAACCAATGGTTTTTGTTGTTGTTGTTTGTTTTTTAGGTTTTGATTGTGGATTGAGTGAAAGTTTACAGGACAGATCATCAGTTTTACACTCAACAAATCATATACTTTGATTTATTAAAATGATTATAATCCCCTCCATGCATCATCAGTTAACAGTATTTCTCTCTATTCACTTTAGCTTTTAT
>NW_006408592.1:10502168-10503427 GCF_000296735.1 Chrysochloris asiatica
CCTTCTTGCCTGCATGGTTTCTGTTGAGAACTCCAAGCTTAATCTGATTTGCTTGCCTTTATATGTTCCACTTCTCTTTTCCCTAGGTGCTTTCAGGAATCTGTCCTTATCTTTGATTTTGGAGAGCTTGATTATTATGTCTTGATGATTGTCTTTTAGGTCTATCCTTCCTGGGGTTTGTTGAGCTTCTTGAATGCTTATCTTTTTTCTTTTCAGGATGTTAGGGAAATTTTCTTCCAGAAGCTCTTCAATTGTCTCCTCTGTAGACTTGTGTAATTCTTCCTGCTCTGGAATGCCAATGATTCTTAAGTTATTTCTCTTCTACTCCTTTGCCCTTTCAGTATATTGTTCATTTCTGATAGTCTATTATTAACCATTCTGACCTCTTTCTGTAGGTTTTGAATTGTTTCCAATGCTTTATCTATCTTATTTGATTGTTTCTGTAGCACTTTCCTGACTTCTTCCTTATTTTTCTCATCTCCATTATATAGTGTTTTGATACATTTTATAATAATTTTCCTGAATTCCTTCTCAGGTATTTCCAAGGCCTGACTATCTTCCAGTATGGAGTGTAGATATACTTCCAGCTCATTTACCTTAGTCACTTTATCTCGTTTCTGGACATGTGCTGATATGGACATCTGTTTTTTTGTTTTGTTTTTTAATATTTAGGAATTATCTGGTGCGGCGCTATGGGTTAATGCACCAGACTGCAAAGCTGTTAGAACTGCAAGATTGGCAGTACAAGCTCACCAGCTGCTCCTTGGAAACCCTATACAGGGTCACTATGGGTCAGAACCGACTCAATGGCACTTCACAACAACAACAACAATACTTAGATGGGTGTATATTTTGGGTTTTTTTTTATGCTTTCTTATTGCCTCCAGGTAGATGTGATAAGGAGATGCACTTCCCTTTTCACTCTTCTTCCTGAGAAATTTCAAGATGCCACTGTTGTTCATTGTGACATAACTTAGGATTTAATTTTGGCCTATTTCCTTTTTCGTCTTCATGTCCTGTTCCACAATCCCATTTCAGGCCTTTTACCTGGTGATCAACATTTCAGGGCTGCCTGTGGATGTTTTGCACTGCCTTTTGGTTTTAAGTGGAAACTGTCACTTTAAATTTTGAGAAGATCTGTGTGTTTGCATAGTAGAACTCTCCAGGGGTGGGAGTGGGGTGTCCACTCACTCAGGCACCCCCTCTAGTCACCAGAATGAGATGCACAGACAGTGAAAGACCAATGAATAGATACCAAA
>NW_006408592.1:10504114-10504820 GCF_000296735.1 Chrysochloris asiatica
GCTGGTAGTTTCGAACCGCTTAGCTTACGGTTCGCAGCCCGATAGGTATTATTATTATTATTATTGATATGTTGATAATTTCTATAGGTTAGGGGTTTTTTGGGAATTTTTGCATCTATGCTAATGAACACCATACAGGAGGAAAGCAGTCATTAAGACAAGAAAGATGGAAAAGATCAAAATGAATGTCAGAAAAGACACTGAAACTTGCTGTCCAACGTAGAGATGCTAAAGCAAATGAAAAAATGAGGAGGTGCAAGAGCTGAAGAGAAAAATTCAAAGGTCAGCTAGAGAAGATAAAATCAAATATTACAATGAAATGTGCAAAGATCTGGAGTCAAAAACAGAAGGGAAGAAGCCACTCAGCATTTTTTAAGCTGGAAACTGAAGAACAAATCAAAGCCTCAACTTTCGTTATTGAAGGATTCTCTGGGCAAATTATTGAATGGTTCAGAAAGCCTCAAAAGAAGATGGAAGGAATACACAGAGTCACTGTACCAAAGTGAAATGGTTGATGTTCAACGTTTCAAGAGATAGCATATGTTCAAGAGCCAATGATACTGAAGGAGGAAGTCCAAGGCATATTGAAGGTATTGGCAAAGAACAAGGCTCCAGGAATTGATGGAATAAAAATTGAAATCTTTCAAGTAAGTGAGGTGGCACAGGAGGCACTCACTCATCTCTGCCAAGAAATTTGGAAGACAAC
>NW_006408592.1:10505205-10507120 GCF_000296735.1 Chrysochloris asiatica
ACAACATGGGAACACTGAATAGTTTCAAAGTAAGAAAGGTGTGTGACAGGGTTGTATTCTTTCACCATTCTTATTCAACCTGTATGCTGAGCAAATAATCAGAGAAGCTAGATTATATGAAGAAAAACATGAAATTAGAATTGGAGGAAAACTCATTAATAACCAGTGATATGCAGATGGTACAACCTTGCTTGCTGAAAGTGAAGAGGACTTAAAACATTTACTGATGAAGATCTAAGACCACAGCCTTCAGTATGAATTGCATCTCAATATAAAGAAAACAAAAATCCTCACCACTGACCAATAAACAACATTCTTATCAATGGAGAAAAGATTGAAGTAATCATGGACTTCATTCTTCTTGGATCAACCATCAACACTAATGGAAGTAGCGGTCAAGAAATCAAATGACATATTTTATTAGGCAAATCCACTACACAAGACCTTTTTTAAAGTGTTGAAGAGCAAAGATATCAGCTTGAGGACTAAGGTGTGCCTGACCCAAGCCATGGTATTTTCAGTAACCTTATATGCCTGCAAAAACTGGACAGTGAATAAGGAAGACCATAGAAGAACTGATGCTGTTGAGTTATGGTGATCGAGGAGAATATTGAAAGTACCATGTGCTGCCGGAAGAATCAACAGATCTGTGTTTGAAGAAGTGCAGCCACAGTGCTCTTTGGAGGCCAGGATGGCCAAACTTCCTCTTTCATACTTCAGACATATTGTCAGAAGGGACCAGTCACTGGAGAAGGACATCATGATTGGTAAGGTGGAGGGTCAGAGAAGGAGTGGAAGACCTCCAGTGAGACGGACTGGCAAAGTGGCAGCATCAATTGGGTCAAACATGGGAACAATTGTGAGTTTGGCCCAGGACCATGCAGTGCTTCATTTTGTTGTGCATAGGGTCTCTATGAGTCAGTACTGATTCAATGGCACTGAACAACAACAACATGTTCATGAAGGGTATTAGTGTATCATTTTGTTTTTAAGTCATGTCTTTGCCTGGCTTTCGTCTGAGGGTTTTGCTTGCTTCATAAAATTTATTCAGATGTTTTCCATCCTTTTCTGTTTTCTGGAATAGTTTGAGAAAAATTTGTGTCAACTCGTCTCTGAATTTCAGTAAAATTCACCAGTGAAGCCATCTGGGCTTTGATTAATTTCTGCTGGAAGTTTTTAAATCACCCCATCAATTTCTTCTTTTGTTACAGGTTTCTTCAAGTGTTCTAGTTCATTCTGTGCTAGTTTAGATATGTTGTGTTTTTCTAAATATCTATCCATTTCTTGTAGATTTTCAAATTTATTGGAGTATAATTCTTCATAGTATTCTGTTATTATCCTTTTTAATTCCCTTGGTTCTGGTCTGACAACACCCATATGATTTCTTATGCATTGGTTTTTTTTTTTGTTTGTTTTTTGGGGGTTTTTTTGCATCTTCTCCCTCTTTTCTTTTGTTAGTTCTGCCAGTGGTTTGTCAATTTTATTAATCCTTTCAAACAACCAACTTCTTGTCTTTTTCTTCCTATTGTTTTTTGCTTTCTAATTCATTTATTTCTGCTCTAATATTTATTATTTATTTTGTTTTGGTGAACATAGACTTATTTTGCTGCTCTTTTTCTAATTGTTGTACATGTTGTGTTAATGCATTAATTTGGGTTCTTTTCTTTTTTTAATGTGAGCATTTATTGCTATAAATTACCCTGTAAGTACTATTTTTGCTTTGTCCAAAAGGTTTAGTATGTTGTGCTTTTGTTCTCCTTTGATTAATCTTTTTATTTCTTTTTTCATTTGTACTATTACCCAGTAACTTTTAATTAGAGTGTTATTCAATTTCGTGTATTTGATTTGTTTCCTTAGTCTTCATATTGTTGGTTTCTAATTTTATAGGGCTGGAGTATGAAAAGATGGTTTGTAA
>NW_006408592.1:10507719-10516358 GCF_000296735.1 Chrysochloris asiatica
TTTGCTGTGTGGTTTTTTGTGTGTGTTGTTGTTGTTTTGTGGTGCTGCTGGTTTCTTTGTTCTGAATGTTTTCCTGTGCTAAGTTCATATTTCTTGTGCATGTTCTTGTTAGCGTCTTCATTGTTTTTCTGCTTACAAAATCTTCAAGTATTTTCCTTTCTTGATTTGATGTGAAGGTGTGTTCAGTTTCATTAAGGTTACTCTGTAATTTACTAATTTCATCCTCATTTAAAACAGTTTGTTTTATCTTGAAGTCTACTTAGTTATGTAACTATAATTTTGACTCTTTTTTGCTTTGTATTTGTCTTTACTATAAACTCATATCTCTGATTCCCTATTTTCAGTCTTGTAGTTTTGCTTTACTTTGGGGACTTCTATGTTGTAGTTGTTGTTGTTAAGTGCAATCAAGTCAGTTCTGACTCATAGCAATCCAGTATAGGGTGTCTAAGGAGCAGCTGGTAAATTTGAACCACCGGATTTGCAGATCAAATTGACTTTGCGGTCCAGTACTCATCTTACAGCACCACATCAAGATGCTGATACTTCTATATCTGAATTGAATTCTTGATGGTGTTGCCTTGTGTATCAGTCTCCAGGTGTGGTCTACTGTTGTTGGTTCTCAATCCAAAGGATTTTTTGTAGTACTTTTTGTAGATTTTGCCTGGTTTTAATAAATTCCTTTAGTTTCTGTTAATTTGGAAATGTGTTAATTTCATCATCATATTTGAAGGACAATTTTGCTGGTTATATGATTCTTGGTTGGCCTTTTAATTTTTTTTCTTTCAGAGTTTTGTATATGTCTCCATTGCTTCCTTGTCTGAATGGTTTCTGCTGAGAAATCAAAGCTTAATTCTTTTGGATTTCCTGTGTAGGAAATTTTGTTTTTTTCTGAGCTGCTTTCAGAATTCTGTCTTCCTCTTTGATTCTGAAAAGTTTGATTATCACTAAGATAATGACTTGGTGATTTTCTTTTGGGGTATATCCTCTTTGACATTCTTTCAGCTTCTTGAATGCTTATCTTCTCATCTTTCATGATGTTAAGGAAATTTTCTTCAACAACTCTACAATGATTTTTTTCTAACCTCTTCTTTGTCAGTCTGATAACCTTTAACTTATTCTTCTTCATGTTGTTACACATGAATCTTAGGTTTACTTCAGATTTTTTTCTTTTTTCTGATTGTTCTTCTTGCTTATTAGTATTGAGAGTTTTCTCTTTAAGCTCACTAATTAAGGTTTCCATTGATTCAAATCTACTCTTTTGTCTTTTCAATGTATTGTCCTTTTCTTATATCTTAGTATTAATTTTCTGGATTTCTATTTGCAGATTTTTTACTCTCTCCAATCCTTTATTTATTTTCTTTTTTGTTCCTATCGTGCTTTTCTGAACTCATTCTTGTTTACCGCAACATTTCTGTCAATCATTTAAATGTACCTAAATACCATTTTCCTGAATTCTTTTTCAGGTAATCTCAAGGCCTTTTTTACTTGAAAACATTTTCTAACTCTGCCTCTTGGCCATTTGCTTGCACTACTCTGTCTTGTTTCTTTGTGTGAACAGAAATTGTCTGTTGCTTTTGAGACAGTGTGATGTTGTATTTGTATTGAATTGATGAATGTAGCTTGGTGTATTCTTAGACACTCACCAACGGCCTCCAGGTAGGTGTGATCAGGGAATGAGCTTGTGTACCATTCTTTGTTCATGAAGTTCAGTTCAGGGTCAATTTAGCTGTTGTTTTTTGTTGCTGCTGATCTGGTGTATAGCAGCTGGTATTGGCTTTTAACCAATTGGTGCATCTGTAGCTGTAGTTGTACTACATGGCTGCAGTTTCAGTAGCCTGTCAGGTAAAGCAAGAATAGAAAACACAGATTGAGAGAAGGGAAACTAACAAATAAACCTGTGAAAAGTAGCAAACAAAAGAAAACAGTAATGAAGAAACATTTTAAGAACTGGCAACAGGTTTCTCTCCACCAAAAAGCTGTATGCTTCTGCGCCACCTACTTGCATCTTGTCTTCATAGCCACTCAAAAAAGTTCAAGATGACCACACTATGCCTAGACTGCCTGCACAGATTATCCTCCCTCCTTCCTTTCCTTCCTCCCTCCCTCTCTCTGTGTGTCTTTCTTCCTTCCTTTCTTTCATCTCTACCGCACTCATTGTTAAATCTCTTCCCTACTTCAATGGGGCTCACAATATCAATGTTCACCCCCAAGCACTTCCAGCAGCCTGGAGAGCCAGAGTTTCCCTGGGGGAGTATGCGGGTGGGGGCCAGCCTAGCCTCTGGTCACCAGGGAATTGTTGGGGACAAGAAAAAATATCACCTTTGTTTTTCCAAACCATAGGTAGGTTTCTGCAATGTGAATGTATTTCCTGGTCTCTGAAGTCACTCACAGATGTCTGCCAACACAGCTCAGCAGTCATTTCTTTTTTTATTGCTTCTGCTCAACTATCTCTCCTAGGAAGCATTAAATCCACTTCTTTATCTCTTCATCACAAGCTCAGAGTTCTAAGAATACCATTTGCATCTGTCCCTTTTGACTTTCCATATCTTTGTTGTAGAGAGTCCGTACAGCCTTACTGCCTATTCTGCCATCTCTTCCTGCCTCCGTTGCATCTTCTTTTGATGCTTTTTGAATCATTAAATATTTGGAGCAAGTTTTTATTAGTGTCTTCAAGTTGGTTCCGACTCATAACAACCCTGTATAGGGTTTCCAAGGAGCAGCTGGTGAGTTTGAATGGCTGATCTTATAGGATAAGTAGTCTAGTACTTATCCTACAGTGCCACACCAGGACCATTCAGTATTACAAATCAAGTCTTGAATGTTTTTCTTCAGTTCTTTCAGCTTGAGAAATGCTGAGTGTGTTCTTCCCTTTTGGTTTTCCAACTCCAGGTCTTCACATATTTCATTATAATACTTTGTTTTCTCTGGTTGCCCTGTAAAAGTTTTTGTTCACCACTTTTACTTCATTTCTTCCGTTTGCTTTAGCACCTTTATGCCCAGAGAACAAATTTCACTCTCCTCTGACATTCACTTTGGTGTTTCCTTTCTTTCCTGTATTAGAAAAGATCTTTTGCTTTCTTTCTGTATGCTGTTCTTGAGGATGTACCATAGCTTTTCTGGTCTCTAGTCTTTAGTATCTGTTGCATCAAATCTGTTCTTAATGTGGTCTTGTTTTTCAGGTGGTATATGTTCAAAGTCATAGTTTGACTCTCACGGACTTGTTTTAATTTTCTTCAGCTTCAACCTGACCCTGCAGATGAGTAATTGATGATATATTTCAAAGTCTGTCCCAGATCTGGTTTTGGCTGATGATACTGAACTTTTCCATCATCTTTTCCCACACATTTAGTCAATTTGATTCCTGTGTATTCATTATGGTGAGGTCTATGTGTATAGTTGTCTTTTATGTTGTTTAAAAGAGGTATTTGTTTGAAGAAGTTGCATGTCTTGCAAAATTCTGTCATGTGATCTCCAGCATCATTTCTATTACCAAGGCTATATTTTCCAACTACTGATCCTTTCTCTTTGCTCCCAACCTTCACATTCCAATCACCAGTAATTATCAATACTAAATACATCTTGAATTGCACGTTTATCAATTTCACACTGAAGAGGTTGGTAAAATTTATCAATTTCATCATCACAGGCTTTAGCGGTTGGTATGTAAATTTGACTAATATTAGTATTAATTGGTTTTTCCTTTTAGCTATATGGATATTATAATATCATAGACAGAATTAAACTTCAAGATAGATCTCAGGATGTTGTTTTTGATGTTGAGCATGACTCCTTGTTTCTTGAATTTGTTTTTATGGCATTGTAAACCTTATGATGAACACATTCAAAATGACAAATACTAGTCCATTTAACCTGATGTGGCACTGTAGGGTAAGCACTGAACCACAAAGTCAGTTTGAACTGCAAGGTCAATGATTCAAACCTATCAGCCACTACCTGGAAACACTATACAAGGTCACTATGAGTCAGAACCGACTGGACAGCATTTGACAACAATAATGCCTCATATGTCAGTCTTTATGCGATCCATTTCATTTTTGACAACTCCCAATTTTCCTAGATTCTTACTTTGTACATTTCATGTTCTGATTATTAATGAATAATTGTAGCTGTTTCTCCTCACTTTGAGTTATGCCCCATCAGCAAATGAAGGCCTTGAAAGCTTATTCCATTCACATCATCATGGTCAACTCTACTTTGAAAGGGCAATTCAGAGTATTATAATTGATAGTCATGTCTTAATTTTATTAAAATCAACCACTTGGGAAAAACAATTGTCTACTCTGTGTTCCACTTCTGGCTAATTCAATATCCTGTTATAGAGAAGAAAAAACTGCGTGCATCAGTGTAGAAGAATAAAACTCTTAAAAATAGACCTAGAAAATAGAACAAAATCTAAGGACCATTGCCTCAATAAATATGGCATATATGATATTTATAATCAACAAACAGTTTACAAAAATATAGATCGGCATTTTGATGGAGAAATTGGACAATGTGGATATGAAACAAAAAATATATGGTGGTAAAATGTTAAATGTAAACATCAAAATAAAATAAGACTTAGTAATAATGAGTTACTCATTTACATATCTTACCTTATTTATTAAAATAATATTTATATTTATGTTTCTAATATCAAGCAATATGCTAGGCAGAAATTATAGAGAAATGAATAAAATATAGCCAATATTCTCAAGCTCCTTACCAGAGTGGGTGGTAGACAAATATATAAACAATGTTAACATTAGATTTGTTGACTCACATAGTATATTAAAATTTTCATATTGTTTTATTGATTCTAACAAATATTACTAGATGCTTAAAATGTTTTTGGTATAAAATACCCTTTGTTTAAAGTCTGTATTTAATTGAGAACCATAAAAATTTATCTAAAATCCTTGGAACGAGATATGCTTTAGTATTTAGAAAGGTAATATATTGGCTATTCCACATATTCTATAATATACCAAGCAGAGTCTAGAAAACAAAACTATAATCAAACGTATTAAAATGTTGTTAAATCTTCATACTAATTGACTTTTAGTCAGCTCAGCTAATCTTTTGTTTCAAGTGAATGATGCAAAACTTTCCATTTTCACAGTATTTAGAATTTTCTCACCAACCTGGCTTGTAAGGAGCATTCAGATCGCATGTTTTTCAACATTGATTTGTTTGTTCTTCTGACATTCTTTGGTAACTTTTGATATTCTTTTCTAACATCATAACTCAAATACATTACTTCTTCTATGATCTTCCTTATTCACATGCATAAAAGGCTATTAATGATACCATGGCTTGAGTCAGGCACATCTTAGTCCTCAAACTGTTATCTTTGCTTTTAAACACTTTAAAGAGGTCTTGTGCAACAGATTTGCCTAATGCAATACATTATTTGATTTCTTGACTCCTGGTTCCATGAGTGTTGGTTATACATACAAACAACATCAAGTCTTTGACAACTTAAATCTTTTTCCATTTATCATAGTCTAATTTATTGGTCCAGTGGTGAGGATTTTGGTTTTGTTTATATTGAAGTGAACTCTATACAGAAGGTTGTAATCTTTGATCTTCATTAGTAAGTATTTCAAATTCTTTTCACTTTCAACAAGCAAGGTTGTATCATTCAATATGTTAAATATTACTGGGTAAAGTGGACAAACATTACCTCTTATTTAGGAATCTGTCTAAATTGTTGCTATTGTTAAGCACCTTTGAGAAAATTCCAACCCTTAGTGACCCTGTACAGGGTTTCCAAGGAGCAGCTGGTGAGCTTGAAGAATCTACCTTGCAGTTCAAATGACTTTGCACTCTGATACATTAGCCCACAGCACCCAGTAGGACTCCCTGCCTAAATTAGGGTGCCAATTAGTCAAAATGGAGTCCTGGCACAGTGGGATAAAGCACTGGACCGCAAAGTCGGTTTGAACCACAAGGTTGGTGATTGAAACTTACCAGTCGCTCCTCTGAAATCCTTTACAGGATCACTGTAAGTCAGAACAGAGTCGGTAACACTTAAAACAACAAAATAGTGTCTCAGTTTGGGCTTTACAATAGACTTATTTGTAATATTAAAGAAAAATTATTTTATTCTAATTTAAGAATAAAAATGTTATTAAATTTCATCAAATACATTTTGGAAATGTTGAAGTAATTATCTACTTTTGCTTTTTTATTATTAGCTTACTTATAATTCTGTAGCATTTTATAATTTCTTTATATTGAAATTTGTTGAACTATTGAATTAGTATTATACTATTAAGTTCTATTTTGAAGTAGTTGATTTAAAATATTGAATCTTTGTTCATAATTTATACTTTGTTTCTTTGTTTCATACTATTTTATCAGCATTGAAGATAGGGACTGTATTGGATAATTTCCCTTCTTCTGCACTCCAGAATGATTATGATGAATGTATTTAGGTATTTTTTACACTTTTTAAATTAAATTAGATCACTAAGGATCTAATCATATCTTTTGGACAGACTGTTTATAAAGAGATTTTTTTTTTTCTACTTATTCTTTCTCAGTTGGTTCATTTTATTTTCTCTTTTGTAACTTTGAAAAATTGATTATTTTTTATTGTTACTTTGTTAGGTATCATTGAGTCAGTTACAGCCTTGGAAATCTAATATTGGGTCTCTGTGAGTCAAAATCAACTTAATACCAGTGAGTTTGCTTTGGTTTGGAGTTCATCATTTTGTCTTTCACTATGCTACCTTTGAAATGAGGTTATTAAGAATAACTACCCTTCAGAAAAATCCCAGCTTGGAGGAACTTAAGAAGTCATCTGATCTAGTCTACTTATTTTAAAAGTGGAAAACTGAGGCCTCAAGTAGTAATTTAGTCATGTTATAGAGCCAGGAATAAAATCAAGGTCAACCCAGGTAATAGGATGACATTTAAAAATTAGCTCAGTAATGGAATATCATGTATATTCTGTGGTAAAATTCACAACTTCCCTATAAAAGACCTTCCACGTAGAGTTTAATTTCTAGCCAATGCATCTCAAGTGCAGCCACCATTTGTCTGTTAGTGGGCTTTCATATTATTATGATGCTAAGCAGGGTTCAATGAAGCTTATAGACTAAGAAGAAATGACTGGCAATCCACTTCTGAAAATCAGCCAGTGAAAAGTGTTATGTATCTCAGTGGTCAGTCCCTTTATAGACGGGACAGCCAGGAGTTGGGTGTTCACTTAACATCAACTAACAACAATAGGAAGTCATGATGTGTGGCCTGTAGGATAAGCACTGTACTACTAACCACCAGGTCAATCCTTCAAATCCATCAGCCACTCCTCAGAAACCCTATACAAGGTCACTGTGGCTTGGAACTGACTTGACAGTACTTAACAAGAACCTATCAACAGCCTGCCTCAGATTCTCATATATGATGTTCTTTCATCCACTATATGGGGGTTGACTTGCAGTATATCCTGGTATCCAGTAGACTAAAAGATATGGCTGCCAGTCTCTCATCTCAGTTCTAATCTCCAAGGAGACATCATTGAATCAATAATGTTTTCAGAGATAGGCAAGTCAGAGCCAGCAAGTCTCAGACACTATCAATGACCCCTAATTCTTCCTTAAGTTGACATCTGCTTTTATTCATCATGAAGCATTGCCCAGAACTCAGGTGACAGTATTCATTATCAATTTTTTTTATTCATAGAAAAATTACCAAAATACAGCATAACAATGTTTTGACTTTGAGGAGTGAGAACTGAATTATGCACATGGAAAGACCAACTTCATTGATTTTTTTGAAGTTGGTTGTTTCTATTACACTGGATGGATGTTCAGTGCTTAACATAATGTAGAATGGCCATGAAGTCTTGTCATAGAGCAAATGTAGGTTTTGGCGCTCACCCTCACCTATATCAATAAATATGATATGAAAGACAGTTTACTTTATGAAAACCCAGCTATTGAAAACAATTCAATAAGCTAATCTAATTCTTTCTCCATGAAGTGGATTTAATGAAACTTTTAATTAATTTTTTTGTTGTTGTTTTTACTTTTCTTGTAGTTTGGGAGAAAGTATATAGAGAAACTTAGTTGTGTCTTCAACCATTTATGTATACTTTGTTTCCTGATATTGGTTGCAATGATCTTATTGCCCACTTTCTCTTTGGGTTCCCCATTTCCAGTCATTCTCATTTCCTGCCCCTTAATGCCTTCTAAACTTTCTTTTGGGCAAATGATGCCCTTTTGATCTCATGTGGTCAATTGTACTGAGGAGTACTTTCTTCCCTGGTGTTACTATTTACTTTAGAAGCCTATCATGTTGCTGAAAGTTGATGTCTGGGTTCAAAATGAATGAGTTAATTTTAAGGCTTGAAGAGTATCTAAGAGCCACAGTGTAAGGGATTTTCACCAGTCTTTGACAGACTGATACAGTTTTTCTAAATGATTTTGAACCTCATTCTACTTTTTTTTTTTTTTCCCCCTCTGATTCTGCCTAAGAGCTTCAGTTGTGCTCCTGATTGTTATTGTTGTTGTTGTTAAGTGCCTTCTAGTCGGAGCCGACCCATAGCGACCCTGTACAGGGTTTCCGAGGGTGTAAATCCTTACGGGAGTAGAAAGCCTCATCTTTCTCCCGCGGAGCGGCTGGTAGTT
>NW_006408592.1:10516458-10554925 GCF_000296735.1 Chrysochloris asiatica
AATGATAGTGTAGGCTATGGTTCATATTATCCATGAATCCTTCAAACTGACTGTTTCCTTGAGCTTTCTTTCTTAATGTGGATGGGAAGAGACCAATAGTTGCATCTTCGATGACTGCTTACAAGCTTTTGAAATCCCAGTTACTATTCACCAAAATAGGATGTAGAATATTGTCTTTGAGGGCTGTATTGTACCATTTCACTGAGATGGTCCCTGAAACTCTGCCCCTAAGTCCTCAAGCCCAGTGACTCATTCGCTCAAAGTGTTTAATTATGGCCAATTTCTATTTTTTGTGCAGTGCAAATGCCTGTTACTTCATGCATGACACATATATAATAAAAATAATTTAATTCACAATCTTAAAAAACAGGTATGCCAGCAAGAAATGTGCTAATCTCCTATCCCAGAGTTCTAGGTCAGACACAGTCAGATTAATTAGGGTTTGGGAGGGCACAGTGACTATCTGAAGGATAGAAGAGCTAAGAACTGGTGAATGAGTGAAAGCCTACCACTGAAAAACTTTGGGGATTAATTTTTTTTTTCAAGTTGAATATGCCATTAGGACGAAAGGCGGGAATTGGAGGACAAAGCCAATAAGATCAGGATGTACATATATAAGCAGTGTAATAAATACATTCTCATTGTTGTTCTAATTCTTAGCAACCTGAGGTACCACAGAATAAAACCCTGCTTTGTCCTGCCCATCCTCCCAGTCGTTGATTTGTTTGAGTTCATTGTTGCATCTACTGTATCACTTCATCTCATTGAGGATCTTCCTCTTTTTCATGGTCCTTTTCCAGGGACTGCTGCTTCCTGATGACATGTTCAAACATGTGAGATGAAGGCTCTCTAACATTGCTTTTGGCTATACTTCTTTCAACATGGATGTCTGTTCTTCTTAAAACCCATGGCATACTTAGAATCTCAATACCAAACTCAATATCATAATTTTAATGCCTTTACATCAATTATCTGGTCTTCCTTATTCATTGTTCAGCTTTCACATGCATAGGAGGCAACTGAAAGTAACATTGCTTTATCTTAGTCAGTTTTACCTTAGTCATCAAAGTGACATCATTGCTCTTTGATGCTTTAAAAAGGGTCACTATGAATTAGAACTGACTATACAGCACTTAACAATAACAACTTTGTGAGAACTCTGCTTTAGTTATTCCTTTAAAGAGTAAATAATCTTTCTGCTTTTTCCTCATTTCCATCAGCAAATCCTGTCATCTATACCTTCAAAGTATTTTTAAAATCTAATCAATTCTCCTTTATTCTTCTTACAGATCTTAGAGAAGTCACATTAGCTACTACCCCAGACTCTTAGCACATGTCCTTTTCTAGAAAGCATCATCTTTCATCTTTGGTTCTCAGTCCCACATGGATCCTACAGAACCACTATGCTCTTCTTCCTTGATATAAAACTTCTCTATATTACATATGGAGTCCAAGTGTGGCACTGAGGGCTCATGCGTCAGACTGCAAAGTCATTTGAACTGCAAGGTTGGTGGTTCAAGCTCGCCAGCTCTCCTTGGAAATCCTATGCAGGGTCACTATGAGTCAGAATCGATTCAATGCCATTTAACAACAACAACATGTTACATATAGAGTCCTGGTTTGGCACGGTGGGTTAATGTACCTGTCTGCAAAGCCATTTGAACTGCACGGTCGGCGGTTCAAGCTCACCAGCTGCTCTTTGGAAATCCTATACAGGTTCACTATGGGTCGGAATCAACTCGACGGCACTTAACAACAACAACATATATAAGCTTCACTGCATTTGCTTCTGTAGAAAACCTAGCCTAAGACACATGAGTTTATATTCTACAGCAGTGGCTCTTAACATTGTGGAGAATCACAGACTTTTTTTTTAGAGAAGCTAGTAAAATTCTTTTCACTGAAAATGGTACACAAGCAGACTTTGACATACGTGGCCATTAGCTCCATAACAACTGATTGAAAATATTGCTATGCAGAAAGGGCCACTTATTCCTTCAGGAGACCCTCCATAGAGTTAGGGCTTCCCTGAATTCCACCTACAGGCAGGTCTGAAGTGCTTTCTACAGACAGAACCATGCACATATGGAGAGTGACTCGTTATACAATTTGATAGATATACTGTATTGTCTTTACTCTAATGCACCGGATTTATAACTCACCAGATGAAGCTCAGGAGATAAAGAAGCCATTCACCCTGACTAGTATTTTCAAGAGTGATGTGTTCTCCAAGAAGCCAGCATCTAGCTCAGGAGTCTCTCTCAAACACATGTGAGTTATGCAGCCTCTATTTGTAGGGCATTGTGTATTTCCTCTCCACTGTTCACAAGATGCTTCCTAGTCATAGTTATTGAATTAATCAATCACATTTTATTTTTATTGCACCATTCTGGAAAATCCACTCATGCCCCTTCCAGTAATACCAAAAAGAAAAAATAATCCATACCACCCAATTAAGAAGAAAACATAAGTCTTCTTGATGATATCTGAGCTGTGGTGGTTCCAATGGTTGTTGGCTCTTGAAGTTACTCAACATTAGCAAAGATTGACTACCAGAGTAATACCTGCAAGCAGATAAATTTCATTACAACCACACACACAAAAAAAGAAAAACATTTAAAAAGTAGGGGGTATCAGATGCTCCGGTGTCTACAGCCAGAAGCAATAATAGTAACATGCACTTATTGAGTATTTTCTCTTATAAGACTTCAAAGAGCTGTGCTATGTAGTATTTAGTTCACCTGCTGCAAAGCCTTCTGATTTATAACTTCTCCAGGGCCCAGGACTTGAGTAAAAAAGATGGTACCCACTTTTAGCTATGGTCTCGTCTTCTTAAGCTGCTGAAGAGGTACATTTCCTGGAATTAGGAGAGAATATCTAGAATTGAAGATGAATATTGGTTTCTGGGAGTTCTGGTAGGGCACTGTAGAGTAAGCACTTGACTGCCAACCACAAGGTTGGTGTTTCAAACCTACCAGCTGTTTCTTGGAAACATTATACAGGGTCGCTATAAGTCAGAATTGGCTCAGTGGTGCTTAACAACTGGATAGCTGGGAGTTCCTGCATTGTGTAAACAGCTAACACACTCTGTTGTTAACTGAAATACGGAAGGCTTAAAACTGTCCAGAGACAACTGGGAAGAAAAGCCTGGGAACAGTTATTTATTTATTTTTTTTAAAGATCACCTATTAGAAACTGAGCACACGTCTACTCGGGCACACGTGGGGTCACCAGGACTCAGAATTGACTTGAGAGCAACTGGTTTGGGTTAGTTACTGTCATAGAATCAAGGCACAGTGTCAAGTTGAGCATGCTCCAGAAAAACTCAGCTCAGAAAATCTCCTGTGACTATGTTGTTGTCAAGTGCCTTTGAGTCGCTTCCGACTCATAGCGACTCTGTATAGGGTTTCCAAGGAGCAGCTGGTGAGCTTGAACCACCGACTTTGCAGTGCAAATGGCTTTGTAGTCTGGCGCATTAACCCACAGCGCCACACCAGGACTCCCCTGTGACTATAGCAGACCTCAAAGTGGCATTCTCAGTTGTTACAGCTCCGTGAGCTCTGTCTTGTGAGTGGCCAAGTTGATGTAACTCAGAACTTGACTGACCCTTTAGAGTCTTGACTAAGAGTCTATGTGTGGTGTTGTAGCACAGCACTGGACCGCAAGGTCAGTTTGAACCACAAGGTCAGCAATTTAAACTCACCAGCCACTGCTCAGAAGCTCTATACAGGGTTGCTATAAATCAGAACTGACTCAGTGGCACTTAACAACAAAAGGGTCCTGACCCAAAACAGGAATTAAAAATAAACCAGGACAACAATTCACTTAAAAATAAAGCAGATTCCTCTCAATAGCTAAATGCCATTGTTTGCTTACTAAAGCATATGTCTGTTTTTCCAGTATGAAAAAAAAAAAAAAAACCCTCAGAAAATAAAGTAGTGGTTATTTGATGAATATGGATTAAAGGAGGTTTTTGTTGTTATCTTTCCCTGTTTCTTTCTAATTTACTATCCTCCTTTCTACCTCTCACTGTTTTTCTCTCATACCTACAGGTGTTTTGACCTGCTATTTTCTCTTACTTATGTAACTCTCTCTATCACTGTGGGTTAATACGCTGGACTGCAATGTCAGTTTGAACCACACAGTCAGGGGTTCAAGCTCATCAACAGCTCCTTGGAAACCCTATACAGGGTCTCTATGGGTCGGAACTGAGTCAATGGCACTTAACAACAACAACAATTTGTGGTGTTGTTGGATAAGCACTGGACTGTGAACTTCAAGGTCGGCAGTTCCAACTCGTGAGCTGCTCCTCAGAAACCCTATATAGGGTTGCTATGAGTGGAATTGACTCCATGGCATTTAACAACAACAACAGTCTTTTTGGGAGGTGATCCCAGGAAATATATATGAAAGGATAGACATGTGAGTCAGGGTAGAGAAAACAACTAATAAAGGATGTCTTATCAAGCCAACTCCCACTGTAGGCAACTGGAACTTAATCCCATTGGGAAAACTCTGACAGCCCATCAGAGGAACAAAGCAGTAGTTGTGTTAATACAAGGTCTTCCATCAGTCATAAGTTCAGGACTGCTGGGAGTGGGAGGATGGGGGGATAGCTTATGCTCTAGCCATCCGAGAAAGCCTTCAGGCAGTTGGAAGGCAGATCTATTGTTACGTGCCATGGAGTTTGTTCTATCTAATAGTGAACCATTGTACAGAAGAAATAAACACTGCCCAGTCCTGCTCCGTCCTCACAAACTTTGCAATGTTTGAGTCCATTGTAACAACCACTGTGTGTCAATCTGTCTCACTGAGGGTCTTCCTCTTTTCTGCCCACCTTCAACCTCAGCAACTATGATGTCCTTCTCCAAAGTCTGGTCCCTCCTGATAACAAGTACAAAGTAAGAGCAACAAAATCCTGTCATGCTCACTTCTAAGGCAGCTGTAATACGTTACAATGGGAAAGGTTAAGGGGATACAGGCTGACAATAACTTCAGTGTAATATACCCAAGGTTCCTAGTTAGAAACAATAACCCAAGCCTGCTTGACTCAAAAACACATGCTTTGACTATTGTTTTCATGCCCATTTGTTAAAGAAGCAAATTAAAAAGAATAAGCAAACAAACTTAAGAAATGAAGACCATCAAACATTTTTTTCCAATAGAACTAAAATAAGACCCAATAAAACAGCATCTCTCCCCACTAGAATGACCGTGCTTTTTGGATTTAGTGTCGTTTCCCTTTTTCCTTTCTGTCAACTTTCTGTCAATTCACCCTTCCCACATTAAGGGGATTTTCAAGCTCTGTATTCTTTCTTATGATATGATTGACACTATATGGATTTGGTTACAGTCAGGTTTTGACCTATCCTGGGAGCTCTGCCGTTTCTATGGTGATTGCTCATAGATCAGCTGTGGACAATTAGGCATTGATTTTCTTGGTCAAAAGCTCAGATTACTGAGGGCATAGTTTATGGTTGCAAGAAAGCCATGTATCCTGCCAGTATGTTTTTGTCTGCCTTCCTCCTTTCCTTCCCACATACACATCATCTAGTCCACATAGTTTCCAAAATTAGTTTGCAGTCCCGGACTGAGTTGATCTACTTTATTAGTTAGGTTAACAGTGCAGCTCTCATAATGCAACGAATGTTTTGAGAAGAGTTATATGTGAATTCGCTTCGCGTCAATCAAATCCCTTTGTAAAGCATATAATCATCACTACACCACACAATGTACAGTATCAGAACATTGTGTTTATTTGTGAAACAAACTCACTTTTAGTTCACTAAATACTGTGTGCCATAGACTGCACTGAATAAGGCATGCTCCCTGTCCTTAAAGTCTAATGGCAGAGACAGATGTGGAAACCGCATGTCAGTGCAGTATGAGAAATGCTATCAGAGTGAAACATAGAGTGGAATGGTATATGAAAGCATGTACAAGACAAAACAGCCTAAAATGAAGGTGAGACAAATCAGAGATGTTGCACAGAGGGTATGGGACTTGAAGTTACAGACTGAGAAACAAGAGCAACAACAAATTTGTGCTAAAGTTCTAAGGTATGAGCACGCATATTTCGTTCAGTTTGCAGAAAATTGTGGCATAATAGCAGAGAATAGGTTGGAAGGTTTTGCTCATTCTCTTCCCTCCGCAAACTGATCAGCCCAGCTCTGTGCCATAAGAGGCCCACCTGTCTTTGTTACCTTGGGGGGATTCCTTACTCAGGTGCTTGGTGGGTTAAACATAGACTCTTTTTCCATTTAAGGAGTCTGAACTTTATTCTTCAGGCCATGACATTTCAAACTGTGTTCCATGGACTTCTTGGATTAAGGACCAGAAAATGAAACAGGGATCAAGTAGCAAACAAACGCTGCTTGGGTCCTCTACCTCTGCCTCTGCCTAAGCAGCTGTGCTTACTGCTGCTTTAAAGTGAGATTTGAGAAGCAGAATTTGCAGAACAAAGAGCACTGGAGGGAAGGAAAGAAACAAGCAAGAAGACCATGATAATTTGGAGTCCTGGAGTATGATAGATCTTTTATGGGGGAGTGAAATGACCATATTTACCATATAGAAAGTGCTTTCCAGCATACAGACAGACAATTACATGGAAGATGTGAAACAGAAAGGAAGACATGTGAGGAGGCTATTGAAATACGTCAGGTAGGCGGTGGTCAGGCCTGATCTAAGACTGTATTTGTGGTTATGCAAGGAATAGGTGGATTGCAGATATAATGAAGGCAATCAGTCATAAAGATTTAGTGAGGCACTAAACTATAATAACACAAATACATAGAGTCATTGTAAAGCTCAAATAGTAAGAAAGGTGCTTTAAATTGCATAGAATAGAACAAATATTGTTGAGTGCTATTTTGACTAGATCATAGCTCCCTTTTTTCCTACTCAGGATTCTTTCTGCAAACCCCTCCCATGAACCATTGTGAATTGAGCTCCTCATTAATTGGATTTGTTGAAAGCAATAGAAAATACCATTTGGCTACTCCCTCTCTAGGGAATGCTGATATTTAAATATCCAGGTCATTATTTAGAATTCCCAGTTCCATCATGAAAAATTTAAAATTGGATCTCATATTAATCTCTAAACTGAGCTCTCTTTTGCCTCCAGGATGAGCAAATATTTGAACTTAGAAAGAGAATCTTTTCTGCAACCTACAAGACTCCAACCATTTTTCTCCCATTGGCATTAACTGCATCCTGATTGCCTGAAAGAGCATGTAGCAATTTAGGGTTATATTTTGTGTTATTAATGATGAAGACAGTGATGATGAAGACAATGATGATGACATCTGATGAATATGACATTTGCTGCATTTTATCACCTACTATGTGCCAGGAAATATACTAGTCACTTTCTATATATTGTCTTATTTCAGCTTCATAATAGTGTTCAATATTACCATAATGTTAGAGTTCATGAAACTGAGACTGAACAACTTTAAATAACATCTAAAGCACTTCTTGTTGTTGTAACTCATGTTGTTGTCATTGTTGTTAAGTGCCATGGAGTTGCTTGCAACTCATAGTAACCCTGCATAAGGTTTTGTAGGAATGGCTCGTGAATTTGAACTGCTGACCTTGCAGTTCAAATCAACCTTGCAGTCAACTTCTTATCCTACAGCGGAATACCAGGACTCCTGGTTGCAACTCATAGCGACCTTCTGTAGAGTTTCCATGAAACAGCTGGTGGGTTTAAACTACTGACCTTACAATTAGAAGTCCAATGCTTACCCTACAGTGCTACACCAGGTCCCAAACCCACCAGAATAATAATAGAAAGAATAGATTTGCTACCAGCCCAATATCCTTGACTACAAATCTCATATTTCTTCTTTCTGGGATGAAGTATTAGCTCCCAGAGACCTCTCACTCTTCATTTCCCAGTTTTACCAAGTACTGCTCCAGCCTTGTCTTCAGACAGCAGATTTTCCTGAATATTCTCACCTCCTCCACATTCGAATGGGTTTTCCTGATTGGGGATGACAATACATTGAACAAGTCTGTCTAAGCAGAGAAAGTAGTGAGGTATTACACAAGGCAAACAGAAAGGCACTGTCTGCCACTCTTAGATGTGGGCTTAATGTATGGAAGGCTAGGGCATCCTTGTAACTGTATGTGATTGTATACTTTAGAAGAAGAGAAATTTGGTAAAAAGGTTAAAGTAGGCATTCAAGTTGTTTAACTGTGCTGGTGCCAAACTTCCATTATTATATCTAGAGCTTGAAGGAATTACTGGTAGAAATGAACTGAATTTCCTCACAAAGATTTCAGTTGTCTGACTCTACTGCTGAAGAGGTATACACCACAGCAGGGTCCTCCAAGTACCTTTTCCAGCCCTTTGCTCTCAGCTACTTGAGTGAGGAGTCCTGGTGTGGCTCTCAGGGTTAATGCACTGAACTTCAAGGTAAGTTTGAACTGCAAGGTCGATGGTTCAGTCTCATCAGCTGCTCCTCGGAAACCCTATACTGGGTCACTATGAGTTGGATCAACTTGATGGTACTTAACAACAACAACACTTAAGAGTGAAGGTGCTTGAGTTCAGACTGTCAGAACGTATGTTCCTACTTGCCCTACTATATGACTTACTATGTAGCCTTGAATGAAGTTTTACTTCTGGTGAGGCACTATAGAATAAGCACTGCACTGTGAACCACAAAATCTGTGTTTCGAGCTCACTAGCCTCTCCATGAAGAAAGATGAGGCTTTCTGCTCCTGCAAAGATTTACAGTCTCCAAAATTCTATACAGGCTCACTGTAAGTCAGAACCAACTCAAAGGCACTTTACAACAACAACAACTAACTTCAGTTTATCATCTATACAATGAGAATAATAAGAGCACCTTTGTCATGAAGTTTCAAAGGGGTAACATTTAATTTTATGTGGGAATAACTTGGTTTAACATCAAATACAAAACGAGAGCTCAGTGGATGTCAGATGTTAATATTTTCACCATCACCACCATCTCTATAGTGATGTGTTGCTTAACATCCATGATGTGTTCTGTAAGATAGACATGGTTTGATTTAGACATTGTGCAGCTACCATATTATATACAGGCATTCCTTGTATTATAAACCAGTTCCATTCTTCATTCTGTCTCTAAACTGAGTTTATATGTAAATTGGAACAGTTAGGTAAAGTTTGTGTCTAACATTAGCCCCATTTTTTTTTTTTTTCATATGTAATATATAATGACTGGACAGCACTTAACAACAAAGTAGGTAGTGTACCTTTCTATGTATAATAAAACATTAAGGAAGCATTTCTAGATATACTCAAACATCCTTAACATAGCACAGTAATTACAGTAATAATATTTTGATGCATGTCAGAATGTAGCATTCACTTGTTATTATGAGCCATTGTAAATATTTATAATTTTTAATATAATAGACTTTATAGGAGTTGAGACTACAGATATATGTGTGGTTGGTGTGTTCCTCAAACAGATGTTATGTGGGTCATGACTGTAAATATTTCAGATGATTGAACACAGTATGTCACAAAGAATTCTTGGATTTGGAGTTCTATTTTCAAACCCCTTCTCCATGAGTTCCCTAGTGTCCACGTCCACATTTATGAAATGATTATGTTGTTGTTGTTGTTGTTAAGTGCCGTCGAGTCGGTTCCGACCCATAGCGACCCTGTACAGGGTTTCCGAGGGTGTAAATCTTTAGTCCTAACTAATTCACTGTGCTATCGTTATTATTAAAAAGTACACTATGTATAAAGAGGAAGTTATTATCTTGAGGATATGGAAATCAAGAACACAAAAGAGGGGTGAATCCAAGAGACAATTTGTCTTTTTGTTTCTTTTTTTCCCATTATCTGCTTTTATCATATTTTGTTTACTCAATCTTCATTGTAGTCTTTCCTTTTGGGGGTGGGGTAGGAGTGAGGAGTTAGGATTAGGACGATGGCAAGGTCTGGGCTAGGTGTAGGACTTTATTTGGTGTTAAGATAATGGTTAAAGGCTAGTGTCAGAGTTAGGTCTATGGACTCGGGTAGGGCCAGGAAGAAAACTTAGTCTAGTTTTAGGGTTACAATTAGATTTATTTCCTTTTTTCTTGAAATCTACTTGATTTGGAAGTTCTGTAACTACATTATTCCCTCTTTGTACTTTATAGGTTTATATTATTGCAAACTGGTATTTCTGGTTCCCTATCTATGAGTTGGAACCAACTCCACAGCACACTCCTACCACCACCACCATTCTCAGTCTTACATTTGTTTTGCTTTGAATACTTCTATATTTGGGTTAGAGTCCTGGGGTGACTCTGCAGGATAAGAACTGGTCTGCTAACTGCAAGGTTAGCAGTTCAAATCTACCAGCCGTTCCTTCAAAGAACTCTGTTCCTATACAGAGTCATAATGAGTTAGAAGCCACTCCATGGCACTTAACAACATATGTGGATTGAGTTTTGGTTGATATTGTCATGTATATTAATCTCAGATTGTTGTTGGTTGTTGTTGTTGTTGATCCTCTGTCTGAAGAACTCCCTTTTGTACTTTTTGTAATGATGATCTAGGTTTCAAAAGTTCTTTTCATTTCTGTTTATTTGGAAATGTACAATTTTGCTGGGTATGGGATTCTTGTTTGGCAACTTTTTTTTTTTTTCTTTCAAAGTATTATATATGTCATCCCATTGTCTGGTGTGACTCTGTAGGATAAATGCTAGATTGTGTGGTCAGTTTAAACCACAAGATTGGTGGTTCAAACTCAGCATCCACTCATTAGAAACCCTCTACAGAGTTGCTAGGAATCAGAACTGACTCTACAGCACTTAACAGTATCAATAATTGTGTTCTTGCCTGCAGGATTTCTGCGAAAAGATCAGAATTTAGTTTTATTAGTTTTCCTTGGTAGATAACTTTTCATTTTGCCCAAGCTGCTCTCAGGATTCTTTCTTTGTCTTTAGTTTTGGAAAGTTTGATTATAGTATGTCTTAGTGATTTTATTCTGGAATCTACCTTGTTTGGAGTTCATTTAACTTAGTGAATGGGTATCTTCTCTTCTTTCATGATGTTAGGGACATTTTCTTTCAACAACTCTTTGACAATTTTCTCTATAACTAAAAAAACATTTTTTTAAAGGACTCTTCCTGTTCTGGGATTCCAATCACGTGTAAGTTATTCCTGTTGATAGAGTCCCACATAAAATCTGAGGCTCTCTTCACATTTTTGAATTATTTTTTCTGATTGTTCCTTTAGCTGATGATTATTGAAAGATATGTCTTCAAGCTCAGTAATTTGACCTTCTACCGGTTCACTTCTACTACTCTGCCCTTTCAATTTTCTATCTATTTCTGAAGTCTTAAGATTAATCTTCTGGTTCTCTGATTGTTGTTTTTGTTTGGTTTTGAATTTTTGAATTTTTCATTTATTTTGTCAATTTGTTCTTGTAGTATTTTCCTGAATTCTTCTCAAGTTTTTTTTTTTTCTTTTCTTTTCTGTGTTCTCCTTGCTTTATTTCATTTTTCCTTCAGTCTGTTGAATGTACCTAAATAATTTCTTTTAGATTCCTTATCAAGTTGTTCTGATACCATTTCTGATATTATATTTTCTGAGTCTACATTTTGGTCAGAGTCCTGGTGTGGCTCTGTGGGTTAATGCACCAGACTGCAAAGCCCTTGGAACTGCAAGGTTGGTGGTTCAAGCTCACCAGTCACTCCTTGGAAACCCTATACAGGGTCGCTATGGGTTGGAACCGACACAATGGCACTTAACAACAACAACAACAATATTTTGGTCACTTGTTTAAGATACTCTGTCTTGTTTCTTTGTATATTTTCTGTTTTATTGAAGACATTGTGGTATTATATATATGTATTTAGTTGATAACTGTATGTTGGTGTGTTCTCAGGCACTTACCACCTATATACTGGTGAATGTGATAGAGACTGAAAACTTGAATATAGTTCTCTGTTCTCTGTTGTGTAGCATAGTACAGGGCTGGTTCAAGTACGTCCACAAACAGCCAAGGCTGTGTAGGGGGTAGTACCACTGACCACTGGGTTGGCAAGAGCAGGGACTGCACAGGCTCCCAGCTACTAAGAGGGTAGGGAACAAAGAAAAATTGTGGCCTCTTTGCCACCAACCTCCAGTCATGTCCTGTGCCTGCAGGCCACTGTATCCACAGCTGCTTGCAAAAGTTCAAGATGGCCATGCCACTCCATGCCAGCTGACAGCTGACATTTTTCTTTTCACTTACTGCCTTGTTTAGTTTCTTCTTCCAGTCAGCACTCAATCCACTTTTTGCCTATTCTGTGAAGCTCAGGGTTACAGGATTATCATCTCTCTCTGTTTCAGTTTGTCTCCCATGTCTTTGCAGCAGAGGATCTGCACACTATATCTGCCTACCTTTTCATCTAGTACCAGAAGTATCTCTCTCATATTTATTTTTTTTTTCAATTTTTCAGGAATTACCTTAGATGCGCTGCTTAATTTCTATGAAACTTATCTTTATCCTTAGCAAAATAGATGTAATAATAACTTTCTGGTACATATGTATTTTGTGATATAGATATAGATAATGGATTTATATATAATTACCATGGGTAGAAGAATAGGTATAGACAGAAACATAGACACTAGCTGGATATATACATAAGCATACTTGACTAAGATATTACTTGATACAGAGAAACTGGAGTCCTGGTGTGGCACGGTGGGCTAATGCACTGGACAGCAAAGCCAGCTTAAGCTGCAAGGTCTGTGGTTCAAATCACTGGCTACTCCTCGACAACCCTACACAGGGTTACTGTGGGTCAGAACCAACTTGAAGGCACACAACAACAATACTATGTAGATCTTATTTTGGGGGTTTTCTTCTCCCTTATTGGTTTTTCCGCCAGTTTCATTTATCTTTCCATGACCAAGTATGCTCCTACATTCCTGTCTGTTCTCACTGGATTAATCAGACTCTAAAATCTGTGGCTATAGGATCAGTGTTTGGATCATTTGTGTCCTCCAAAGTATCTACCACAGTATCTGACACATGAAAGTTCTATAAATATGTGTCTTAGATATGTTCTCTAGACATGTATCTTTTGTACATGGTGAGAAAACTCATACTAAGCAACTTAGTCAAGGAAACAGATGGCTATGAAGAAAATTGTGAAAATAATTTTCTGACGTGATGCTAAATAGGAAGTCTATTATCAGTGCTGATCAACATTGTAAGATATAAGCTGTAAGGAGATGGTTAGCATACGAATCAGTGACAGTATTTCAGACTCTAGGCTTGCCATTTTGACACACAATAACTTAATCAACTAATATACTTTGTGACCCCAATTATGACATTTTCAGGTCCTTCTTATGTGAGTCATACTGCAAGACCAGTCCAAACAGCTTTGTGTAGCTCCTTTGACATATCCTTTATAAGCAATATGTGCCATCTAGTGCACAGAGATGATGATTATACAAAGGAAATGAGCTCCACAATCCTACTGGGCTATAATCCAACATCACTAGTGATTGTCTTTTGTAAGATCTTCAAATATTTGATGGTTTCAAAAGGCTTAAAAATATTTTAAGTATGGACATATATCGGTTTGAGAATAATGTCCAATTTATGTCCTGAACTAAATAAAAGAATAATTACTACCTCTCACCTTCAACTTTGTTGTTAAAAGGGAATGGAACAGACCTACAAAGTTTATTGTTGAAGGATTTTGGGAAATCAACTGTATATGATGAGGAGGTTCTAGGTTTTTGAGTCCTATTCTTTGTGGTTCTGTGTCCTACCCCACACCCTCCCAGAAATTGTATAAGCAGATTTTTGCTTTTATTCTTAAAAAGACCTTTACTTTTTTGTAAATTGTATGAAAGATTTCATGAAGACAGTACTTAACAAGTAGTTGGCCTAGAACTTGAATATAAGTACTTTGACTCCAAAAAACCAGGTCATTATGTCTTTGTAAATACACTCTTGGCCATAGAATTAATTTATCCATTCATCTAACTATTCATCCATCAACCTAGGAGAAAATGAAATCATTAAAAAAAAGCTTTACTAATACCACAAGCAAGTAAAATTTTGCTGAAGATAATTTAACGGTTCCAGCAGTCCATCAACAGGGAGCTGCCAGTAATTCAAGTCAAATTCAGAAGATGTGAAATGAAGGATATCTATGCTGATGTCAGATGGATCTTGGATGAAAGAAGAGAGTGTCTGAAAAATGTTTATTTGTACTGTACTGACTTTCCAAAGATTTTTCAGTGTGTGGATCATAATAAACTATGGATAACGTTGTGAAGAACTGGTATTTCAGAATGCTTAATTGTGCTCTTATGGAACCTGTACAGAGATTAAGAGGCAGTTGCTTGAGTAGATCAAGGGGATTCTGAATGGTTTAAAATGAGGAAAGGTTTCTGCCTGTGTTGCATCCATTCATCATATGTGTTCAATCTGTAAAATGAGCAAGGAATCCAAGAAACTGGGTAACATGAAGAAGAATGTGGCATCACAACTGGAGGAAGGTTTGTTAACAACCTGCGATATGCTGATGACACTTCTTTGCTTAATGGAAGCAAAGAGGACTTGAAACAGTTATTGATGAAGATCGAAGACTATAGCCTTCAGTATGAGTATTTTAACTGCTCCACTCAGGGATCCATGTAGAGTCCTGGTGTGGCGCTTTGGGCTAATGCGTCAGACTGCAAACTCATTTGAACTGCAAGGTCAGTGGTTCAAGCTCACCAGCTGCTCCTTGGAAATCTTATAAAGGGTCACTATGGGTCAGAATCGACTCAAAGGCACTTAACAACAACAACAACAACAGGTATCCATGATTTGCACCTCAATGTAAAGAAAACAAAACTCCTCTCAGTTGGACCAATAAATAACACCAGGATAAATGGAGAAAAGTATGAAATTGTCAAAGACTTCATTTTGCTTGGATCCACAGTCAGCAGTCATGGAAGCAGCAGTCAAGAAATCAAATGATGTATTATTGTTGCTGCTGTTAGGTGCCATCAAGTCGGTACCAAATCATAGCGACCCTATGTACAACAGAACGAAACACTGCCCAGTCCTGGGCCAACCTCACAATTGTTCCCACGCTTGAGCCCATTGATGCTGCCACTCTGCCAATCCATCTCTCTGGGGTCTTCCTCTTTTTCTCTGACCCTCCACCTTACAAAACATGATATCCTTCTCTAGTGACTGTCCCCTCCTGACAATATGTCCAAAGTATGAGAGACGAAGTTTGGCCATCCTGTCCTCCAAGGAGCACTCTGGCTGCCCTTCTTCTAACACGGATCTGTTCATTCTTTTTGGCAGCCCATGGCACTTTCAATAATCTCTTCTAACACCATAACTCAAAAGCATCAATTCTTCTACGGTCTTCCTTATTCGCCATCCAGCTTTCTCATGCATATGAGGTTATTGAAAGTACCATGGCTTGGGTCAGGCACACCTTAGTCCTCAAGCTGACATCTTTGCTCTTCAACACTTTAAAAAGGTTTTGTGCAGCAGATTTGCCTAATGCAATACGTCATTTTATTTTTTGACTGCTGCTTCCATGAGTGTTGATAGTTGATCCAAGAAGAATGAAGTCCTTGACAACTTCGATCTTTTTTCCATTGATAAGAATGTTGTTTATTGGTCCAGTGGTGAGGATTTTTGTTTTCTTTACATTGAGATGCAATCCATACTGAAAGCTTTGGTCTCTATCTTCATCAGTAAATATTTTAAGTCCTCTTCACTTTCAGAAAGCAAGATTGTATCATATGCATATCACAAGTTGTTAATTAGTCTTCTTCCAATCCTGATGTCACATTTTTCTTCATATAACCCAGCTTCTCGGATGATTTGCTAAGCATGCAGGTTGAATAAGTTGCACACCTTTCTTAATTTTAAACCATTTAGTGTTCTCATTATCTGTTCCAACAACTGCCTCTTGGTCCAGGTACATATTCCTCATGAGCACAACTATATAGCAGTAGGCAAATCAGTTGCAAATGAAATCTCTTTAAAGCATTAAATTTCAAAGATGTTACACTGAGGACTAAGGTGTGCTTGACTCAAGTCATGCTACTTTCATTTGCTTCATATGCATGTGAATGTTGGGCAAGGTAAAGTGCTTTCCCTCTCACTCAAATGCCCTCAACTCTGAAGGTGAGACAGCCAGTACTGGACTTCTCAATGGAGCCAAGGAATATAGGTACCTGCACTGATATTTACAACCAAAGCTGTTGACCTTGAATCAGTTCTGACTCCTTGCAACCTCATGTATGTCAGAATAGAACTGTGCTTCTTGGGGTTTATAATTCCTGATTTTTTGGAAGTGGATTACTAGGCCTTTCTTTAAGAGCACATCTGCGAAAACTCAAACCTCCAAACTTTGGATTGACAGCAGTGTATTTTAATTGTTTGCTCCACTCAGAGACTCCTGATATTCACAGCAAGTACTTTATAAAAACATTCTCTGTGAGGAATCTCATTGACCAACGTGGGGTAGGGGTCACTTCCTAGAGCCTGGTAATGATCTGTTGGTTTTTAAAATACCATTTCTTTTAATGTATCCTTTTTATTAACATGTAAAAAAATGACATCTCTGCCAACTCATGCCAAGTCTCTTGTATCTTCAGTATGGCACACCCAACCAGGAACCTGAGTGATCAGTGAGCAAAAGTTCAAAATGCTAAAATGGGAAGCATTAATGGGTGGAACCACTATGCTTGCACTTACCAGGATCAATTTTCCACTTAGACAGCTTTGGCCCAGTTGTGCTAACTACTAACCAATCTATACTTCCTAATGGATTAAAGTAGAAAGGTCAGGAATCATAAAACCATCCATTTCCTACTCATTAATATTCAAGTGTGGGCTGGTGAACCTGCCACAGGCTTGATAACACTGAGGACTTATTTACAACCAGGATACAAGAAGACCTGCTGCCCAGACTGTATAGAAATACATTAATGTGTATGTGTGTATCTGTGTGTATGTACAGTTTGCTAAATGAATTAAAGAAGGAATGAAACAACAAATGAAGACATGGTGGTTGATAATGGACAAGAGAAATGGGGAACAGGACCAGGTCAAAAGCACAGCACCTGGGTTTATATATTTTATATACTCAGTCAAGTATAAGTGGACATTTACTATCACTCAAGCACTCGCTGCAGAGTTATAATAATCAGGGGAAACAAAAAGGAAAAATTGACTAATTTTCTGAGACCCTACATCTAATAAGGAGAGAAACTGGGACTCATATTCCCAAAGTCTGTCCTTTGTTAAGGTATGAAAAGTGGAAGTCTTGAAGAGACTCAGACACAAATACTAAATAGGGAAAGATTTGAAAGATTTATGGAAATGATAAATAGGGAATAAATAGATACCATCAAAAGGTTTAATCCCCTTATGCTACCTGTATAAAGCTGATCAATATTTTGCATGCATCAAATATCCATTACATTAGAAAATGAAGACACATTTTGAAAGCAGGATTCAAATTAAGGAAAATAAAGAAAACAATATAAAAATTAAGGCTAACTCAGAAACACAGATTTTGAAGCAACTAAAATTAAAATAGAGTCCTTGTGTACCACTGTAGGATAAGCACTGGACTGCTAACCACAGGTTGGTGGTTCATACCCATCCATCACTCCCTAGAAATCCTATACAGTGTCATAGTTGTAACCAACTCAATGGTGCTTAACAATAACAACAACAAAATAAAAATAACTGATTAATTGTTAGCTCATCCAGTAAATGGAAAGAAACACATGTAAGTGACAGATTGTTGCAGAGATTAAATAAAATAGTGTGTGTCACAAGCCAGATTTACAGTGAGGTAGCATATACAGATACTGTTGTTGGAATCAGACAGAACTGCGCTTGAATACCAGATGTGTCATTTATGTATGATATTAAGAGAATGAATCTTAATGAAGGTTAGATTTTCTTTTCTACAAAATGGGAACCGAAGACAAACATCTTAATTGTTCTTTTGTTTTTTTCTGTAGATTAAGTATCATGACATACGTCTAACCACTAGCTGAGTGCCTAAAACATTCTGGATATGCAGGAGTTGGTGGTGGTGATTATTATTGTTATGTTTATTACAATGGGGTAGGAAAATTATTATTTCAAGTAAAATTGACAGTAGCTGTGTTTGCCTTTTGAGAGGAATGGCAGTATGAGTCATATCACTGGGAAAATAAATCTCAAAGCTATTTCAGCCCTCTTACAGAAAGCTGTTGGGGAGAAGAAAAAGAGCTGTAAGCTGCTGAAAGGTGACTCAGGTGGAGATGGTCATTTCTGGTAGCAGAGCCATTAATGAGTTTTGGATATGCCAAGGAAGGAAGGTGATAAAAACTTTCTATTCCAATTCAATATAACTCCAAAACTTAAAATCACAGCCATCACCCAGAGGCATGTCTATATTTGCTACACACCTGGATGTTCCTACACATCTGGATGGCTAACTACATTTAAAAAAAAAAAAAAACACTTTTCCCTAGCATTTGGGATCGATATCAGAAAATAGAGGGCAAAATAATAACGTCAGGGAAGCTGTCAGTTTGAATGTCTATAAATGAAGTTTGGAAAAGCAACACCCGGGGTCTGCTATGTGACAGAAGAGCTGAGAGAACTAAATTGCCTCTGAGCCAATAAGCAAGGCAGGAGTGACTGTGATTATGAGTGATTTTAGTCCCCCTAATTGTTGTCAGGAAACCTGTGAGACATCGGAGCCAGGAGGAGGGAATGACTGGCATCTAAACAATGAGTTCTTGGAATCATGTGTCACAGAGCCCTTACCAGGGATACTTCACTTCTGGATCTAGTAATACCTCATGTCTAGGATGCAAGTGAGTAAGTGACAGTTCAACCATGTGCCCTAATGCTCAGGATTGGGCATAAATAGTATTATCTGGAATTAAAAAATCAGTTATGTGTGAAAAAGGCATCCCTGACAAATAAGGCAACAGAGTCATTCCAGATGATTTACAGCAATTCTTTAAAAAAAAAAAAAATCTTACTTACAAAGAAGAAGACATAACAAGGCTGGCTGCAACTAAGCTGAGGACAGGCAATAATATTTCAGGAGCACCTGGGCTCAGACAAGCACACAATGTTATTGTATGGAAGGACTCTAATTATCACTAGTAGGAGTTACAAGCAAGGAGACTGCAGGATGAATCCATTCTCCAGGGGATGGGTTCTCTTGGGCTACCCCTCTAATTCTAATTTGCCCAAAGCCCCACCATTCCTTTATGCCTCAAACTGGTGCCTTTACACACTTATTTTAATATTACCAGGATACTCCAATCATTTGAAGTTTGTCAGTCCTGAGTCTTACCTGTATTTTTGACTTATGAAAAATCTGAAATTCAGAGAATTGAATGTTACCACCTATTGCAAATCTACTATGTACCCAGCATGACTTGCTACATATTTTGTTTAAATATTTATTGAGTTTCTATTACATGCCAGGTTAATTTTTAAGTTCAAATTATTTAAGGAAGACATGGGATCTACATTTCTGTAATTTTTAGTTTACCAGAGTATAGTGTCTATTTGTCTATGCCTTCTTTGACATATGCCAACTCTTAATACCCTCTGTGAAATGAATTGCAAAAGCAG
This sequence comes from Chrysochloris asiatica, assembly GCF_000296735.1. Taxonomy (NCBI): domain Eukaryota; kingdom Metazoa; phylum Chordata; class Mammalia; order Afrosoricida; family Chrysochloridae; genus Chrysochloris; species Chrysochloris asiatica. The sequence continues at coordinate 10,536,072 of NW_006408592.1, forward strand.
TTCTTGTTCTAATGCTAACCATATTTCACAAGTCAAAGGGGATGGTACTTGGGACTGTCAAGTCTGATAATGAATTCAGACCAGGTACAAGCTTCAGTATCTCCATGGCACCCTCACTTCTGACCCAATAGCTACAGATTTGTGAGTTCCTGCTACAGGAGCACTGGTAATGTAGTGATTACAAATCAGGCTGTGAACTTTAAGGTCAGTAGTTCGAAACTACCAGTGACTCTGTGGGAGAAAGATGAGGCTTTCTGCTCCCATAAAGATTTATAGCCTCGGAAACCCTGTACAGTGTCGCTATGGGTCGGAACCAACTCGACAACACTTAACAACAACACAACTGGACTTCCAAATCTGGAAGTCCTGCTGTGGAACTGTAGGATAACCACTGGACTGAGAATCACAGTCAGTGGTTCAGCCCCACCAACCGCTCCTTGGAAACCCTACCCAGGGTCTATATGAGTCAGAACCAAATCAATGGCACTAATCCTCATGGTTTGAGACCTGTTATCACTTTTCACTTGTCATATGAAGAAACAGAGACACTAGATGTTAACTTTCTGAAGTCTTCACAGCTAGTAAGTGATAGAGCCAAATCTAGATCCTAGCCTGTATGTTTCTACAACCATTCTGCTACTCCACTTCCAGGTTTTGCCTCAGTTTTTTTGTGTGTTTTTTTTTGTTTGTTTGTTTTGTTTTGTTTTTTTTTGGGGGGGGTCTCTTTTTTATAAGTTTTTATTATGAATTGACTGATAGTTTATATAGGACAACATCGTTTTACACTCGTTTTTTCATTGCAATGATTACAATCCCCTCCATGCATCCTCATTCAACAATATTTGCTTCTATTCCCTCTGATATTTGTTTTTTTCATTTTGAGGTCGAGGGGATGTACACCAAAACACTCAGGAATATATAATAATTTAAACAACCAAAGGGCACATTCTGCAATCCTGCCCCCTGGCTGCCAGCACTCAGCCTTTCTCTTTCTATGAGTCTAGCATCCTCAGCTACTCTATCTCTCCATATCCTCATCTCTGTCTCCATCTGTGGTGTCGCTGCTTTTCTGTCAGGCCCCACATTCTGCTTGTGCTCTTCTCCATTGATGGGCTTAGTGTCCTTTGTTCCTGGACTTGACTGTAAGATTAACTACTCCCCACTTTATGTTACAAAACTTCTACCTTTACAATTGTGCCAATCACCATAAGTCATGATAACAACTACTCACTTAAATCTTAAGAATCTTATCCCCATCTCCTTTCACCAGACCTGTCTAGTCTCCTCAATTTTATCTTTTGGAAGATATTATTTCTGTGAGAACAGGCAGAAATCGCAAGGTTGCATCTTTGCCTTTATGCCAGAAATGTCAGGACTACATTCTACAGGCCAGGAGAATGAGGAGAGTTGGGTGAATGTTACCAATATTTACTTTCATTAAAGAAATGCTGGAGTCAAAAATATGAACTTTTTCTACATAGTGTTCTTTTCCATTACTTTCTGGTGATTACAGACTCTGACTTCATATGGAAAGATTGAGGGTAAGTAGGGGAAGGGTACTTTTGAACTAGGCATATAGTTATTAATTTGCTACAAACTGGGATTCTGTGCTAAGGTGAAGACAGTGTGAGAATGATGGAGATACCTCAGACAACATAAACAGATGAAACTTCTCAGTTTCACAAGCCTAACCCTAGAAAATCCACAGATTTACCTAACATATGTAGAACAGCAATTGATCTTCTAGGTATTATTGTAAAACCTTCTCCAAAATTCTAGCAAAAGGAAATTGTTAAGTCTTAGATTTAAGTACTAGTATGAACTGATATCGAATACTGGTGTGGTGCTGTTGGACAAACAATAACCACAAGGTTGGAGGTCTAAAACCACCAGCTTCTCCTCAGAAACTCTATATAGGGTCTCTATGTGTTAAAACACATAATGAAGGCAAAGAACTCATCGTGAAGGTATAAATGTAAAGATGGAACCTTGTGATTTCTGGACTTTTACTTGGAAACCCTATAAAGAGTTGCTGTATGGTGGAACTGACTCAATGACCCTTAACAACTATGTGACTCAGAACCCACTCCACAGCACTTAACAACATGAGCTGTGATCTAGTCTGACTTTTAACACCTGTTACTAGAGTGGTAGACATGAATGCTGTTTATCAAATATTTCTATTCCCCTCCCCTTCAGAAAACATGGTAGGTTTGAAATTTCTGTTTTTTCTTGTATCTGGGTGAGAACAACTTTGGTCAGTGGGTTGTGAGGTACATTTTAAGACATTCTAGAGTTCTTGCATGGACTCCTGTTGTAGAGTTGTAGGATTAGCACTGTACTTCTAACTACAAGGTGGCAATTCAAACCCACTAGCTGCTCCTCAGAAACCCTAGACAGGGTCGCTATGAATCAGAACCTGCTTGATGGCACTTAACAACAACAGGTTTCTTTCTTACCTCTCATTTACCAGCAAGCAGATTTCAAGATGGTGGCTTCAATAGCCTGGTATCAGAGTAGCGAAAATAAACAAAGCCTATCCCACTGCTCATTCACAATGGACTTGTAGAATGGGTATTTGGTTTTATTTAAAGCCATGGAAAATTAATGATTGTTTATTAATACAATATGACTGGTAAAATTGGCCCTGCTAGAGTAGTGGATTAAGTGTTAGGCTGCTAACCAAAAGGTAGGTGGTTCAAACCCACCATCTGCTTAACCAGAGAAAAATAAATCAGTCTGTTTTAATAAAGATTTATAGCGTTGAAAACCTTCTGGTCAGTTCTACTCTGTCCTATAGAGTAGCTTTGATTTGTAATTGGCTTGATGACAGTAAGTTTGTTGGGTGTGAGTTTGTTGGTGTGAGGTAATACCAGGCTGAAGCCATTTTACACTAGAAGTTTCTAATGTGATCTTGAAGACAAAAGATATTTTAAAAAGGTAAATAAAAGCCCTCCTCTCTGAGATGGCATTTTTATTATGCTTAATTACTAGTAAAACCAGCCCTTCTTATTCAACTCACAAGTGATTGTGAAAGACAAGTAGAAAGATATATAAATGCCTTTAATGAATATTAAAAACCAAAAAAATCTTCATTTAAAGGTTAAATTTATAGTTGGCAGCAAATGTGAGATTATACCTATAGTTATAATGATGTTATATGTATACTTAAAACTTTTGAATGACTTTCTCTTATATTAATGGCAAAGGTAATTCCTTAGACTGAGCAGAAATGTTTCTTCATGACAGGGTTCCACACTTACTGCTCCAACCTCTTCCCTCAAACCAGAAAGCATCTCATACTCCATCATCCCCTAGTCTTTATGCATGCTGTTGCTGCTCCCTGGAACATACATCCATGACTTAGCCTTCCTGCTCTTTCCTCCCTCAGAGCTTATATTGAATGTAATCACTTTTAGGAAACTTTCCTCACTTCTTGATGCTAGGCCAAGAATCCTCAAACACCCCCTGCTTTCTTCTAGTATTTCCTCTGGCAATATTTACCACATTGCGTTGAAATTGTCTGTGGATTGGTTTGACATCATTGCTAACCGAAGAGCTCCTTGACTGTAAAGTGTCTTTTGTTCATGGTAGGTTCACACTATCCAACATGGTGGCCAATACAAATTATGGGCTCAGTGAACTAATAAACAAAATCTGAATTCAAATTGTAAATGAATCTGCCTGTTCACAGGCTAAAGCCCAACTCTCCTAGTCCTTGTTTGGCCAGCACATGCATGGATTTGTATGAATTGTCAAAACAGGCATTTGTTTGTCTCATTTCTTAATTTAAATCAGGCATCGTTTCCTTTTGATTATGGAACTAAGTAATGTATGATTCATTTTCTTGCCAAATGTGTTATGCTTTGAAAAGAAAGGCAAAGAAAAGGGGAAGTGTGAATTTTTCAAGCAAATAAAAATAATTTTTGGTACAATAGTATGAAGTATTGGTAAATGTCAGAGACTAATGAAAACATTTCAGAAAAGGAACTTAGGGTGTACCTGCTGAGTGCTGAGATCTGAGTATAAAGAAAAAAGATGAGGCAAAATTTCTTTCCACAGGTGTCCAGTGTCAAATGAGAAAAATAACAGATATATTAGCGATTCTAATAAAAGAGAGAAAGGTTAAATTCTAAATTAGAGGTCCAAAACAGGATGCTAATTGGATATGTCCTAGAAAGATATGTTAAAAGCAAAAGGATTTCTAGGTAGTCTCTAGTTACAGACATCTGACTTACAGACTACTCCTGCTTACTAGTCCTTTAAACCTGTTCTGTCATGGCTGAAGAAGCAAAACAGGGACAAAGCTGAAGTTTTACAGATTGGCAGATATATCACAGTATCTGGAACAGTAAAATTAGTTTCTTCTGTCGTGGAGAAACTTACTTGCTCAAAACCCTATAATAGGAGACTTGGAAGAGGCATAGTGAGCCTTTCAGGAGCTGGGTACGTGGATTATTGGCAGGATGGTAGGAGAGCAACACACATTCAAAGCAGCACAGTGGCCACCATCTTTGAGCAGGACACCACCATCTTTGAGTATGCTCAAAGTATGCAAAATCTGAGGGTTAGAGATTTGGTTGCTATGCAACGCATAGGTTTCTACTATAAAAGAAGATTACATTTCTAACAAGGTTATAACCCATAGTTTTTCCTTGTTCAATACAAGAACCCAGGGACTACCTGTATTGAATGCATAAGAACATTCAAATGGGGAATATGTATGTAGTGACCATGAATCCAGGGATGGGTATTTTGTGAGGACTGACATAGGCTGGATTTAGGAATCTTCTGTTCAACTAGCTAATCTGTTCTTCTGGTTGGTTACTTTCAGTAAATCATTAAGGACATGCCTGGGTAAGTTTTTCATGTAAGAAGAGCATGTGGAGGCAGGTTTCCTGTGTCAGCTTCTTGCTGCATACTTACTACCTGATGTACTTTCAACAACATTCTTCCTGAGGACAAGCTGCCCCACTTTTTCTTACCTACCTACTGAGAAATAGAAACAAAGACTAGGACAAAACTGAGTTATATAAAGACTTTGTGTAAGCCATTTCAGTTATGCCAAACATTCCAAAATTTGGAGTGCCCTTACACAATGGACTGTGATCTTATATAATGGTCTGCCTCAAATAGTCCTAATAGAGCATGGCGTTAATCTGGTGGTACCAGGTTAACACTATTAACCTAATAGTCCTCTATTAGGACTATGCTCTGTCTCGACTAACCATAGGGCAAATATTTCTTAGTCACAGAATTGGATCTGTGTACAGGTTAACAGCTTATCAGCAAGAAACAGAAGTTAAGAAGGGTAAGAGACCAGATGCTGAATCACCCATTTTACTGTGTTTAAGCATCCTATAATTTAAACTACACAGGAGGAGGAAGAAAACCTCACAAATACTTGGTTTGTTGGTTGGTTATGTTCTGTGGAGTCAGTTCCAACTCATAGAGACCCTGTATAGGGTTTCAAAGGCTGTAAATATTTATGGGAGCAGAAAGCCCCATCTTCCTCCCATAGGATAGCTGGTAGTTTCAAACACTTGACTTTAAGGTTAGCAGCCCAACTCATAACTGTTATGCCACCAGATTTTACATTCAGAATATTTTAATTCTACAAAACGTGTCATATTTTCAATTTACAAAGATGAATACATGTCATATAACACTGATTTTATAAAAACATACCCAAGGTCACACTGCTTACCAGTGATGAAACAGTTGCCATTCTGTTCAGCCAGACTTCATTGTCTTTATCATCCAACATGCCAGTGTTTCTGTATGTGTGTCAATCAAGCTATGTACTTCAGAATTTCCTGGAAGTGCTTGTAAAAACACAAAGCCATCAACTCCACACCATATTCCTAATGAATCAGAATTTGCAGAGCCTGAATCTATGAAAAATTAAGTCTCCCACATATGATCTTAGGTATTATCATGTGAACTCTTGTATTATATTAAATCACTTCCTGGTTGAACAGAATCAAAGAGAAGAATATTTAGCATAGGATTATATCATGCATCTTTTATATAAAAAAGGAAGAGTGAGGCCAAGTCTTTACTCATCAAAACCACAAACAAATTGCACCCATTATCTTTTTAGTTAATGACAATAAAAACAACAATAAAAATAAATGACAACAATGACGAAGATACTTATTGTGTGTTCCTGGAGAGCCAAGGTCATATCTTATTTAGCAATAAAACTCTTCTTCCCTGGTCTTCCAAATGAAAAAGAATTGAACCATCAATGATAGGCACTCAATAAAATTTGGCTGGATGAATAAATGAATTTATCATGTAAGTCTATTTCATCTGAATATCCAAGCTAAAAAGACAGTGATGCATGCTTTTATGCACAATCTAGTTCTTCAAAAGAAATTGAAAGCCAATTATGACAAATGCTACCACTTCAATCAGAATTACAACTAGAATTGGTGTAGAGTTTTGTTTGATAATAAATGCACTTTACCTCTTGTCTGCTTCCATCACTCACTTGGCAGTGATCTTTAATTAGTGGATGTCAGACACTGAGTTCTCAGCAGTTACTCCAGATACTCTATAGGTCTCTGCTGCTGATAAGAAGAGCCATAGAGTCCAACTGTGAAGCTGCAAAGTCCTTTAGCCTCTGGTCTGTACATGGTAGAAGACACAAACTGTGATCTTGATAAAATATTGTAACATTTTTTAAAAAAGTTAACCTTTTACTATCTCATGATTCACTCATCCCAAGACTGTTCTGCAAGATCTGGCAATATAACTCAATGCTTCTGGGTTATTCTCAGTAGATACCTTACAGTATCTCAAAACCGTTAGCTCCAAACCTGAACTCGTGAAACTTAATTCTGCACCTGTTTTTCTTTGTCTTTAAAGTGTCTTCATCATCCACTATGTCACGGAAGACAAAAATAAGGAAGCCAAATGCTATTCTCTCTTACATTCCCACATATAATGAGGCACCAAGCCCTTTTCCTAGCTCTTTAAAATGTTTCATATTAGTTTCATCTGCTTTGCCTGCATTGTCATTACCTTTATCCACACCACCATTTACTCTTAACCTAGATTTCAAATGATCTCAGCCTTGCCACCTTATAATTTATCTTCTAAGATGCTCTCTGTATTTTTAATCTACAGCACTGATCTGACAAAAGCCCATTCCCTTATCTAACTAGTTTCCATCTATCCTTAAAATATCCATTCCCAGGATCACCTTCACAAGCAGCTATTCTGGATCATTTTTCACTGTCTCTTCTTCTCTGTTGGAGTCTGGTATGGCACAGTAAGATAAGTATTCAACCACAAGGTCACTTGAACCAAAGGTTGGTGGTAGTTCAAACTCACCAGACACTCCTTCAAAAGCCTATACAGAGTCTCTGTGAGTCAGAAGCAACTCGAGAACACATGACATCAGTTTCTTCACTATTAGTCAAATATCTTGAATATCACACTATATGGGTTACTTTCCGATTATTTGTGTGTTTACTTTATTCCCAAATAAACTGTTTTAGGGTTCGCTAGAGAAATAGAACTAGTAGGAAGCATGGCTGACAAGTAAATATCCAGAGGTCAGGTGACCAGTTAGAGACTCCTGCAAGATTTCATTCTAAGATCTGTATATCAGGCTACAGGAAGAGTATAAAGTAAAGTTCCTATAAAATGCCTATTTAGATGCCGGAGTCAGAAAACACCCTAGGGAAATTTCCTTTTCAATTGATGGATTAGATTACGTTAGATGACATTATAGAAAGTAATTAAATTATAATGTACATTAGATTACATTATGGAACAGCAACTAAACTAGTGTTTTGTCAAACAACTAAGAACCATTGGCTAGTCCTATTGACATAAAATTTATGATCATATAGCTGCTATTTCTATCAGGAACAACAATGCTTTTATATTGCTTCAGTCCTGTTTTAAATGAGGCATCCAGCACCAGTATTTCCTACTTTTGTTGCATTAATTTAGTAATGAAATATATCAACTAAAGAAAATAAAATTATTCTTATGCCCAAAATAGTCAAGCAGTGGCCATTCACAAGAAACAATTTCTTCTTGATTTTCGCTAGTTCCCCATACTCACTTTCCTGCTGAAGCCCCTTTCATAATTAATGAAAGCTATAAGGAGCTCTAGTAGTTTAGTGGTTACAAGTCGGGCTGCGAACCACAAGGTCAACAGTTTGAAACTACCAGCTGTTCAGCGGGAGAAAGATGAGGCTTTCTGCTCCCGTAAAGATTTACAGCCTCAGAAACCCTGTACAGGGTCGCTATGAGTCAGCACTGACTCCACGGCACAAAACCACCACCATAAGGTAAGTAGGAGTCCTTTGTGGCGCTGTGGGCTAATGTGTCAGACTACAAAGTTGTTAGAACTGCAAGGTCAGTGGTTCAAGCTCACCAGCTTCTCCTTGGAAACCCTATACAGGGTCGCTATGGGCACTTGGTCGCTATCGACTAGACGATACTTAACAACACTAAACAACGTAAGGAAAGTACAAATACCTAAGACTTAATCAAAAGGGATTCAGCCTTCTGGTCTAAAAATGTAGTTTGCACTTCCCAAGCTCCACGCTTAGATGAATTTTATTGCTCACGATGGCCCCAATGGAAACACTGGCTAAAAACAGAAGTAAATGGCCACATCAGTGATACCAGTCAAGTGCCAGGCATTTATCTATAAGACAAATCACTTGCAGTTGTGAGACCAGTGACAAATCTAATTTTCACTGGAGGATATATGGCTCTCCAGACATTTGTCATATAAAACATGGTGCTGCAGGGATGGTAGAGGAAGAGGTAAGCAGCAGGCCACCCTGCTTAGTTGGCATCTGAGAAAGATTATGCATATGTAGGAACTTGGTTGCATATGTACATTATATAAGACTGCTTAACCAGGATAACAGTAAGTCCATTAAGGGGTGGAAATTAGTAAAGCAAAAAGGTGATGTGTAAAATAATCACAAAATAGTGTGGCTTTCTGGTTTTCTCATTTGCCTAATATTTGCTTTTCACAAACAAGCCTTTACACTGACATCACTTTAAGTGTTATTTCGAAATGTGTGCCAGGAATTTTTTTAAAAAAGATAAATATTTTAGTAAAAAGAAATCATAAAACTTGCAAACCACCTTAGTTTCCATAGTTGGTTGGTTTGATAAAAAACAAATTAAGTTACAATTAAGTGGAATACAAGTCAATCATTATTAATAATGTTGTAGAGTAACATATAGGGATCTAATGTGCTGATGATGAGAACTTTTAGTAAAATACGAAATAAGTGATTTTCAAGTTTAAAATATGCATGTACATAGATACATATATAAACATAATGAAGAGATAAATATAAAAAAATTTTTAAAGTTACTACATATGGGTGATGGAAAGGCATAGTTTTCATTTCTCTTTTTTATTGTCTCTTTTCTATAATGAGCATCTATTGAGTTTTTTTTAAATGCCCCTACTGGTAGCATAGTGGTTACGAATCGGGCTCTGAACCGCAAGGTCAGCAGTTCGAAACTACCAGCTGCTCCGCGGGAGAAAGATGAGGTTTTCTACTCCCGTAAAGATTTACACCCTCGGAAACCCTGTACAGGGTCACTATGAGTCGGTTCCGACTCCACGGCACATAACAACAACAACAACAACAAAATTACTATAAGTGTATTTTAATTTCTTACCTCCATCTTTCTTTCCTGCACTGTATCCATCAACCTATGACCATGTTTCTAAATAAGTGCAAATCTTTGAAAAACCATACCATTTGACCAAGCAATTGTCTAGCTGTTAGGCAGAATCCATCTGTGTTTGAGTTATTTTGATGTAACACCTTCCACTCAGCTGAGATCAGACCTCAGCTCTGTCCCATCACATAATACTGTTAAGTGAGTTCTGACTCACAGACACCCTTTATAGGGTCTGTGGGGGTGGGGAGCGCTATACATCTTTACAGGAGTAGAAAGCCTCATATTTCTCCCATGGTATGGCTAGTGGATTCAAACTGCTGACGTTGAAGTTAACAGCCCAGGGTGTAATCCATTACACTACCAGGGCTCCTTTCACATAAATTTGAGCTTGTCGTTGTTGTTGTTCAGTTGTATAGAGTTAGTCCTGACTGATAGCAGCCCTGTATAGGGTTTCCAGGAATGGCTGGTGAGTTAGAACTAATGACTTTGCAGTCCAGCACATTATCCTGCAGTGCTAAACCAGGACTCCCTTCACACAAGCTTAGAACATCGCTAATTCTCAACCTTCTCAAATTTACATATGTTGTTCTTCCTTATGGTTGATTCTTCTTCCTTGTTCTCTGTTCTTGAATCCTCCCATCCTCAAGACACATCTCAAATCCTTCCTGCTAAGAATCCTTTCCCAAGCCATCTCTGGCAAGATTCATTGCTGCCTTACTTTATGAATCCACCACACTTCCAGTAGTATACTGGTGATGTTAATTGGTGGTTCTGACTCATAGTAAACCTGTATATGGTTTCTGAGGAGTAGCTGAAAGGGTTTTAACTACTGAATTTGCAGTTACCAGGCCAGTGCTTATCTCACAGTGCCATGCCAAGACTCTAGCAGTGTATTTGTTGTTGTTATTGTTGAGTGACATCGAGTTGGTTTCAACTCATAGAGACCCTGTACAGGGTTTCTGAGGAGTGGCTAGCAAACTTGAACTGCAGCCGTTATTTTACTTGCTTGAGAGGGTTATTTTACTTGCTTGAGAGATCTGATTGGATTGTTTCAACAAGATTTTTTTTTTTTTTAATTATGGAAAAATATATACAACTAAACATTTGCCAATTCAACAATTGTTATGTGCATAATTGAGTAATATTGATTACATTCATTATGTTGTGCAACCATTTCCCCTATCTTTTTCCAAATTTTGCCACCATGATTAACAGAAATTCAGTGCCCCCTAATTAGTAAAAAAAAATATAAGTTGATTTTTACGCTGTTTGTTTTTAAGTACTTTTGAGTTTGTTCTGACTTATAGTGACCCTGAATAGGGTTTCCCAGGAACAGCTGGGGGGTTTGAACTACCAACCAGTACTGATCCTACAGTGCCACACCAGGAGTCCCAAACTGAAATTGGTCATGTTATACATGCTCATAACATGGTAACCGGCATATCTGTGCCTTTTCTGCCTCCTCAGAGAGCCACACTCTCAGGCTGTCATTGCTTTGCACATGCCTTAATTACAGCACATGTCCTATTGTCACCATGTTGCACTTCAAGAATTAAGTCCTCTATGAAGTTGTCAGCCCTGTGAGGGCAGGTTCAAAGTCTTCATTTATTTTTCTACCTCCCAAAACCTATATGTCTCTGGAATCCTGGTATGACACTATAGGATAAGCACTAGACTGCTTACCACAAGGTCAGTGGTTCAAGTCCCTTGGAAACTCTACACAGGGTCGTAATGTGTTGGACTTGACAGCACCTAACAACAACAACAGATGATCAACAAATAACTATTGAAATGGATTAAGTTATTTTGACATGCATTCATTAAATTATGTCTGAAATTAAGCTGAGATTTTTTTTTTTTTACCCTTATCCTTGATATTCTTGTTTCTCATTTCCAGAGTTAACAAGATTTAGCTAAACAACATTCATTTTTATTAGCATTCTTAAATATTATAAAATAATTGAGTTCTTCAGTGCGGCAGTGATGTTGATTAGAATAGAAAACTCATAAGTATATCTCTCTTTATTATATATAGATACGATTACCCTCATATCTTACTTCGAATAGCTTTGCTTAATAAAAAATCTATGGAGAGCCTCTGGAAGGCATAATATGATTTTAATATACTTAGCTTTAGAGAACCTCTGATGGTTAATTAAGAAACTTTCATCTTTGAAGTAAAATTAGGGGGAAAAAAAACTTATTAACTAAAGGATGCAGGGTCAGCTTTCCTTGTGAACATTCCATCTAATCAATCCTGAGAGACTTAAGACAATTATACTTTATCAAAAACACAGAGAAGTAAGTACCAACAGGGGAAGCTCAGTGGCTTTGGGCATTTCTTAGAAAGTAGTCTTAGGAAATGATCAATTCTCCCTAATCAGAGTTATTTTATAAAATGACAACAACAACAAAAATGTATGTACAAAACCACTAAAGTAAAAATTACAGTTTGAGGATGAGGAATCTCAGCTTCTGGATTTAAAAAGTTGTCATATTTAGACTCTTTATTAACTGAAAATCTGTCAAGGAACTATAGCCTATTCATTCATTTGCTCTTATGTTTGCTCACATATTTCAACCATAATGAAAAATGAAAAGGAATTGAAATTAAACCAGCAAGTTAAAATGGTAGTGCCATGATTTACCTGGTGAAACCTGCACAAGTTACTATATCTTTCTTAACTTTAATTTTCTCCTCTATTGTTAACAATGGAGTCCTGCTGTGCCGCTGTGGGTTAATACATAGGACTGCAAGGTTGGTTTGAACCACAAGGTTGGCAGTTCAAGCTCACTAGCCACTCCTTGGAAACCCTCATCAGTGCTGCTATGAGTTGGAGCCAACTTGACAGCACTTAATAACAACAACAACAAAATTGTTAACAATAAGGAGTCCTAATGGCATAGTAGGTTAAGCATTGGGCTTCTGGCAACAACTTTAGTAGTTCAAAACCCATCAGCTGATCTGCCAGAGAAAGACGAGGGTGTATATTTCCATAAAGATTTACAATCTCAGAAACCCTACAGAGAAGTTCTATTTTGTCCTATAGAGTTGCCTTGGGGACAGCTCTATGTGATTAGCACTGGACTACAAACTACAAGGTCTGAAGTTCGAGCCTGTCAGCCAGTTTGCAGGTATAATAAGAGGTGTTCTACTAACTCAAAGCCTCAGAAACCCTATAAAGGGTCACTCTGAGACAGAACTAATTCCATGGTATTTCACAACAACAACAACAACAATAAGGGTTGCTATTAGTCAGAATTAACTCAGCAACAATAGATTATTATTGGCAATAATACTGACCTCATAAAGTTGCTCTGGATATTAAATAATACAACTTATTTCATATGCATAGTTGTTGTTGTTGTTGTTAAGTACCATGGAGTCGGTTCCAACTCATAGCGACCCTGCACAAGGTTTCCGAGGCTGTAAATCTTTACAGGAGCAGAGCACCTCATCTTTCTCCCATGGAACTGCTGGTAGTTTCGAACTGCCGACCTTGAGGTTAGTAGCCTGATTAGTAACCACTACACTACCAGAGCACCTTATATGCATACTAGTTCTCAATAATTGTAATTCCTCAATCCTTACCTCCTTTCATTCACAAACAGACTTGTTATGAGCACTTAGCATGCTCTTCATTCAGGGGCCTCTCTTTGTGACATTTTTAATTTGCTTTAAAATTCATTCATACAAATATGACATTTATAGGAGATAGTATTACCACAAGGAGAGAGTACTGAATTGGGAGAAAGCAAAACTGGTTTCTATTGCCAGTTCTGCTACTGGTTTATTGTATGTGTTTAAACACATCTCTCGAACTCTAGGACCATGATTCATGCAGCAAATATAAGAGTAAGTCAAAAAACATTGCTACAAAATCATAGAAACCTTTATTAAACAAAAATATCAAAATGTGGAGCTAGTGTTTTTTTTTGACATCTCCTCTGTCTAGGTGTGTACACTTCTAAAGGCAGTGTTTCTATCTCTCTAACCCTTCCTTGAAGAATTCTGAACTCTTCTATTTCAAAAATAATAGTTGTGGCATCCTCAAGAGACTCAAATCATGTTCTTTTTCAATGTTCTTTGAGCTTGAAGAACAAAAATAAGTCTTAAGGGGCAAGATCAGGGTTGCACAGTGCATGGGATAAGGTTTTCCAATGAAATTTTCATAGGACAACCTTTGCTGCTCTGGAAGAATGAACAAGTGTATTGTCTTGATGGGAAAAAAATTCCTTGGCACTATTTTCCTGAACTTTTTCTCACCAGTGCAGTTTTCAATTTCCTTAAAACTTTTTCATAATAAGCTTCCATGATCATCCTGTGTCCTTTCAGAGAATCTATCAAGATGACCCCTTTGTAATTCCAAGAAACAGTTGCCAGTATCTTCTGAGCTGACCATTCCTCCTTTAATGAACCCAGTAGATCCCTAAGGAAACCACTGTTTTGATTGGACCTTTCTTTTTGAAGGAAACCTAATGAGATGAAGACAAGAGTATTACTGAAAGAACATGTCTGCAGCCATCCATTGATCACAGAAACACATTTAAACACATTCAATTCTCAATAAACCCATGCATGTATGAACTACAAACCTAGTAGCAATGATTTTTGACTCACTCTCATATATGATAAGTAGTATCAGTACTTCTAAAATATGGCCTTGAAAATAGAAATAATATTGGAAATTGCATGATAAAATTTTTGCAACACCAATAATTTATTCATTGAGAAAACTTTTTTTCAACAACAAAAACAGCTGTTAGGCATGTGGACCTTGCCAGACACAATACACAGGAATGAAATTGACTGCATTGTGGAAAGACAAGCTAAAGAAACTCAGTATCATCAAACAGAACATAGGTAGGGGCTGATTGTGGAACCAACCCTAGTTTTTTACAACTTCAAGTTGAAGCGAGTCAAAGTATGACCTTGGGTAAATCCCTCCTGAACATAGCAAACATCTTAAGTAGATTTGACACAATGACTACTAATGACTAAAGAAAAGAGAAGTTTGGGATGGCATCAATTAATTACATCATACATGAAAAAAGTAAAAGGTCATTAAAAAGACAGAAAAGATCAAAAGAGAAGTCAAAGAGACTTTAAAACTTGTTCATACATGAATGTGGAGTAGTTAAAGTGGATGTAAAAATTGATGAAGTAAAAGAGCTGAACAGAACATTTGAAAGGGAAGCTCATGAAGACAAAGTAAAGTACTATAATGAAATGTGCAAATACCTGGAGTTAGAAAACCAAAAGGGAAGAATATACTCGGCATTTCTCAAACAGAAAGAATTGAAGAAAACAAACAAACAGGCTTTGAGTTACTGAAGGATTCTATGAAAAAAAGTATGCCATGAAACAGTGACTGCTTTACTGTACCAAAAAGAATTAGTCAGCATTCAATTATTTCAGGAGGTAGCCTGTGATCAAGAATTGATGATATTGATGTAAGAAACCCAAGGTTCACTGAAAGCACAGGTGAAAAAAGCCTCCAGAAATTGATTGAATTACAATTTAATTGTTTCAAGAAACTGATGCAACACTGAAAGCACTCATCCATTTGTGCCAAGAAATTTGGAAGACAGCTACCTGGCCAACCAACAGGAAGAAATACATATTTGTGCTCATTCCAAAGAAAGGTGATCAGTAGAATGTGAAAATTATTGAACAATGCCATTAATATCACATGCAAGTAAAATGTTCCTGAAACTCATTGAAAAAATGGATATAGCAGTACATTGACAGTGAGCTGCTAGAAATTCAAGCTGGATTCAGAAAATGATTTGGAAGAAAGAATGTGACAGAAGAATCGTGGCTAAAAGCAGAGAATGTCAGAAAGATGTTTGTTGTTGTTATTAGGTGCCATCAAGTCCGTACTGACTCATAGTGACCTTATACACAGCAGAACGAAACATTGCCCAATCCCGGGCCAACCTCACTACTGTTGCCACTCTTGAGTCCATCGATGCTGCTGCTTGGCTAATCCATCTTGTTGGGGGTCTTCCTCTTTTTCTCTGACCTTCCACCTTAGCAAACATGATATCCTTCTCCAGCAACTGATCCCTCCTGAAAATATGTCTGAAGTATGCAAAATGTAGTTTGGCCACTCTGGTGTCCAAAGAGCACACTTCTTCCAAAACAAATGTATTGGTTCTTTTTGGCAGCCCATGGCACTTTCAAAATTCTACCCCAACACTATAACTCAAAGGCATCAATTCTTCTGTGGTCTTCCTTATTCAGTGTCCAGATTTGGCATGCATATGAGGTTATTGAAAATATGGCTTGGGTCAGGTGCACTTTAGTCCTCAAGCTGACATCTTTGCTTTTCAACACTTTAAAAAGGTCTTGTGCAGCAGATTTGCCTAATACAATACATTGTTTGATTTCTTGACTGCTGTTTCCTTGAGTATTGATAGTTGATCCAAGAAGAATGAAGTTCTTGACAACTTCAATCTTTTCTCCATTGATAAGATTGTTGTTTATTGGTCCAGTGGTGAGGATTTTTGTTTTCTTTACATTGTGATGCAATCCATACCGAAGACTGTGGTCTTTCATATTCATCAGTAAATATTTTAAGTCCTCTTCACTTTCAGCAAGTAAGGTTGTATCATCTACATATCGCAGGTTGTGAATGAGTTTTCCTCCAATCCTGATGCCACATTTTTCTTCATAGAATCCAGTTTCTTCGATTATTTGCTCAGCATACAGTTTGAATAAGTATGGTGAAAAAATACAACCCTATCGCACACCTTAATTTTAAACCATTCAGTGTTCCCATGTTCTATTCAAACAACTGCCTCTTGGTCCATGTACAGATTCCTCATAAGCATAATTAAGTGTTCCAGAATACTCATACTTCGTAATGTTGTCCATACTTTGTCATGATCCACACAATTGAAAGCCTTTGTGTAGTCAATAAAGCACAGGTAAACATCTTTCTGGTATTCCCAGCTTCCAGCCAAGATCTATTGGACATCAGCAATGATATCCCTCATTACACATACTCTTCTGAATCCAGTTTGAACATCTGGAAGTTCTCTGTTGATGTATGCTTGCAGATATTTCTCTATCACCTTTAGTAAAACTTCACTTGCATGGGATATCAAAGATATTGTTCAATGATTTCCACATCCCATTTGGTCACCTCTCTTTGGAATGGGCAAATACAGTTCTCTTCCAATCAGTTGGCCAGATAGTTGTC
This sequence comes from Chrysochloris asiatica, assembly GCF_000296735.1. NCBI lineage: Eukaryota > Metazoa > Chordata > Mammalia > Afrosoricida > Chrysochloridae > Chrysochloris > Chrysochloris asiatica. Next base: position 10,552,961 of record NW_006408592.1, read on the forward strand.
TTCCACATTTCTTGGCATAGATGAGTGAGTGCCTCCAGTGCCGCCTCACTTTCTTGAAAGATTTCAATTTTTATTCCATCAATTCCTGGAGCCTTGTTCTTTGCCAATTCCTTGAATTCACCTTGGCTTCAGAATCATTGGCTCTTGATCATATGCTACCTCTTAAAATGGTTGAACATCAACCATTTCCTTATAGTAAAGTGACTCTGTGTATTCCTTCCATCTTTTTTTGAGGCTTTCTGCATCATTCAATAATTTGCCTAGAGAATCCTTCAATAAGAAAAGTCGAGGCTTGAATTTTTTCTTTAGTTCCCCCAGTTTGAGAAATGCTGGGCATGTTCTTCTTTTTTGGTTTTCTGACTCCAGATCGTTGCACATTTGTTGTAATATTTGACTTTGTCTTCTCAAACTGCCCTTTGAAATGTTCTGTTCTGCTCTTTTACCTAATTTCTTCCATTTGTTTTAGCATCTCTATGCTGGAGAGCAAGTTACAGTGTCTCTTCTGACATCCATTTGACTTTTTCCTTCTTCCTTGTCTTCTTAATGACGTTTTGCTGTCTTCCTGTATGATGTTCTTGATGTAATTCCACAACTCTTTTTATGGTGTTCAGTCTTTAGTGTTTAATGTATCAAATCACTTCTTCAGATGATCTCTAAATTCAGGTGGGACATATTCAAGGTCATATTTTGGCTCTCGTGGATTTGTTTTAATTTTCTTCAGCTTCAGTTTGTATTTGCATATGAGCAATTGATGCTTTGTTCCACAATCTTCCCCTGGCCTTGTTTTGAGTGATAATATAGAGCTTTTCCACAGTTTCTTTCTGCAGAGGTAGTTAATTTGATTTTTGTGTATTCTATCTGATGATGTCCATATGTATTGTCTTTTCTTAAACTGTCTAAAGAAAGTATTTGACATGAACAAATCATTGGTTTTGCAGAATTCTATCATGCATTCTTCTGCTGCATTTCTATCACCAAGGCCATATTTTCCAGCTACTAATGCTTCCTCTTTGTTCCCAAACTTTGCATTCCAATCACCAGTAATGATCAATACATGTTGATCGCATGTTTGATCAATATCAGATTGAAGAAGTTGGTAGAAGTCGTCTTGTATTTTATCCTCACTAGCTATAGTCGTTGGTGCTTAAATTTGAATGATAGTGGTATTAACTGGTCTTCCCTGTAGGCACACAGATACTATCCTATCACAGACAGCTTTGTACCTCATGACTGATCTGGATATGTTCTTTTTGACAATGAATGCAAGACCATTCCTCTTCAGTTTGTCATTCCTAACACTGTAAACCATGTGGTTGTCAGATTCAAAATGGCCAATACCAGTCTATTTCAGCTCAGTAATGCATACGATATTGATATTTATGCATTCCATTTCATTTTTTATAATTTCCAATTTTCCTAGATTCATACTTCTTACACTTCATGATCTGATTACTAATGGATATTTACACCTATTTCTCTTCATTTTGAGTTGTGCACCATCAGCAAATGACGGTCCCATGGACTTTAATCCCATGGGCTTTACTCCATCCATGTCATCTTGGTCAAGTCTTTTTTGAGGAGGCAGCTCTTCCCCAGTCACATTTTGAGTGCCTTCCAACCTGAGGGGCTCATTTTCTGGAACTATGTCTCTGCTATTCATAAGGTTTTCAGTGACTAAATATTTGGAAGTAGTTCGTCACTCCTTCTTCCTAGTCTGTCTTTATCTGTAAGCTCATCTGAAACCTGTCCACCATGGGTGACCCTGCTGGTTTTAAAATACCAGTGGCATAGCTTCCAGAATCATAGCAACTCACAAGTCACCACAGCATGACAAACTGACAGATGAGTGGTGGTATTCAGATGATACAAACTTGCTAGCTGTAAGTGAAGAAGATTTGAAATACTTACTGATGCAGATCAAAGACCATAGCCTTTGGTGTGGATTGCATCTCAGTGTAAAGAAAA
>NW_006408592.1:10555670-10567490 GCF_000296735.1 Chrysochloris asiatica
AAAAAAAAAAAACAGCCATTAAAAATGCATCACTGCAGTTATACTCTGATACACATAGGGTCACCATGGGTCTGAATCAACAAGAAGTATCTGTTTTTAGCATGGTCCAGGTACTCTGATGGTATTATTTACATGATTTCATTTAATTCTCTTGACCTTGACGTAGTATTCCCATATCCATTTTATAGGTTGAAAACTGAGACACAAAGAACTCAAATCACACATTCAAGGATGCAGAACTAGTCACAGACAGATCAGTAATTCAAAAGAGGCTTCTTTGTCCCCATACCACGTCACCACCTACAATTCATAATTCTTGTTTGCAAAAGAACTACCAGTCCCTCAGCTCTTGCAAACCAGACTACGAAGGCATGAATCTTTTCCGGTGCTAAGTGACAACTTTTTAAAGAAAGCTTTTACCTAATGTGAAATGAAAACATTTTCTTTATGAGAAATATGCAATCCATATGGGTGTTTATATTTCAAAGCCCCCCAATTCACTAGGATTTCTCTAGGCTGTTTTTGTCAGGGTTTGAAAAATGGCTCCCTGTGATTTTCTTGATGTAAGTTAATATAGTGATAAGCGCCATAAAGTCTCTGGGAATAACACATCATTAATTTACCTCAGAAAATAAGACTTCAGCGACAAATAAGCCTCATAAGGGCTCTGTGGTTAAAGTAGCTTAGCGAGCAATGGCTATTTGAATTGACTGAAATTAAAGGTAAAAAAGAGTGCAGTGAATGAAACAAATAATTATTTTATGCTGTTGAACAACATATAGCCTGTTTCATAAAGGACCCTTGACTAAGTAGAAGGAAAAATAAATTATTATAATACATTCCATTTTAGCAGGAGAAAATGGCATGTTTTAGGAAGAGTGCTAGATTCATAGGAGACCTAATTTAAATTCTTGCCTGACCACTAATTAATTGTTTGACCTTGGAAAAGTAATTTTTCCTCTAAAGACCTTTAGGTCCTCATCTGTAAAATGAGAGAATTTAATTCTAAGATCTCTACAAGCCCATATAAGCCTAACTTTCTGTAAATATAAAGACTGTAATCCTATAATGATTGTAAGGGAGCATGGTGGCTCTGTAGGATAAGTACTGGATTGCTCACCACAAGGTCAGTAGTTCAAACCCACCAGCCATTTCACTGGAGACAGATGAGGCTTTCTGCTCCTACAAAGATTTACTGCCTCAGAAACCCTAGACAGGTTTGCTGTGAGTTGCAACCAACTTCAAGGCACTTTAACAGCAACAATGATTGTGATGATACACTCTGAGGGGAGTGTGGTTTATTCAGTTGAAAATAAAGGGAAGCAGACAGCTGTGACCTTGATAGATATGCACGAGCTTTGGGGTAAATCTGGCCTGTGCTTGATACCTTGTCCCATTACTTATAGGTTATATGATTTTGGGTATGTCATTAAACTTTTTAAGACTTGGTTTTGTCATCTATAAAACGGTGCATAACATTCTTTAAAGGGTGATTATATACCATAGAGTTGGTTCCAACTCAGTAACCCTTTCTAGGTTTCTGAAGCGGTACATCTTTATGAGAGCAGAAAGCCTCATGTTTCTATAGCAGAGCAACTGGTAGATTCGTACTCTTGACCTTGACTTTAACAGCCCCACTTGTAACCAATTATGCTACCAGGGCTCCTTTCAAAGGGTTGTGTGGTTGTTGCTAAGTGCTATTGAGTTGGTTCCAACCCATAGCGACCCTCTATAGGGTTTCTGAGGAGCAGCTGGTGAACTTGAACTGCCTACCTTGTGATTCAAACAGACTTTGATGTCCAGTGCATTAATCCACAGTGCCACACCAGGACTCCAAAGGTTACAGTGAGGGTTAAATGAGATAAAGATATATAAAAGTTCATGCATAGCACCTGTCACATGGTTGCTGTTTATTATAATGTTTAATAGCCAATCTGAATGTCTCCCCTGCAGCAGATGGGACATTCTTGGGCACGAATTGGTGACAATAAGAAGCTGAATTAACTTTTCCATGATGATCTTGGAGCCTAGGTAATTCTTATTGAAAGTGACAAAGTTTGTGCTAAAGCCCAAACAAGCTAGGAGTATATGGAATAATACTAGGACAGATAGAAAGGTTAGAGTTAGAATGAGGTTAGAATATTATTTTTTTCCCGGGGCTAACATCATTAATTTGGAAACCAACAGCATATGAATCATGCTTAAAGCTGTAGGATGACAGGATCACCCACACAGAGATTCTCAATCTTGGCTACACAAGGCAACCACCTGTTGTTGTTAACTGCTATCATGTTCGTACCAACTCATAGCGAACTTATGCACAATAGAACGAAACACTGCCCCATCTTGGGCTAACCTCACAATTGTAGCCACACTTGAGGCCTTTGATGCTGCCACTTTGCCAATCCATCTTTCTGGGGGCCTTCCTCTTTTTCTTTGACTCTCCACCTTACCAAACATGATATTCTTTTCCACTGACTGGTCCCTCCTGACAATATGTCTGAAGCATGAGAGACAAAGTTTGACCATCCTGCCCTCTAAGGAGCACTCTGGCTGTACTTCTTTCAAAACAGATCTGCTTGCTCTTTTGGCAGCCCATGGAACTTTCAATGTTCTTCTCCAACACCATAACTCAAAAGCATCAATTCTTCTATGATCTTCCTTATGCACTGTCCAGCTTTTGTATGCATATGAGGTTACTGAAAATACCGTGGCTTGGTTTAGGCACACCTTAGTTTTCAAGCTGACATGTTTACTCTTCAACACTTTAAAAAAGTCTTGTGCAGAAGATTTGCCTAATACAATATATCATTTGATTTCTTGACTGCTGCTTTCATGAATGTCGATGGTTTATCCAAGAAGAATGAAGTCCTTGACAACTTCAATTTTTTCTCCATTGATAAGTTATTGGTCCAGTGGTGAGGAGTTTTGTTTTCTTTACACTGAGATGCAATCCATGCTGAAGGCTGTGGTTTTTGATCTTCATCAGTAAGTATTTTAAATCCTCTTCACTTTCAGCAAGCAAGTTTGTGTCATCTGCATATTGCTGATGCCTCAGTTCAACCTTCAGAAAAAACTGAAAAAAACCCCAAAAAACTGATACCTCATTTCTGCCTTCAGAGATACTTATGTAATTGATCTCAGATGTGGGCTGGACATCTGTATTATTAAAAGCTACTTGTATGTTTCTAATATGAAGTGAAAGTTGCAAACCACTGGCCTAGGAAGAAAGCAAAGACAGAAGACATTCAGAGACTTAGCCCTGAGCTACTTCCATATTTAGTATCTATTAGGGATGGATCCAGCAAAGGAGAGTAAGAAAGAGTGGACTTTGAGACAGAAGAAAAACCACAGAAGTCAAGAGTGAAAATGGGTTTCAATAAGAAAGACAATCCAATTCAGAATAGAGGTGGCTAATGGATGTGACAACATAGATAGAAGTCCTTAGTGGACATCACACTGGAAGCTTCTATAGAGTAGCAAATGAACCATGTTTTAATCTCAGTTTTCCTTCAGTTCTGATACCTAGTGTGTTTTTGTTTTGTTAAGTGCTGTTCAATTGGTTCTGACTCATAGAGAACCCAGTATAGGGTTTCCTAGGAGCAGCTGGTGAGTTTGGACTGCCACCTATTGGTTCAGATCAAATTTGTGATCCTTCGCCTATCCTACATGCCATACCTGGACTCCATAGAACTAAGGATTCATTGAATAGGTTCTCAACACTTGTTACATTTAAATTTCTAGAACTAGTCAAATTTTAGGCTAAAATGTTGTTGTTGTTGTTGTTAAATACCATCAAGTCGGTTTTGACTCATAGGTTGAAATTGTTGTTGTTGTTGTTAGGTGCCGTTGAGCTGGTACCAACTCATAGCAACCAAATGCGTAGTAGAACAAAACACTGCCCAATCCTGGGTCATCCTCACTACTGTTGCCACGCTTGAGTCCATTGATGCTGCCACTTGGTCAATCCATCTCGCTGGGGGGTCTTCCTCTTTTTCTCTGACCCTCCACCCTACCAAACATGATATCCTTCCCTGGTGACTGGTGCCTCCTGACAATATGTCCAAAGTATGAGAGATGAAGTTTGGCCTTCCTGTCCTCCAAGGAACACTCTGGCTGCACTTCTTCCAACACAGATCTGTTGGTTCTTTTGGCAGCTATGACACTTTAAATATTCTCCTCCAACACCATAACTCAAAAGCATCAATTCTTCAATGGTCTTCCTTACTCACTGTTCAGCTTTCACATGCATATGAGGTTACTGAAAATACCGTGGCATGGGCCAGGCACTCCTTAGTCCTCAAGCTGACATCTTTGATCTTCAACACTTCTAGTTCATCCTCACTGGATTAAATAGACGCATCTTAATCTTATTAAATACCTTGAAGTCTATTTTAACTCATAGCAGCCCTCTTTAGGGTTTCCAAGGAAAGGCTGGTAGATTTGGACTGCTAACCTTGCCATTAGGTCAAACTCACCAGCTGCTCCTGAAAAATTCTTTATAGGGTCGCTATGAGTCAAAGCCAACTAAATGTCACTTAACAACAACAACAGCAACATTTACACATGCTTCAACTTAACTTTATGACCCTCTGGATTGTAGGATTTTTTATTTTCATTTTGAAGATTATTGAAAACCAAACACTCTGAAGGGTCCTAAAATGCAAAGCTAGTAAATCCAACTGGTAGTGGAGTGGGTTATGAAATGGGCTGCTAACTGCAAAGTCAGTAGTTTGAATCTACCAGTTGTTTCTTGGGAGAAAAATCAGACTTTCTGTTTCCATAAAGATTTACAGGCTGCGAAATCCTATACGGGGTCACTATGAGGAGCTCTGGTAGCGTAGTGGTTACGAATAGGGCTGCAAACCTCAGTGTCAGCAGTTCGAAACTATCAGCTGTTCTACGGGAGAAAGATGAGGCTTTCTGCTCCCATAAAGATTTACAGCCTCGGAAACCCTGTACAGGGTCGCTATGAGTTGGAACCGACTCCATGGCACATAACAACAACAAAAACATGAGTCAAAAGCAACTCAGTGGGCCACAACCACCACCAGCAATAATGCCAAGTAGGGATTACATATGAATCTGAAATTCATACTATCTTAGTTTCTTAGCATTGCTATAACAGAAATGGCACAAATGGGTGGCTTCAGTGCGCAGAAATTTCTTTTCTCACAGTTTAGGAGGCTAAACTTCCAATTTTGTGGTACAGGATCCAGGAGAAAACGTCTCTCCATCAGTTCTGGGAGAAGGTCCTTGTGTCTTTGTAGCTTCTGTTCACTGGTTCATGTGGAATATATTGTCCCCCATGTGTGCATTCTTGTCTCTGTACATAATTAGCTCTTTTTATATCTCAAAAGTGATTGGCCTAAAATATACTCTATACTGATATGATCTAATTGACATAACAAAGGGACCTCTAGTCTCAAATGAGGCTGTATCCACAAGTTGTGATTTTTGTTAAGTGCCGTCAAGTCAATTCCAACTTATAACGACCCTGTATAGGGTTTCCAAGGAGCAAATGGTGAGTTTGAACCACCAATCTTGCAGTTCAAACTGTCATTACAGTTCAGTGCTGATTATGCAGTGCCATACCAGAACTCCATCCACAAATATAGGGCTTAGGATTTACAACACATGTTTTTGTTGAGCATGATTCAGTCTATAGCATATTCTAATCTAATTGTTTAGCATTTAATTTCTTAAAATATAGGAACCTTACATTGGTATATTTCGTTGTACTTCATCAGTTGTCATGCAGTTGTTATATTTTTCCTCTAAATAGTCATATGTATTTTGAATATCTGGTTATATATTCACAATTGTTGATGTTCTTCATTCCTTTCAGTAGATTTCTGTTGCCATCAAATGCTATTTCCCTTGGTCTTTGAGAATATATTTTGTTGTTGTTGTTTTTAAGTACTGTCGAGTTGGTTCTAACTCCGAAGAGCATCTGGTGTGTTTGAACTGGTGACTTTGTGATTCAAACTGATCTTGCTGTCCACTGTCTTATCCTGAAGCTTTTAGCCCTACTTAAAATACGTATCCTCTAGCAATAAGTTGTCTAAGTTTTAATATGACAATATCTTTATTTTGTATTAAGGTTTGAAGGATAAGTTTACTAGATATGATATTGTTATTTATGTTGCTTGCTTTACCATTCAGCATTTAAATTGTTCAACATATTATAGATTCCATAACTTCTTCTAAGAAGTCAGCCATCATTATTATTACTGGTCTCCAGAAGATAACATGTGCTTCTTTGTTTTTGTTCTGGATGAATGGTTCTTCTAAGATTTTCCATTTATTTGTTATCTTTTAGCAGTTTGACTTTGATCTGTCTAAAGATGATTTGCTTGTTTTTATATTATTTGGGGTTCATTGATATTCTTGAATCTGTACATTAATATTTTCAACAAAATTAAGAACTTTTCCAGCCATTATTTCTTCAAATTAGTCTTTTTTCCAACCCTTTCTAGTTTCCTTTACTTCTGAGACTATAATTAAATATATGTCAGATCTCTTCATTCTGGGGTGCATGTCTTCTGTTTTCTTATTGTCCTTTGGGTTGGATCATTTATTTTCCCCTACTTTCTAATTTATTATTTGTTTCTTTTCCCGTCTCCAACCCATTACTGAGCCCAATCTAGCAACCTAGTTCTTCTTTTCTTTTTAATTTCACTTGTAATTTTCAACTCTAAAGTATTTTTAGATCATTTCATTTTTTTATTAAAATGTTATCTGTTCATTCATTTTTAGTATATTTTATTTAACTCTTTCAACATGTTTTCTTTAACTTCCCAATGTATTCATTATATTTGAAGATTGCTAAAATTCTAAACATTAAATATTTTATTCTCTTCAGATAGGTTTAATTGACTACTTTTTCTTGAGTATGTTCATACTTTTTTGTTCCTTTGCATGTTCAGTTTTTTGTTTGTTTTGTTTTGTGTTTTGGTTGAAAGTTAAACATTGTAGATAATATGCTGTTGGCTCAAGATTCTCTTACAGTCTCCCAAGAATTATTTTGATGGGCTGCTGATACCGGTTTCTATGGCTTCCCATTGCTAATCTCTCAGTCTCCTCACCACCAACACCAAATATAGTCCATGGACTTGAGAACTTTTTTATATCAGGCAAAGAATTGGGCACCGTAACCTACACCCTATCTCTTTCCCTTGCTCCTAAGGGATTTTCCATCAACTTGGACCTTACTAATAGCATTCCTCAGAAAATTTGGATGTTCGTATTTCCCAAGTTTAAAGGTACTCAATAAAAAGCTTTGGTTCTGTTTTTTATTGTTAAATGCCACCAGATAAGTTCAAACTCCTACTGACCTTATATACGCTTTCCATGGAGCAGTTAGTGAGATTGAGATACCCAACTTGTGGTTGCCAGTCCAGTGCTTACCCTACATTGCCATACCAGTTCTTTGTTGTTGTTGTTGTTGTTGTTAGGTGCCATCAAGTCTGTACTCATTCAGAGAGACCTTATGCACAACAGAACGAAACACTGCCTGGTACTTGCTACACCTAAGCCCATCACTGCCCCCATTGTGCCAATCCATCTCATTGGGGTCTTTCTCTTTCATTTTCCATCATTTCTTAGGATCCTTCCACATGGGGATCCTGTCTGACATTCAGTTGATGGAATCTGGGTCCAAGAACTACAGCGTATTTAGAAACTTGGCAAGATATCATGCTTTTCCATTGGTGCAGCTGACCTCAGACTTCTTTGCATTCACTCTTGATCTCTTGATTGCATATACTAAGTAATATTTTTGTGAATTTCCCATCTATATCACCCCTAGCGACATTATGTTCTATTGACCAACTCCATAGGTTCCGGTAGGTGAGACTCTCCTCACTTTGCTGACTTAACTGTCCATCACAGTGAATACATTCACTTTACTTCTGGCAAGTTGTTTAAGTGTTGTCATCTGCCCTCTGTTATTTTGTGATGTGGTTATTTATATTAGGTAACTTCCATAATAGTATTTACTACCATTAGCCTATGAATTCAGAGCAGACTCACTGCTGAATATCTCAACAGGTCTTGTATCCCTATAACTAGGCCGTTTCTTTTCACTTTGTTGAGTGGAGTATCTTCTGGACAGTCAAAGAAACAAAGTCAGGTGGTACACTTTCCAAACTTATATTCTAATCCAGCATGCTCACTTCTTTTTTGATCTCTTCTTTTACAGTCTAGCTGGTAGTCAATGTATCTTTGCTTTACTTTCTTTAAATCAATGACCAGCTCCAAGAGGAAGTCATATGGCCGTTAGTGGTAGCTTCAACTCAAAACTTAGCAAAAGCTCAACCTTCTTCATTATAATGAAAAATTCCATAGGGTTTTGTTGTGTTGTGAATTGATTTTTAAGTTAAATTTATTTGATTGATTGAATGGTATGTTTGAATTAAATGAACTAGTCTGAGAAGATTTAGATTTTATCTCAATAAAAATTTTAACAAGCTGACTTTTTAAAGATACTATTTAGAAGTATTTATAGAATTTAATAATTTGGTTGCCAAAGGTGTTATGTGAACCATGCTGCTATTGTAAAAATAATAACAATAAACCCCTGTTGTTCATTTGTGCAAGTCTTGAAACATGCATTGAAACATACATTTAATCCACGTGGATTTCCATTTTCTCAAAAAGCAATAATCACCCCGTTTTGTATGAGGGGATTTGAATTCCATGAGTGATATGTGACTCCACTGGTTCTATGAAGAATAGTTCACAGCTGAATGGCCTCCTCTGGGACTCCATTTCCAATTGAAGTTCAAGAACAACTCTGGTTTAAAGCTGGTTTATAGCCCTGGAAGTTAAAAACAGAGTCCAACCACACAACGATACAGGTATGTAGCTCCATACATACTAACTGAAGAGGCTCCATCCACAACAGTCTCAGGTCTCTATTTTCAAACAAAACTTCAGTAAATATGCAGTCATAACCTTGAACTTCTAAGACTTCATCTGAGAGCTAGCAATGTTAATCTATATGTTATCACAGTGTTTCTCAGTCTTGGCACTACTGATATTTTGGACCAGATAATTCAATATTGTGGGGGCTAATCTGTGCATTGTAGGGTGTCTAACAGTATCTCCGGCCACTACTGCTTTGTTGTTAGGTACCATCAAGTTGCTACCAACTAATAGCGACCCTATGAACAACAGAAGGAAACAAGCACAGTCCTGGGCCAACATCATAATTGATGTCATGCTTGAGCCCAGTGATGATGCCACTTTGCCAGTCCATCTCCCTGGGGGTCTTCCTCTTTCTCTCTGACCCTCCACCTTACCAAACATGATCTCCTTCTCCAGCAACTGGTCCCTCCTGACAAGAAGTCCAGATTATGAGAGACAAAGTTTGGCCATCCTGGTCTCTGTCCTTTTTCCAACACAGATCTGTTTGTTCTTTTGGCAGCTCATGGCACTTTCAATATTCTCCTGCAACACCATTACTCAAAAGCATCAATTCTTCTGTAATCTTCCTTATGCACTGTCCAGCTTTCACATACATATGAGGTGATTGAAAATACCATGGCTTGGCTCAGGGACATCTTAGTCTTCAACATTTTAAAAAGGTCTTGTGCAGCAAATTTGCCTAATGCAGTATGTCATTTAATTTCTTTTCTTTTCTTTTTTTTTATAAAGTTTTAGTGTGGATGATTTTTCTTAATCTTTTACGATAATAGCCCTATGCCATATTTTTCCTTTTGTGACTGACTGTTTTCACACAGCATAATGTCCTCAAGGTTCATCCATGTTATGCGGTTCCTTGCTGCTTCCTTGTTATTCTTCAGGGTAGCATAATATTCCATTGTGTGTATATACCAAAGTTTATTTATCCATTCATACATTGAGGGGCACTTAGACTGTCTCCATCTTTTTGCTATTGTAAATAGTGCTGCTATGAACATTGGTATGCATGTATCTACTTGTATTATGGCTCATATTTCTTGTGGTGGATAAGTACGAAGTAGAGGAATTGCTGGATCATAGGGTATTTCTATTTCCAACCTTCTGAGGAAACGCCATATTGTTTTCCAGAGTGTTGGGCCATTTTGCAATTCCACCAGCAATGTAGAACGGCCCAGTCTCTCCACATCCTTGCCAACATCATTGTTCTCTACTTTTTTTTAAATCTTTGCTGTTATTGCTGGTGTGAGATGGTATCTAATTGTTGTTTTGATTCGCATTTCTCTAATGGCAGTTCAAGCACACCAGTCTCTCCTTGGAAACCCTATATAGGGTTGCTATGGGTTGGAAATGACTTGACGGCACTTAACAACAACAACAATGGCTAGTGAAAATTTCTTCATATGTTTGTTGGCTGCCTGGATCACCTCCTTGGTAAAGTGTCTATTCATGCCCTGTGCCCATTTTTTAATTGGGTTATTTGTGCTTTTCTTTCAGAGGTGTTGTCGGTTTTATATATTTTGGAAATTAATCCCTTGTCTGATGTGTCATTGCAAAAGATTTTTTCTCATTCTGTGGGCTACCTCTTTACTCTTTTGGTGCACATGTTTTTAATTTTTAGTATGTAGCATTGATCAATTTTGTCTACTTTTGTTTGTGTGATTTTCAAAATGTTTGGTAGTATGTGTATTCCCTATATTAGAGCTTTCACATTTGTCCCTGTTTTCATTGATGGCCTTTGTAATTCTGGGATTCACATTTAGGTCTTTATTCCATGGTGAGTTGGCTTTTGTATAAGGCTTGAGGTAAATGTTTTGTTTCAGTCTTTTGCATATCGTTTTCCAATTCTGCCAGCACCATCTGTTGAAGAGACTATCTCCTCCCCATTCAATATACTTAGGTACTTTGTCAAAAATCATTTGACTGTATGTGGATGGGTTGATTTCTGGATTCTCAATTCTGTTCCATCGATCTCCGTATCTTTCCTTATACCAGTACCAGGCTGTTTTGACACCTGTAACTGTGTAGTAAATTTTGAAGTCAGAGAATGAGAGGCTTCCCTCTTTGTTCTTCTTCTTAAGCAGTGCTTTGCTTATCCTAGGTCTCTTTCCTTTCCATATAAAGTTTGTAAATGTTGTTTCCATCTCTTTGAAGAATGTCTTTGAAATCTGGTTTGGGATTGCATTATATGTGTAAATTGCTTTGGGCAGTATTGACATTTTCACAATGTTAACTCTTCTTACCCAGGAGCATGGTATGTTTTTCCATTTTTGTTAATTTCTTTTGGTTTCTTGTAGTAATGTTCTGTAGTTTTCTTAGTTTTCTTTGTATAGATCCTTTGTTTCTCTGGTTACATTTATTCCTAGATATTTAATCCTTTGGGTGGCTATTATATATGGTATTGTTTTCCTAATGTCAATTCCAGTACTGCAATTATTGGTATAGAGGAATCCAACTGATTTTTGGATGTTGATCTTATACCCTGCTTCTTAGCTGAATCCTCCAGTGAGATCTAATAGTTTTTTGTTTTTTTTTTAATGTTTTATTGTGAATTAAATGATAGTTTACATGGGAGAACATCAGTCTTACATTCATTCTATCGTATATCATCTCATTGCCATGGTTACAATCCCCACCATGCAATCCTTCCCCCATACCCCCCAGGTCTTCAACACACAGTTGCTCTCCCTCTCTGGAGCTAAAGTCTCCATCGCTCCACGTCATCATCTCTGGCTCCATTTCAGGCAACACTGCTTCTTTGGGTAGGGTCCCGCTCTCTGCTCTTCTCCCTTGATGCTCCTAGGGACCTCCACTCCTAGAATGAAAAGTTAATCACTCCCCTCCTTGCTATAAAACATCCACCTTTACATTTCTGACCCTCACAAACAGTCCTGT
>NW_006408592.1:10571420-10577109 GCF_000296735.1 Chrysochloris asiatica
GTCTGGAAGCTCATCTGAAACCTGTCCACCATGGGTGACCCTGCTGGTATTTAAAATACCAGTGGCATAGCTTTCAGAATCACAGCAACTCACAAGCCACCACAGTATGACAAACTGAGAGACGAGTGGTGGCTCTGCCTACTAGATGCCAATAATAGCCCCACACACAGTTGTCAGAACCAGACATGTCTCCAGATACTGCCAAGTGTCTCTTATAGGATAAGGTGGTGGAAGAACCATCTCTCTTTCTTTTGAAAATGGTTGGGTTATTTAAGACACAACAAGAACAGGGAGCAGCAGGTTTTACTTATTGTGTGTCATCAGTATGTTCTGAAAGCTTGACAAATGCCCATGTATTTCACTCTCATAACAGTCCTTGGACGAGGTTGGTACTCTTGTCTTTCCCATTTTATGGATGTGAAAAATGATGCACAAAGTGGTGAACTTTACTGGTGTCAGAGTTCAACTCGGACTATTGGATCCCAATCCAATGCTCTAAATCTTTGCTACATAAATGTAGTTCTCTGATCAGCAGGATTCCTGAGAACTTGTTCAAAATGTAGAATTGCAGCCCTACATCCCAACATTGACTGAAGCAGAACATTGTTTTAATAAGATTTCTGTATTTTACATGCACGTTAAAATTTTAGAGGTGCTAATATACAAAAAAAATGTAGTTTCTGGAGTACAGTAAATAATCAATGAATTGTTGTTAAATGCCGTGGAGTTGGTTCCTACTCATAGTGACCCTCTATAGGATTGACAAGGAGCAACTGGTGTTTTAACTTCTAACCTTGTGGTTAACAGTCCAGTGTTTATACTATATCACCACACCAAGAGTCCACTCAATGTATATTAGCTCTTAATTATGTTTTGTTACATAGATGGGGAACACACTAAAGCCTGAGTTTTCTAATCTTCTAGTTCCACATGCAACTAGTCAAGTCATTGTATAAAAAGTGGAATAGAAGAAATTTTTTGTTGTTTTGAGACAAAAAACTCCCAAGAAAACAACTTTTGATCAACTAGGGTCTAGGTAATGAAACCTGGAAATGGGCAATGCATTTGAAAACTCCACTGGGTCAGCAAAGCTAGATAACACCTTCGATGCTAATGGAGACAGGTTCCAATCCCTGTTTTGAAGTTTCTAAGGTGAAGATGGAGTACTGCTGGGGCTCTGTATGATAAACACTGGATTGCTGACCTCAAGTTGGGCAGTTCAAATCCACCAATTGCTCCTTATAAACCCTATACAGGATCACTATGAGTCACAACAGAGTGGTCAGCACTTAACAGCAATAACAATGATGCCCATAAGGATTCCTGGATATGTTGTAACCTCAACTTTGCTGCTTCAAAACCACCAGTTGCTCCAAGGGAGAAAGATGAGGCTGTCTGCTCCCATAAAGATTTACAGGGCTGAAAACTCTATATGTTGTTGTTAAGTGCCATCGATTTGGTTACGACCCATGGAGACCTGGTATAGGGTTTCCAAGAAGCAGCTGGTGTGCTTGAATTGCCAACTTTGCAGCCCAGTGAATTAGCCCACAGCATCACCCCAGGAATCCTGGATAGACAGGGCAGCTATAAATCAGAACTGACTCAGTGAGAGTGAGTTTTTTTTCATTGGTATGATGATCATTGACAAAACACTCCATCTCTTGTGGAGATGTGGAGTAATAAAAATCACCTTGCAGGGTTATGGTGAGGTTATAGGAAGGTATCATCTATAATGTACCCAACTCCTCCTACCTGACACAGGACATTTTAGTTTACTTCTGAAAAATGGACTCTTGTTTCCCTCCTTGTATTCTTTCTTTTCTTCCTTTCTTTCTCTAATTTCATCCATCTTTGAAGATTTAATGGAAATATTTTTGTTTTTCTTTTGCTAGATACTGTTTGAAAGGATAATGGCACAAAATAAGGACAAAAATAGAAATCTGGCCTTAATTTCTATAATTCACTGATTAGTGGGTAAACAGAAAGGCAGATAGACCTAGGCTGATGTTTTATGAGGCTTTTGTCAGAAACGGGGTATACATACCCAGAGAGATAAGCCTGACTGAAAGATTCAAGGGAGAAGCAGTGTTTGAAATTAGGTTTGAGGGGTGCATTAGAGATGCCAGACAGATGGATGTTAAGGGGACTCCTCCAAGGTGCATGGCCATGAAAAACTTTCCTCTGGAGAGGATGAAGTGTGAGATGAGAAGAAGAAAGGGCCAGATGTGAAGCAGCAGGAAGTATGAACAAATGTCCAGTGTGAGAAGGTCTTACTTGTCACATACAGGAGTTTAGACTCTCACCAATGGAAAATTGAGAACCACAAGCAGGGAGAATGTGACACATTCATCATGCTTGTGTTTTAGGGAAGATCACTGTGGAACATAGAGTATTCAGGTAAGAAAGGCCAGAGTCAAAGCTGTCTTAATTGCACAAAACCTTACCTCTGTTCCAGCTTCCTTTTCTCTCTCCCTGTCTTTGTACTCTTCTTTCTTCCTTATTCCATCTCATCCTTCTTTTTGTTGCTCTTTAGTCTTTCTCCCAAAGGAGCCCTGGAAGCACAGTGAAAAATCACTTAGACTATCACTAACTGAAATGTTGTCAGTTCAAATCCACCCGCTGCTCTGTGAGAGAAAGATATGACAGTCTACTTCCACAAAGACTTACAGCTTCGGAAACCCTATGGGGGCATTTCTATTTTGTCCTGTAGGGTCTCTAAGAGTCCGAATTGACTCAGCAGCAATAGAGTGTGTGTGTTTTGTTACTGTTTTATTGTTTGTTATTTTAAGTCTCTCTTGGTCTATTTCTTTCTCTCTCTCTTTCTTCCTTCCTCTCCCTCACATACATATTTATATTGACACTTGTGTGTACAAGGATGCTCTTGTCCAAAAGCCAGTCTGGTTTCTTTCTTCCTAAGTCATTCTGAGTCCCTCATTTCAAAAATAGTAAGAACTTTGATAATATAAATTCCTGAGATAGCTCTAAACTCAGTAGTGGGAAAATAATAGACTTCGAAAAAAATAATTTTTAAAAGGCTATTATTTTCTCTCTATTGCCACCTTATTTTTCAAACATGTAGTATTTTTGATCCAGTGAGAAACCAAAACTGCCTTGTGGATAAAAGTCACATACCCCAATAATATTAAAGTTCACTCAAAAGCCCCACAGCAAGGCTTAAAATATTCAGTGGTAAATGCATGCCAGAGAAAAGGGGTAGTATTTAATTACTGTAATAATTCTTAGGCAGGGAAGCACTCAAATCTGAGCCCTGGAGGTTCCCCCCAGGCTCAGAATATGGAGACTCTGAGATAAAGCTGAAAGACAAAGGCCAAGGTTGCATAAAGACATGTCTATACCTTCTAGTCTTACAGAATCTGCTTCTGTGGTTCCCTGGCCTTCTAAGAACAAGTTCAGCAGAACCAGTCTCCATACTGCCCTTTGGTATGGAGGCCACGTGGTACAAGGAGAACAACCATTGGTGTCATTTGGACTAAGCCACTAACTTCTCTGAACCTGTTCACTATCTGTATAATTGAAGAAGAAAATTCACACCAAAGTGTTGACTTGAGATGAAAATGAGATGCAGATAGAAAGTATTTAGTCCATATTCATTGCCAAACAGATATTGGATAAATGAATGAAGGAATGCACTGCAAAAGAAGTTTCTTCCAAAGAAAGGAAAGGAGAGAACCTTGGCTTAGTGAAAGGTTTTTAACCTGGCCAGGGCCAGGACTCTGGGATGTGGCGTAGTTCTTCTTCCAAGTCTACACATGGTTTATAATCCTCCCACAGTCAAAATGCTCCCTGGTAATTCAAAGACATACCTGCCTCTCTGACTTTTAAAGAGAAGGGAACACACCCATTACTGTGCCAGGGGACTTTCATGCACTCAAGTTAGAGTCACATGTGGAAACATAACTGGACAGTTTCAGAGGCACAATTTCTGGAGGATGATGGGCAGAAAGATACCTCTGAATAGATTACAAACACAATTTCAGCTAAGATTGCCTGAACATCCCATTTCCCTCTCACATTCCCACCATCAATATACTAAATTTCAACTATATTTGTCTACTCTCTCCCACCACATTTAACCAATCACTTACTCTATACTCTACTCTGAGCAGAAGGCTTCCTCTAACTAAGAAGATAATGCTATCTGAATCCTGTCCACCTCCCACCCCCAGTTTCCTTCATCTGCAGCTTCCAACTGCATCTTACCTGTGCCTCACCTTCCTGCTTTCCCTTCTGGAGAGAAGGCAATGTTGTAAAGTTAGTATAGGATTATAGGACATGCAGGCATGGGATAAAATCCAGTATCTATTCTCTTCTGTATCTCAGTATTTTCACCTATGGAATCCTGATGTGGTGCTATTGGATAAGTACTGAACTGCTAACCACAAGGTTGGAGGTTCAAACCCACCAGCCACTCCTCAGAAACTGTACATTGGGTCATTCTGAGTTGGAACCGAATCAATGTCACTTAAAACAAAACAAAACAAAAAACAATAACAGTTTCATCTGTAAAATGAAAAAAATTAATAACCAACCTCAATTGTCTTAAATCCAGGGGTGAGATACAGCCATGCTAAAAGACGTCAGGAGCATTAACAAGATAATATCCACATCAGTTCTCATTCCCACTCAAGCAATATCATTTTGAGCAGGAACAAGACACCAACCTGTGATAAGCCTCAGTTCCTCATCTTTAAAAGAAGGAGCTTGGTTAGACCATTTTGGTTATGACATGATACTCTAAATTATAGGTCAGATCTAGGGACAAGGAATAAAGTTATAGGAGGAATTGCAGAAAATTATTTTAAACACCTTCCTTTAACAAAGTAACAAAAATGTAAAAGAAACAAATTGCATGATTCTTCAGTTGGATAATCAAGTCTACAGTCTATGCTTACCACTGGGATATCTTTGAAATTTGGCAAAACAGACATATCACCTTGACTCTATCAAAGAAGGAGGTAAGATCAGACAGCATCTTTGTTTCCAACAAAGCTATGTATCATTTTGCCTCTAATTGTCTAGCCAATGTCTCATTTCCTGAAAATCCAGAATTCTCATTGGCACCCTTAGTAGGAATCTTCTCTCTGAAAGAAACAAAATTAATAAATTGCTTGAATCGCTATTTTTTTTTAAATGTAGTACTAGGAGAATAATAAGTGATAAGGTATTCTCATGCCAATTAACATATCCTTGATAGCATTTATCTGAAAAATGTAAATTATTTGTTATTCCATCCAAACAGGAGAAAACAATATTTACAAAGTTATTATTGAACATGAGAGTCTATCTTAGTAACTCCACCTGCCATCAAGCCTTTTTAGAAATAGAAGTAGGCAATTATCGTATTCACACATATTTAGTGAGCATTTTGCAACAACACTCAGAATTCATGGAAGAGGAAATATTTGTGGGGTGATCGGCTTTAGAAATTATTTAGATTTTGTTGTAGGGACCATTTCTAAGTACTTCACTGTGAAAAGCATCTTGGGGCTCCCAGATGAGTATTGAAATTGGGAAAGATAATTGAAGAGGGTGAAAAAGAAATTCAGTTAATCAATCCTCCTTTCATCATTCCCTTTGCTCAAAGCTCAAAAGATTTAGTAGATGGGAAGGCTATTCGTAGATGGAGAGGCTACTTCAAGGCTTTGCCCTACTTGCACAAAGTAAGATA
>NW_006408592.1:10578236-10592835 GCF_000296735.1 Chrysochloris asiatica
CAGTCACAATTAGTTATGATAACAATTATTCACTATTGAATCATAAGAATCTTATCACCATCTCTTTTCACCAGACCCATCTAGACAAGATGAAAATTATTCAGTGGGGACTCTATAATCCCCCACACACACACTCTTAAACAAAACCCCCTCTTGAAAGCCAGTCACTCCATGCCTTTATC
Organism: Chrysochloris asiatica; assembly: GCF_000296735.1. NCBI lineage: Eukaryota > Metazoa > Chordata > Mammalia > Afrosoricida > Chrysochloridae > Chrysochloris > Chrysochloris asiatica. The sequence goes on from NW_006408592.1 coordinate 10,578,419, forward strand.
ACCCCTCATTTTAGGTAGCCAGTGCACCCAGAACTGTCTCAGCTAAATCCTATTACTTGCATTTCATGCCCCTTTGCTTAGAATGAGAGCTCAGAGCTAGGCACCCCCCTCCACCACCCCCAGATCATTTGTGACCTGGGCCACAGGCCACAAAGAGCCACTAGTCTCTACAGTGCCCAGAGCACTAATACACAAGCCTGAAGCTTTAGCGGGGAGGGCCCCAGGGGAGAGACTAAAGCTTCAGGCTTATATCTTATTGAAGCTTTTACCCTCACTGTGAAAATAATAGATGCATATTTTTTAAAAAAACAATTTCATTCTGATGAATCCCAGAAATCTAAGAGTTGGCATCCAGAGTTCAAACTAGAGAACAGGTTTTTACGTGGTGTGGCGCTGTGGATTAATGTGCCAGACTGCAAAGCCATTTGAACTCCAAGGTTGGCGGTTCAAGCTCACCAGCTGCTCTTTGGAAACCCTATACAGGTTTGCTATAAGTCAAAATCGACTCTGTGTCACTTAACACCAACAACAAGTTACTGGTTAAAATGATAAGCACCATCACAAAAACTATGATTCATGAGTATCTACTCCGCACCAGATATTCCACATAGGGCAACCCATTGAACCCAGGCAGCAAAGGCTTCTGCAGCTGTGATCTTCAAGGTAGACATTATAGGACCCATTGACAAATGAGGAAATAGAGGAGCTGCAAGGCTTAAAACAAATGCAAAAGGTCTTACAGTAAGTAAAGGGGATTCTAACTCTCTCTACCAACCTGAAGCCTGTTGTTATTCCATTATTCTGTTCTTACTTCATTCTGATGTAATGAGGTGTTGTAATGTACTGTGGAATCCATCCCAATTAACAGTTATCCTATGTAGGATTTCTGAGGAGTGGCTGATGGGTTTGAACCACTGACATTGTGATTGTTGTTGTTGTTAAGTGCCGTCGAGTCGGTTCCGACCCATAGCGATCCTGTACAGGGTTTCCAAGGGTATAAATCTTTACGGGAGTAAAGTCTCATCTTTCTCCCGCGGAGTGGCTGGTAGTTTCGAACCGCTGACCTTAAGGTTCGCAGCCCTATTTGTAACCACTACGCTACCAGAGCTCCTTGACATTGTGATTAGCAGTCCAATATTTATCCTACAGCACCAAAGCAGGACTCCAAATCTTTGGTCTGTACCTGAGATTTTATACTGTAGGCTTTTGCTTTTCCTATTCTAGGAACAGATTTGATAGAACCAAAAGGATATTATCTTTCTACCTGTGGTATTTCAAGAAGCCTTGGTAACACATTGGGTAAGGCATGGAATTGCTAATCAAAAGGTCGCTGATTCAAACCCATTAGCTGCTTTTTAGGAAAAAGATGAGGCAAACTGCTTCTGAAAAGATTGACAGCCTCCAATAGTGCTAAAGAACTCTATTCTGTCCTATAGAGTCACTATAAGTTGAAATTGGTTGGGGTTTTGGGTGCTGTTTCATATTAGGAATTACCAAATAAAAAGCCAAAACTCAATGATCATGCATACTGCCCAGTGATATTTGCCAATATTTGGAGACATTTTTGGTTGTCACAAGTCTGGTAAGTTGCTACTGTCATCTGCAATATTGGCATTTACAGGGTTGCTACAAATTCTAAATGCACAGAATAACAAAGAATTATCCAATCAAAATAATACTGAGGTTGAGAAAACCTTCCTTAACCTAATACAGGAAATAATTAGGCAATGCTTTTCTGCTTATCCAAGTTAAAAAAGCACCTCCTGGTCAATATTTGAGGACCATATTTACTAATTTTATCTAATGTATAGATTTGTTCCTATGATGTTGTCTTTATCCCCCAGGGAGATTAAGATCCAAGAGGGCAGAGACTAGGTCTGTCTTACATATAGTCTGTCATTTCTAGACATCAGGGTCCATGAAAAATAGAAGACAATATGAAAGAGTCTTTGTGGACAAGAGAATGAATGAATGACTGAACAACATAGTGTGGAGAGTAAAGCTATGTCACCTATTGGCCTTTAACTGACCACAGAGACCACAAGCACACCTTCCATAGCCCCTTGTACGAAGTGTGCTTTGGACTTGGAAAGCCTGCCTTGGCTACAGGCCATTAAGCATCACAAATTCAGTCTGGAATCCTTTATCCTCTGAAATTTTCTGGGCAATTTCACAGGCCCAAATAGTTTCATTGAGCCTCCATCCTACTCCATGGTTTTCTTAACTAACCACTTAACTGCTTCCTAGGATTGCTATCATTCATGATTCAGGGCTAAATACTTACATCTACAGGTGATTTTCGCTTCCATGGTCTGAAAACTTCAGAGCCAGGAAGCTTGAGAGCTAAAGGTCCATCTGTGAATCAAGCGTAAAACTTAGATACCCAAAACTCAACCAATTCCAGCCTCCAGTGAAAGGAGGGTGAAAATGTTGTGCCATTTTAAGCTGTTTGCAGGAAACACTTTCAGTCAGTCTTGTCAGGACTTGTCTAGGCAGTGAGGGAAAGATTCAGGAAAATTGTGGGTCTAAAGTGACAGCCGCTAGGGCTTGTCTTGGAAGAAAAACCAGGAGCCCAAAGTGAGTCAGAGGAGGGTTGTACACAAGAGGACTGCATCAGAGAGAGGAGGAAGGTGCCAGAGAGAAACGTAGGCTCAAAAGTAGATTAAAAGTCAGGGTCTGAGTGTATAAAAGGAGCCCTGGTGGCACAGAGGTTATATACTCAGCTGGTAATGCGAAGATCAACAGTTCAAACCCACCAACTGCTTTGGGAGAGAAAGATACGGCAGTCTACTTCCATAAAGATATACGGCCTTGGAAACCTTGTGAAATGTTTCTACTCTGTCCTGGAATCAATTTGACCACTGAAGGTTTGGTTTTGTTGATTACGTGAAATGAAGCAAGCATGGAGGTGAACCTGGGCTTACTGCAACTAGAAAGGAAAAGCTACATGCATAGTCATAGGGCTCAGTGAGCAAACAAACGTGGGTAGGAAAGATCTAAACAAAGTTCATGTATAGTGTGATATATAGTATGATGTTGTTTTTAAGTGCCATTGAGTGGGATCCAACTCATAGGAGCCATGTATAAGGTTTCTGGTGGATTTAAACCACTGACCTTGCACTTATCAGTCCTGTGCTTATCCTGCAGTGCCACACATTCCCATATAATACTTTATGATTAGAAAGCACTTCATTTTATCTCAAAACTTTGTTGAGGTATGTAATCCAGGGGATTGTTGCTTTTATTGTTAAATCATCTCTGACTCATAATGACTCTGTATGTGGTTTCTGAGGAATGACTGGTGGGTTTGAACTGCCGCCCTTGTGGCTAGCAGTCTAGTGCTTATCCTACAGAGCCACACTAGGACCAGAGTAGTAATGCTGTTGCTTAGTACCATTGAATCAGTTCCCACTCATAGCAAGCCTGTATAGAATTTAAAAAGAGTAGTTGGTAAGTTTGAACCACTGACCTTATGGTTAGCAGTCCAGTGCTTATCCTACAGTGCCACACCATGGTAGATTCATAGAAAACCAAACCAGTAGCCTTCAAGTCAACTCATGAAAACCCTATGTGCTTTCAAAGTAAAACTGGCTCTTTATGATTTTCAAGGCTGATTTCTTACACCAAGCCTTTCTTCTGAGTTGCCCCTGAGTGGATCTGAACCACCAGCATTTTGGTTAGGAACCAAACTCAAAGGTGTTAGTGTTGCCTAGGAACTCCACTACTACAGATAAAATGCTGCCCAATCCTGAGCCAGCCTCACAGTCATTGCTATGTTTGAGCCTATTGCTGTAGCCACTGTGTCAATTCATCACATTGAGGGTCTTCCTCTTTCTCACTGACCCTCCTCTAGGTCCTTTGTTGTTATTGTTAAAAGCTATCAAGTAGGTCCTGACTCATAGCAACCCTATATAGGGTTTCCAAGGAGTGACTGGTGAGCTTGAACCACTGACCTTGTGGTTTAAACTGACTTTTCAGTTAAACATATTAACCCACAGTGCCAAACCAGGACTCCTAGGTCCTTAGACACCTAGGTTCTTTTTACAACGTCAATACCAAAGCTGTACACACTTTCCTGTAGAGGAAAGTGAGAATCTACTAGAATGTGAACTCCCTGAGGGCAGGGACCATATCAGGTCAGTTTTGTAGATTTTATTCACCACCGTAATCACAGCACTCAGTACATGTTGGCAGAACAGCAAAGGGTGAGGTGGGATGAGGTGAGGGGTGATAGCAGGGAATGGGGATGCACAGAAAGTTCTTTGCTGACTGACTGACTAATTAAGTCAACTTACCCCACTGGTATGGAGCCCTGGTGTGGTACTGTGGATTAATGCTCCAGAACAAAAAGCCATTTGAACTGCAAGGTCAGTGATTCAAGCTTACCAGCTGCTCCTCCGAAACCCTATATAGGGTCGCTATGGGTTGGAACTGACTTGACGGCACTTGAAACAACTACCCCACTAGTAAAAGGTGACTATGAAAGGTAAAAGGGTGGGCTTCAGAATCCCATCAGCCAAGTACAACTCTGCCATCACCAGTCTGACTTTCTAGCCAAACAGAAGTAAAAAATAAGATGAAACTTAACAAGAGCATACATGTTTAGTTTAGAGACCAAATTCTTTGCAAAATAGACTTGTCATTTCCATTTTTTCCATGCTCAGAAAGTACAGAGCTCAGCTTTTCCCACTCCAAGGAGATCCTGTGAATTTACCATTTATCTCAACTTTAAAGAGAATTTAAGTAGTATTTTTTTAATTTCTATTTATTTATCTTTGGGGGAAGGGTCAGGAATTAGATTGGTCTTTAACCAACTTAATAAAATGCTAAAGAGACATTCATTCATTTCAAACTCCTCACACATTGCAAGCTGCTTGTGTCATTTCCAAATTGCATAAAATTGTTTTAGAAGCAAATTATATTTATTCCATAGCAACTTTTTTTTAAAAAGGTGATTAGTAATTTTTAGCATTTCATAGTTTCAAACTTAGACTTTTCTATAGGTTTTCAATATAATTTAATTCAAAATATATCTCTTGAACAGTCCTGAGGGCCTAAAGCAGTAAGACATGTGAGTACAACTGAAAGGATTCTTTCAAGGGATAATCTCTCAGGGTTTTCATTGAGGACAGAGTGGACTGGAAATAGTAGAGCATCTATAGAACCAGAAAGCTGGAACCTGACTTACACACTTGAGTATATCTGAGGTTGTAATAGCTAACGTGTCATTGGGGTTGGGCTCAGTCCACTGTCATGGAACCTCCCATTTCCAATAAAACTTTCACAAGTATTTCTGGAAATTTCCAGGATATACCCCTTGTACTGTAATTCTACTCTAGATGGTCACTACTGGTTTTTGTTGTTGTTGTTGTTGATTTTTTTTTAGTATAGACACTGATATGCCAAATTGTGCAAGGGCATCTGGGAGAGTAAAATAGCTTGTCTTTTTCTGTTTCTTTTATGTCATCTTCTATTAACAGTGGCCCAAAATAGGGCAACCTTTTAGTGCCCTCAACCCACTCATGAAACGTATAGTGAAAGTTGTTATCCTGTTTTCCTTGTTAGAGTTTAGGTTAGCGGGTAGGAGTGTAGATAATGGAGTTCAACTGCCAGGCATCAACTATTGGCTCTATCACTTACTAAAGTCCTAGTGTGGTGCTGTAGGAGCTCTGGTAGCATAGTGGTTACGAATCGGGCTGTGAACCACAAGGTCAGCAGTTCGAAACTATCAGCTGTTGTGTGGGAGAAATATGAGACGTTCTGCTCCCATAAAGATTTACAGCCTCGGAAACCCTGTGCAGGGTCGCTATGAGTCAGAACCGACTCCACGACACTTAACAATAACAAAAAGTGTGGTGCTGTGGGTTAATGTACTGGATTGCAAAGTCATTTGAACCACAAGGTTGGCAGTTCAAGCTAACCAGCTGCTCCTCAGAAACCCTAAACAGGGTAGCTATGGGTTGGAACCAACTCAACAGCACTTAACAACAACAACAATATCACTTAACTAGTTGTGTGACATCTGAAATTATCCATTTATCTGTACAATGGGGATAATAGTAATACGTGATGCTGTAGGATAAACACTGGACTGCTGTTGCAGACTGTGCAGACCCGGTCAGGAGTTCAAGGCCCTGTGCGCCCAAGTGTTGCAGACCATACAGGTAGCAGGCTCTGAGGAGCAAACTCTAGCCACCTAGCAAACTGTTTTTCATCTGATTATTCAGTTATTTATTATTTATTATTAATATAAGACATGAGCCCTGGATACCCATGGACAAATATTGAACTGCTCCTAAAGCTGAGACTGTAAAATTCTAAAGGCAAAGTTTTCCTCAAAGAATTCACTCAAGGTAAATGGGTGTCTTCCCGGGTCTTTGTTCTAAGGACAAAAGGACACCCTCCCTAAAGTGTTTTCAGGTGCAGCCCATTCACCTAGGCTCCTTGCTTCTTCCTGCAAACCTTGCCCAGGCAGCCAACACAGCAGGACTCCTTTCAATCCTCCTTTTCCTTCCCCCATTTGAGGCTAAGTGCTAAAAGGTATGTTAATTAAGCTTGAGAAACCAAGTTGTGGTCATGAGATTCGAACCTACGAAGTACAATATAAAGTTGCCTGAATGTCTGGAAAATTATGTATGTTAGCTGTACCTTGTCTAGTCCCGCCCAGCTTTGTGTAAAGTTCCTCCCCTAAATAAAGCCGAGGCACAGAACGAATCCAGCATGCATTATGGTGGCAAGGCATGGGTTACGGCATGCAGGGGGCTCGGTCCAGCATTGTAACCATACTGCCTGCTTAGCCAAGATGTTTACTATGCAGGATCTTATGGCCCTCATGGCTGAGATGTTTGCAATGCAGGATCTGCCTGATGCCAGTCCCGCATCCACTTTGGTTTCGGGGTGTCTCTTTGTCTCTCTCTTTGTGTCCTTGTGTGTCTTTCTATATTTCTACCGCTGCCAGATATCCCCACCTCATGAACCAAACATCCATGTCGAGGCAGGTCCTCGGCAGACTGCCAACTGCAAAGTTGGGAATTCAAACCCACCAGCCGCTCTGTGGAAAGCATATGCAGGGGCACTATGAGTCGGAACCTATTTGATGGCATTTAACAACTTCATAACATGGTGGTGATGATTAAATAAGTGAATATGTGCAAAGCACACAAGTTATTACTGTTGTAAAGTGCTGTCGAGTAGGTTCCTGACTCATAACAACCCTACATAGGGTTTCCAAGGCGCACCTAGTAGGTTGGAACTGCTGGCCTTGTGGTTTGCATTTTAGTGCTGATCCTACAGCACCAAACTAGGAGCCCATAGGAAGCATTGTATTAACATTCACTATAATTAAGGCGCTCTGGTAGCGTAGTGGTTACAAATCGGGCTGCTAACCTCAAGGTCAGCAGTTCGAAACTATCAGCGGTTCCGCAGGAGAAAGATGAGGCGTTCTCCTCTCATAAAGATTTGCAGCCTCGGAAACTCTGTGCAGGGTCACTATGAGTCGGAACCGACTCCGCAGTACTTAACAACAACAACAAGGCAGCAAATAATAACAAGAACATTAACTAATAAATAATAACTAAAATTTTTTGCATGTTTACCAGGTGCCAGGACTAAGTGGGGATTTATGTCTTTGATTTACCCCATAGCTCTATGAGGTGGAAGTTATTGTTCTACCAATTTGGTAGAAGAGGAAAATAAAAATGAGGCTTTGAGAGGTGTTAAGATTCACCCAGAGTAGTGGTTACGAATCGGTCTGTGAACTGCAAGGTTAGCAGTTTGAAACTACCAGCTGTTCCGCGGGAGAAAGATGAGGCTTTCTGCTCCCGTAAATATTTACAGCCTCAGAAACCCTGTACAGGGTTGCTATGAGTCGGAACCGACTCCACGGCACATGACAACAACAACAACAAGATTCACCCATGTAATCTGTGGATTTCAATTCCAGCTGGGTACCACTAGATTCTGTGATCAGCTGTATGTTGTATTTAGTTTCTACACCCCTCCAAAGACTACAGCCTTTTGTTTTTTGAACATTATATTGTGCTTTGGGTGAAACTTTAAATAGCAGATTGAGTTTCCAAAGAGTAATCCATACACAGATTGTTTCCTGACATCGGTTCCAGTTTCTGCAGTGAGTCATCACACTCCCCTTCTCCTTCTTGGGTATCCCATTTCCATTAGTCTGATTTCTCCTTCTCTTCCTGCCTTCCACATTTGCATTTGGGCAAATGTTTCCCTTTTGGTCTCTATTACATTGATCTAAGGAGCATATTCTTTCCAGGGTTCCCAGGTATTATTTATTTTATAGACTTGTCTATTCATTGGCTGAAAGGTGGCTTCCAGGAGTGTTTTCATTTTGTAATTAGAAGGTTGGCTTAGGACAAGAGTCTCAGGCATTCCTCACGTCTCTTTCAGACTAGTAAATCTGATTGTCAGCTATTTATTTGTGTTTGAATTTTGTACTACATATTCACCTTGTAGTATTGGTCAAAGTGATTAGAAGCAATTGCCAGGCACCATCTAGTTCTTTTGATGTCAGGTTAGAGGAAGTGATATAGATCATCTGCCTTGCTCCAGGTAGAAAGAGACTAATAACTACTTCTTAGGTGGTCACTCACAAGAGTTTATGACCCCAGATACCATTCAACAGACTAGAACGAACAAAATTATATTTACAAACTGTGTTTTGTCCATTGAACCAGATGGCCTCTGAGACTATAGTCCTTAGCTTTCAAGCCCATTGGTCCATTCCTGATGTCTAAATAGTTTCTATAACTGTGTCCCCTATGTATTCTATTATATATGTGAATATGCATGTAGTATTTGCATGTAGAAATATCCCAAAGCAGATCTATATATGAGTGGGCTTCAAAAACTTTATGAAAGAATCCCATTATCTTTCAGTTCCACATATGCCATAGAGTTCCTTCAACTATTTAACATACTTATTTACTTATGTATCTACTAATAAATTATTGTTTGTTATTACTGTTGTAGGATGCTATGTGCATTTATCATTGTTGCCTTTTATCATTGGGTACCCCTCAGTATCTTCCTTTGCCTTTGTCATGTTGTACTGACCTCCTTATATTATGCTTTGCCTTTCCCTTCAACATGATTAACACTTGTCTCCTACCTAGCTAGTGATTTATCTTCTCTCTCCCTACCATTTGTAGCAATCAACAAAGGATATTTTTCTATGTGTAAATCTTTTCTTGACTTTTTATAATAGTGGTTTCATAGAGTACTTGTCCTTTTGTGATTGACTTTTATTGTTTTTCATCATAGTACCCTCCAGGTTCATTCATATTGTGAAATATTTCTTGGGCTCATCATTATTCTTTATCTTCATGTAGCATTCCATTATATATGCATACCATCATTTGTTTATTCATTAATTCATTGATAGACACATAGATTGTTTCCATCTTTTTGCTACTGTGAATAATGTTGCATATGTACATATGTCCATTTGTGTCACATCTCTTATTTCTCTAGGATATATATCTAAGAGTGATGTTGCTAGATTGTATGGTGCTCCTATTTCTAGCTTTGGAGAAAGCTCCATACTATTTTCTGTAAGGATTGTACCATTTTGCAGCCCAACTAGCAACGTACAAGGTGACTTCAAAAAGTTAATGGAAGAATGGAATGAAAAAATCATGGAATTTTTTTCACAGATTTTTTGGAAGTCCCTTCATATAAGAGTTCCAATCTCCCTACAACCTATTGATTTATTTTGATCAGTGCCATTTTTGCCAGGGTGAGATGATAGCTTATTCAAGTCTGGATTTACATCTCTCTATGGTTATCATCTTTCCATGTATTTGTTAGCCATCTGAATGTTTTTGATGAAGTGTCTATTCATGGTCTTTTCCCATTTTAAATTGGATTGTTTATCTTTTTGTTGTTCAGGTATTGACATTTTCTATAAATTTTAGATATTAGGCCCTTTCAGATATGTCATTGGCAATGCTTTTGTTTTTGTTTCCTACCTGTAGGTTCTATTTACCCTTTGGTGAAAAACCCTTTTGAGTAAGCATAAATAATTTTTGGGCAGTACCCTTTATATAGTTTATATTCTGTAGTCTGTACATTTTAAATTATGTTTGATAGTCCATTTATGTCAAAAGATCCCCTAGATTTCTCTATATGTTTCTTTCCATGAACCTTTACAGTTTGGAGTTCTGCATTTGGGTCTCTGATCCATTTTAAGTTAGTTGTTGTGAACAATGGGAGTTATGAACACTGTTTGATTTTTCTGCAAATGGATATCCAGTTTTGCCAGTACCATTTATTAGTGAGATGATCTTGTCCTCCATTTAATGAACTCTGGCTCTTTGTAGATAAATGATTTATAGGTGGATGGGATTACTTTGGGGATCTCAGTTCTGTTCCATGGGTCTATGTGTCTCTTGATGTACCAGTTTTACCAGTGCAGGCTCTGGCAACTACAGTGGCTGTAGTGTACTGAGATTAGGAAATAGGAAGCCTCCTACTTTGTTCTTCAAGAATGTTTTGCTTATCTAGACTTCTTTCCTTTCCATATATGTTGGTAATTATTTTTTCCATTATGTTAAAATATGTTGGAATTTGAATGTGGATCATTGAGGTAATATTGACATTTTATAATATTAAGCCTTCCTATCCATAAACATGTTCTTTTCCACCATTTAAACAAGTTTTTTTTTGGTTTCTTACAGTAGTGATTTTTAGTTTTCTTTGTATGTCTTTTATGTACCTAGTTAAATTTATTTCTAAGTATTTTGTCTTTTGAGAGACTATTGAAAATGGTACTGTTTTCCTGACTTCCTTTTAGATTTCTCTTAGTTATTGTAGAAGAACCCAATTGATTTTTGTATGTTGATCTTGTACCCTACCATTTTGCTTAATCATTCTATAAGTTCCAGTAGTGTTCTTGTGCAATTTCTTAGATTTTCTATGTATAATATCTCATCCTCTGCATATCTTATCATTGTGAATATGCTTGGTTTCCCTTTCTTTCTTATTACTTTATCTAGGTCTTCCAGTACAATATTGAATCAAAGTGGTAATAAAGGGTATCCTTGTCTGGTTCCTGTTCTCAAGGGGAAATTTTTTAGTCTCTCTCCATTGAAGATAATGTTGATTATTGGTGTTGTTTATATGCTTTTAATTATGTTGAGGAATTTCTCAACTATTCCTATTTTGCTAAGAGTTTTTATTAGAAAAGGGTGTTGGAGCTTATCAAATGCCTTTTCTGTATCAATTGAGATAATCATGTGATTCTTCTTTATTTTATTTATGTGGCAAATTACATTGCTTGATTTTCTAATGTTGAACCATCCTTGCTCACCTGGGATGAATCCCATTTGGTCATGATGTATTGTTTTGTTGATGTGTTATTGAATTCTACTGACTGAAATTTTGTTGAGAATTTTTGCATCTATTCCTGAGGGATATTGGTCTTTGTCTTGCTTTGGTATCAGGGTTATGCTGGCTTTGTAGAATACATTTGGAGATATTCCTTTCTGTTTTGGAATAGAATGCGTAGAAGTGATGTTCGGTAGACTCTGTAGTGAAGCCATTTGGGCTGGGTTAGTTTTTTATTTTTGTATTTTTATAACCTCTTTGATTCTTCTTTGGTTATGTGTATGTTCAAATTTTTTACTTCAGTTTGTTAGTTTAGGTAGGTAGTGTGTTTCTCAGAATTTATCTGCTTATTCTATTTTTTAAAATTTGTTAGAATAATTTTTTTCATAATGTTCTTTTATACTTTTTTTTTTTTTTTTTTAATCTCATTTGGTTCTGTTGGAATGCAACCCATCTCATTTCCTATTTAGATGACTTGCATCTCCTCATTTTCTCTTTTGTCAATCTGGCCAGTTGTTTGTTGATTTTATTTATCCTTTCAAATATCCACCTTCCCTTTTTCCTTCCTATTGTTTTTCTGTTTCATTTATTTGTATTTGATTTGATTCTTTATTTTTCCTTTCTTCTGGTGACTATGGGCTTCTTCTTCTTCTTTTTTTTTTTTTGTCTATTAGTTTAAGTTGTAGGATTAAGGTATTGATTTTGTCCCCTTTTAAAAATGTGTATGTTTACTGTGTAAATTGACATTTATGCACTGTTTTTTCTAGGTGCAACGGTTTTTGTTGTGATTTCATTCTGCATATTTTTTATTTCATTTTAAATTTCTTCTATTACACATTGGTTTTTAAATAGGGTATTTTCAGTTCCCATGTGTTAGATTTTTTTACCCCTTGTTTTTACTATAAAATTTCTAATTTTATAATTTTGTGGTCAGAGAAGATGATTTGTATTATTTTGATGTTATTTGTTTATTTTTACAAATGTATTTAGGTTTATTTTGCAAACTAAAATATGGTCTACTGTGGATAATGATCCCAAATACTACACCTAACAGCACCACAATGTCCATTGGAAAAGAATGTGTCTTGTGTTGCTGTTAGATGTAGTATTGTGTATGTCTATGAGGTCAAGGGATCATGATGAGGCACTGCAGGGTAAGACCTTGACTGCTAACTGCAAGGTTGGTGGTCAAACTCACCAGCTACATCAGCCACTTGTAAGAAACCCTACACAGGATCACTTTGAGTTGGAACAGACTTGATGGAGCATAACAACAATGCGGATAAGTTTGGTTGACTGTACTGTTTACATCTGAATATTTGTGATGTTTCTTTCTTGTTGTAACATCCTTCATTGAAGTGGTATGTTAAAGTTTCCTACAATTATTTTAGAACTATTTGTTTCTCTTTCCATACTGTTAAAGTTGGTTTTATGTGTTTGGAGTTCTGTTACTAGGTGAGTAAATATTCATTATGTTTATGTTCTCTTGGTAAACTGACCTTTTAATCATTATAGAGTGTCCTTTTTTGTCTTTTGTGGTGAGTTTCACCACAAAGTCTAATTTATCAGAGTTGTCAATCCTGCCCTTTTTTGGTTACTGTTTGCTTGATATGTTTTTCTCAATCCTTCAGTTTTAACTTATTTATATCTTTGTGTTTTTGGTGTGTTTCTTTTAATAACATATCAATGGCATATATATATATATATATATATATACACACACACACACACACATACATACACACACTTTTTATTGTAAACTTCTGTTTACAAAATAGATCATCATGACGTATATTTTTTATCCATTCTGCCATTCTCTATTTCTTGACTGGCACATTCGAAACATTTTGGCACTGTGGGTTAATGTGCTGGACTGCAAAGTCAGTTTGAACCACAACCTTGGTGGTACTAGCTCACCAGCCACTCCTCAGAAACCCTATACAGGGTTACTATGAGTTGGAACTGACTTCATAGCAGTTAACAACAGCAACATTGACAGGTATGAATTTATGATTGTTATTTTGTTATGCTTTTGTATACATTGTGTGTGTGAGTGTGTGTGTGTGTGTATGTGTGTGTGATGTTGATACTTTCTTTTTTCACTTAAATTTCTGTGAAATATTGCAATCCTGGGTCAGGCTCATTGCATCTTGATCCCTGGGGCAAGAAGACCCCTCAGTTCCTCCTAATAGCAGGACAGGTCTGAGGCAGACCAAGTCATTCAATGGGACTAGAGAATACAGTGAAAGAGCACAATATGGATACTGAAAAATGTGGAGTCAGATTATACATGTATTTGCTTCTCTGTGGTTTGTATTTAATCTCCAAGGTTAGCTCTTCCTACTCGGGAATCTTTGAAAAATTCCTGCAATATCATAATGGGTGTTATGTGGGAAAGAAAATAATTTTGATGATATAAATAACCTTAGTTGTGGGTTCAGTCAAAATGATTTCTTTACTGCAGGACTTCTTAGACCTTTTAATATCCTGGTATGTGTCTACATATCCCAAAAGAGGAATGTAATGGAATATTTTCCAAACATGTTTGACCATGGAACCCTTCATCTACATAACTCCACTACTCCCACTCCCTACTCCCAACACCAGAGCATTTTCCAGGATGAAGGTATCCAGGGAGAATTTTGCAGCATGGTTCCTATAATTGAGGATAATTAGTAAGTATTTAACAGCAAGGTCACATCATCAGATTTATCATAATTCCCACATCACTATGGGGGCGGGGTCAACATCAGAGGCTAGAAGACCTTTAGGACATGATTTTTTTTAAATCTCTAGCTAGAGATAACAAGGCTATACAATATGATAACAGGTGTACAGGTACACAGAGGAGAAAATTTGCTAGACCGCCTCACCATTTCTCTCCTCAAATGACTCTTCCTGGTATGATGCTGTGGGATAAAGAACTAGACCACAAGATCAGTTTGAACCACAAGGTTTGTGGTTCAAACACACCAGTCACTCCTTGTAAACCTTATACAGGGTCACTGTGAGTTGGAGACAATTTGATGACACTTAAAAACAACTTTACTCGGCTTCCAAATTGTTTG
>NW_006408592.1:10592936-10604632 GCF_000296735.1 Chrysochloris asiatica
AGTATTCTTAACATGTACAATTCAATGATTTTGTATTTATCATGTTTTCCAACCATCACTGTTATCGATCTCCAAATTTAATGAAGACATTTGGAATATTGAAATACTGTGACCTACTGAAGTGGCATATAAACTTAGTGGAAAACTCTGGAAATGGAGTGGCTTTATAATGACTCCCCCAAACACACATGCATCTACCTGTGCCTGAAGAACCCATGTTAATCATCCCAGAAAACTCTTCCTCCAGTAAGTCATTCCTGAACTTCCAAGTTTAATATAGCTGTATCTCTCTATAACACAAGCTTTCCCTTTATCAAAACATTTGTCCCAATGTTCCTAACTATTCCAGAATTCCCGATCCTGTAGATGATGAGCACAGGGCCGGACAAAAAACTGTTGTACAATAAAATCTATTATGTGAATAAATGATATTGATAATCTTTACAATCTCCCAATACACAAAGAAACAGAGTGTCAGGTGACTTAAGGAATGTAAGCTCACACAATTAATACTCAACAGAGTTAAGATGATCTTCAGACAACATTAAACTTTATCTCTGAGCTAAAGAGAAATAATAGTAACTTATGTTGTTACTGTTATTAGGTGCCGTCAAGTTGGTACCGACCCATAGTGACCTTATGCAAAGCAGAACAAAACACTAGACCAACATCACCACTGTTGCCACGCATGAGTCCATCAATGCTGCCACTTGGCCAATCCATCTCGCTGGGGGTCTTTCTCTTTTTCTCTGACCCTCAGACATTACCAACATGATATCCATCTCCAGTGACTGGTCCCTCCTGACAATATGTCTGAAGTAAGAGAGAAGAACTTTGGCCATCCTGGCCTCCAAGGAGCGCTCTGGCTGCACTTCTTCCAAAAGTGATCTATTGGTTCTTTGGCAGTCAATGGCACTTTCAATATTATCCTTCAACACCATAACTTAAAAACATTAATTCTTCTATGATCTTCCTTATTCACTGTCCAGCTTTCACATGCATTTGAGGTTATTGAAAATATAGGGTGTATTTATTATATACCTGGATGACTCCCACTGCAGCAACCCTATCTCCTTATTCCTGATTGAATTATACCATAAGTTCCCTGGCCTCTGGACACTCAGAGCACAACACAGAGAGCACAGGCAGTACAAGAAGGATGTCAGGAATAGATGCATCAACTAAATTCAGAAGCGATTTGCTATTGTTTTAAATGTACACTTCTTTTCAAATTCAATCATGATAAGCAAAACATTTGTTGCAAGTTTGCCTGTTCTTTTACCACAGGGAATGTTGTTGTTGCTGTTAAGTGCCGTCAAGTTGGTTCTGACCCATAGTGACTCGATGTAGGGATTTCCAATGAACAGCTGGTGAGCTTGAACCACCAACCTTACAGTTCAAACTGGTCTTGCAGTCCAATGAGAAGAGTCCAACGAGAAATATTGATGGAATTGGATCTCAAACAGCTGACGGTGGATTTTGCTTGCCTACTTGAAGCAACTAGAAGCAAGTTAGCCAAGACTTCAGTCTTAGAGTCTGAGGCCCCTATCAAAGGCAATAAAATGCCAAAAACAGATTCTAAATGCAGCTGTAAATTCATCAATAGGAGGCAGGGTTAAACACCAAGAATTAGGTGAAAACTGGGGTAGAACAGGAACAAGGAGAGTCCCAAGTGCTGGCAAGGAATATTGGAAGAATTCCTCCAACTCACCCACTTTAGGGAAATTTGTGGACATTGTGTAATAGTATAATATACAGAACATTTCAGAGGTATTTAAGGTTATGAACTAGGACACATACAATAAGCAGAAGCCTAAATTAAGAACTTTCATTGTTATTTTGTCTAATGGTCACAACTACCCTATGAGAATTGCATTATTATTTTCATTTAACATATAAGGAAGGTAAGTCTCAAAAAAGTTATGCAGCTTATACAAATTCAAGAAGGAATTGGTCCCATCCATGTCCTATCTGTGCCTACATTGTCTTCTATCAAACAAATAAATAAACCAGAATTACATAAATCTCAGAGCATTTGACTTTACCTTTGTTTGGTGCTTATTCTGGCTCTCTCTGCCTGTTTCTCTCTGTATCTTTATGTTTGTCTCTCTCACTCTTTCCTCAGCTTCCTCTGAAGGAACAGTCTTTTCGGTATGCCAAAGACAGCATCTCACTTTCCAGAAAAAGAAATGGAGAGAATATTGACTTTGAGTGCATGAATCTTGTTAAATACACAATTATTAAATACAGACTTTAAAAAATGAGGCAGTCATGTTATGTTAATTTGTTGTTTCTCATAATAGCTTGATGATGGCACTAATTCAGGTTGCCTTCCTGTTGAGTTCTAAGTTTATCAATCAATTAAAGTGCCACCATTTCTAAAATGTGTCAATTTTAAGCAGAATATAATGTTTGAAATCAAGATTGTTTGGAAAGAGGGGCCTAAGTACTCTAGAAAGAAAGACAGAATCAGAAAACCTAGACTGATACCTATTTCCTCTCTTCAAGAAATCTAACATAAAACAGGCCAAATAGACAGAGGATACAAATAATAGTGTGGTGCTATAGGATAAGCACAGGGCTATAAGCTCATTTGAATCACAAGGTTGGTGGTTCAAACTCACCAGCCGCTGCTTGGAAACCCTATAGAGTGTCACTATGAGTCAGCACTTAACAACAACAACAAATTAAAAGGGGAACTTAGGGTATGATTAAGTTACAATTGCCATTTCATTCCAAGTTGTGACCACCAATGAAGTAAACCTTAATCTGTGACTCAGCTGACATTCCCAATGTTGTTAAGGATCTGTCAGTTGTTTCCAATTCATAGAGACCCCATATGAGTTTCCGAAGAGCATTTGGTAGGTTTGAACCACTGACCTTGCAGTTTACAGTCCAGTTCTTAAAATATTGTTTTTTCCTGAAAAAAAAAAAAAAAACCAAGACCCTTAGTTTGCCAACTGACACAGTTTCCTTTCTATTTCTAAAGGTCAGACTACCTTTACCTAAACCCCAAAATCTAAGGATTCCATACTTCTACAAGTAGAGTAGAAAAATACCCAACCTCACAAAAAAATGTAGATTTCTGTTATAAGGTAAATGATATGGTCTGGGTGAGCCTGGGTCAGTGAATGAAAGTAAATTGTTCATTGTATTATATGCAAATTTAAATTATGCTAGAGTTTCCCTTCTCTCTGAGTTAGGCAGGTAGGCCCTAGTCTGAGTGAGAAGGTGGTATTTGTTTGTGTGGAAGGAGAAATGAAGGGGAAGGAAGCAGAAGAGAGGAAAAATGCCTAAGACAAAGTCCTTGCTTACAAGAGACTGCTCACAGGCTGGAAGTGACAATATATCTGTCAAAATAAGATCATAAAATAAAAGGAACTCCAGTAGAGTTTTATTTTTGTTTTTCGGGTTTGCCCACCCTGGTCACTTCTCTTTATAGTTCCTTCCCTTCCAATATGTATTCCACGGACGTCTAGACCTGATCCATTTATTATTGAAGTCATGGCCCAAAAGGAAACAAGTGGCAACCTAAAATTAGATAATTCAAGAAGGGTTTAATAAGGAGATTATTTGTAATGGATAGGATTGTACAGCAACCAGGATAATGACCGCAGAGGTGTCAGCAGCAGTAAGCTTGAAGGAAGGAGGAAGGCAGATGTTAGTGGGAATGGAAAGAATAGAGTGGTATATAAAAAAAAGGCTTTTGAGAAGATCAGTGATGCTGGTGAAGGAATAAAGCCTGTGTGAAGCAACCCTACAGAAAGGAAAATGGGAAGAAATAACCCAATTTCACCCTCCTCCATACCTCCCTTTCATCTCCGACTGAGGTCATCATTGGTCAAACCAGCCAGAAATCAGAGCACAAAGGAGACTATTGATGTAGTTCACACAGATCAGACACCTGGAAAGAGAGCAAAGTGAAGAGGGATAGAGAGTGGATCTAGAAAGGGGAGAGAATGTAGATTTCCTTATATAAAGCCATCTGGGTGGTAGGAACATAAAGGAATGTGATTGTTTCCACCCTTGAGGGAACTACAATCAACCAAGACTTAGAAGAAAATTAAACTACAAAAGAGTTGCCAACTCTGGAGAATGCTGTAAGGAATGTATTTCCTTATATCTGTTTCCTCATCAAACCTTCCCTAAGCACCTCCTCTTTGACAGGCAGACTGAGGCCCTGAGGACTTTACATAGCAGGGATATGTAATAAGATACAATCCTTCCTCTATATGAACTCATTATCTGTTTTCAGAGAAAGACATGAAAGTAGTAACCTGCACTACACAAAGCCCCAAGGTCTTCCTTTCAATTGAATCTTCTTTAAAAGCATTCAAATGCCTAGCTCATAAAGCACAATTAGGTCTGTCCATCTTTGCATATATTTGGATGGTAACTGGCTTGGACAGCAGCCTATGTTCATTAAGCTTAGAAACTTCTCATGTCAGTTAATTTGATTAATATCAGAGAAAACTCAATTAGACTTGTCAACTTTTTCCATATGACATTTAATATCTATTAAAATGATGTCACCTTCATCAGCCAGGGGCCTTATTTTCAGTTTCTCTAGACCATCAACTTGAAAATACCAAACACCTAACCCAGCAGGGTAGAAAATATATTCCTTCCCTTCTCACCACACATATTCTTAAAACCAGTCTCATTTAATGACTTGAAAACAGTTTCATGTTAATTTGTGTCTTAATCTCATTTTCCTAGAATACCACATTGGAAAGAAAAATATTCAGGGTCAAAGGTTAATTGTCCAAATACTACTAAAGAGAGAAACAAGGAAAGAGAAGTATTGTACGTAGACAGGGAGAATAGTTAGGTTAGTAGTCGTTATTAAGGTTATTTTTTCATTTACCTAGTTATCACTTCTGAACAGTACATCACTTCCAGGTTAAAAAGACACTGTGGACTTCTCAAAAAAATATTATTGCGGTCTTTAATAAAATAAAAAAGAGTGTGAAACTCTATTCACTAGTACAATCTCTTTATATTAGAAGCTTTAAAGCTCTGTTTTAAGTCATTACAAGATCAATAACATACATGGAAATGCAACTATAACTGCATCATTGTAAAGCAAAAAAAGGAAAGCTCTCTGTATTTAATATCTGTCTGTTTTACTGCTCTACAATGACTTCTTCTGATTCTGGTGTTGCTCAACACTTCACACTCTCTTGGAAAACTCAAGTCAGTGACTCTGAAAAGGGAATATACATTAGATAAATTTGGAAGATTTTTTTTTTTTTTTTTTGGGAAAAATATGAGGGGCTTCAGAAAGATCATGTAAAATGGAATCAAAAGGTATGGACACAGAGGAGATTCCAATCAGTGAGAA
Organism: Chrysochloris asiatica; assembly: GCF_000296735.1. Classification (NCBI taxonomy): domain Eukaryota; kingdom Metazoa; phylum Chordata; class Mammalia; order Afrosoricida; family Chrysochloridae; genus Chrysochloris; species Chrysochloris asiatica. The sequence continues at coordinate 10,598,281 of NW_006408592.1, forward strand.
GAAACTAATTGTGTCTGATTTGTTGACTGTGACACTTATGATCTACTCTGTGGACCTTCACCCAACTCACAATAAAACATTAATAATAATAAAGTAAAAGATAGTGGTATGTGCCCATGAAGTTTTGGAAATCCCTTTGTGTTCATACTCAGATCCTGGTGCTATAGCAAGGAAGGGCTTCACTCTGAAATGTATCTACAGGTAATTGTAATACTTGTTCTCAGACAAGAAACTATTTCCAGATATCCTCTGCTGTCTCAGACTCTGAGCCTTTTCTGTGACTATATAAAAATATTAATTCATGGAATGCCTGGAAAATGTCTAACTCAGATGATGCCTTCTTTGAAACTTAAAAAAAAAAAATCATCTCATAAACAGTTTATCACATCACACTCTCTAGGCAGTACTTTTATGCAAATAATGTATGTTCTGTTTCTTTTTTTAGTAAGTTGTTGTTGTTAAGTGCTATAGAGTCAGTTCTGACTGTAAGTGCACTATGCTAATTTTTTAACAGCACCATGTATAAAAAATAGCATAGAATGCTTATTAAAATACTTCATAGTAGGGTGATGTAATTGGCAAAAGACATAGAAATGCATGGAACACGTGTTATTTGCATAAAATTACAGACCATTCTGCATACTTTTATAATTTCAGCTATCATCCTAGCATTGTATATGCTCATGAAATGTTTGTTGAATAGATTAAATTGAAGGACTATTGAATATATTTAGATGATCAATTACTTCATTGGATTGTTGTTGTTAAGTGTCATCCAATTGGTTCTGATTCATAGTGACCTTGTATAGGGTTTCTGAAGAGTGACAAGTGGATTTGAAGCAATAATCTTGTGGCTAGCAATAATTTCTCTTTCAGGATTATAATATATATATAGAGAGAGATAGAGATAGATAGATAGATAGATAGATAGATAGATAGATAGATTTGTTGTTGTTGTTAAGTGCCATCGTGTCGGGTCCGACCCATAGCGACCCTGTACAGGGTTTCCGAGATAGATAGACATAGATATAGTTATAGATATATTATATCTAGTGATATCGATTGGCAGTGTCAGCATCAATGGGTTCAAGCATGGCAACAATTGTGAGGTTGGCCCAGGATCAGGCAGTGTTTCATTCTGTTGTGCATAGGGTCACAACTCAATGGCACCTAACAACAACAAATATATATATATATATATATATATATATATATATATATATAAACACTTAAAAGTATAATGGCCTAATTCAGGTTCATTTTGGCAGTGTACCAATAAAAATAAACAATTCACAGACCAAAAAAATATATTTTTTAATAATAATTTTACTAGTACCTCTAAGAGTCATGGGGCCCCTGGTGACTTATTGGTTAAACATTCTCTTGTTAAACAAAGGGCTAATATCTCAAGGCCACCAGCTGATCAGCAGAATAATATGGCAGTTGGTTTCCTTAAAGACTTAAATTCTTGGAACCCTATGTGGCAATTTTACTCTATCCTATTTGGTCCTGGGGTGATACTGTAGGATAAGAACTGGACTGCTAACTGAAACCCTATATACACAGTCACTGAGTCAGAAACATTTTCATTTATTTGCTAAAAGTCAGTAAAGAATGGCCAACTGAACCATTGGCATTACTTTTAGGCTTTTGCTTTGTTTTTTCTCTTTCTTCTCTTTTCCTACTGTGTTATATCTTTCTGCCTCTCTGAAGCCATTTTTTCCCCATCCTTACCCTGTAACATGGGTCCTTCTCTTTTTCATTCCTTCTTTCTTTCTTGTTTCCACTGCTTCTCTCCCAACCCCAAATTTAAGAAGCCAATTATCTTTCCTGCCCTCACCAGTTCTCTTCTCAACAATTAGCCATACCCATCTCTGATCCCATCTTGTAACTTGCTCTGTGACTTGGGGAAAATTAATAAGTTAAATTTTATTAGTAAAATTAGTATCAATAATAATTAAGTATTAATAAATATCCATTTATTAGAATAAAATATTAATAAACCAATATTTTAAATAAAGTAAAATTAGTAAATTTAATAGCTTGCCTCCTCATTAATGGATAGTCCTCTGGAAATATATTTTTGACACTTAATTTTATTCTAAAATGGGGGAAAATGTCATAAGAGGGTTATATAATTTTTATTGTATTTTAAATGTTTATATATAATGAATTGGGAGCTCTGGTAGCGTAGTGGTTACGAATCGGGCTGCGAGCTGCAAGGTCAGCAGTTCGAAACTACCAGCGGTTCTGCAGGAGAAAGATGAGACTGTCTGCTCCCGTAAAGATTTACAGCCTTGGAAACCCTGTGTAGGGTCACTATGAGTTGGAAGCGACTCCACGGCACATAATAACAACAATAACAAAATATAATGAATTAACAAATTTAAGGAAAATATAAAGGTATTCCAAAGATAATTACAGGATTCATAAAAATATTTATTCCTGGTGATAGATCACACTGAATATCATTTACTTCAGTACAGTCAATGTATCACTGTGTCTAAACGCATAACCTCATTTGTTGTTGGTGATTGTGTGCTCTGATTTAGTTCTGACTCATAGCCACCCTGTATTGGGTTTCCAAGACTGTAAATCTGTACAGGAGCAGAAAGTCTCATCTTTCTCCTATGGAGCAACTGATAGATTTGAACTGCTGACCTGGTGATTAGGTCATAATCCACGATGCTACCAGGACTCCTTATAACCTCTTTACAGAGAACATTAAAAAGAATAGCTCATGCAAATTTTTCCTCCTGATTCCTACCCCTACTTCTGCTAATTAATATCAGCAAAGAAAATGCACATGGAAATATTTTGTTTCAAATCTAAATTCAAATTATGGCTTTTTGACGTCTTAGTTTTGCAATCTTACGTGAGTATCAAACTCTTGGTCTCGAAGAGCGTTCTCTTACCCTTGAAAAGATAGAGTTATGTTTTCATTCGCTGAAGAATGACTATTTCCTAAGAAGAGAAAATGGATGGAATACTGATAAGAGGGCTTGCCTAGAGCAAGAAAGCAAATACAAAAAGGTCATATGTCAGGGCTTAGAGTTAGATGGCTTATTTCCAGTGACAAATGAGTTACTCACTGGTTGCATGACTCAGGCAAGTTACATAGCCTCTCCAAGATTCATTTTTATCATCTTTTATGTGGTCATAAGGCTGTTAGGAGGATTAAATTATATAATACACAAACATATTAGCTCAACACCTGCAAAGTTTGATCACGAAATGTGTGTATGTGCACTTACTAGAATCTGTGTTTTTGTCATTGCTTGGAGACTCAGCATACTAGGAAGAGATGAAAGAGTGATAAAGAGAAAGCTGGGGGAAGAGATCATGGCAGTGACAACCAATTTGAGGATTAACACAATAATGTCTTCATCTTTGTCTGTTTGGTTGGTTGATTGATGTATCCCAAGCACCTAGAATTGTTTCTAGCATATAATAGGTGTTCAGTGATTGCTATATATCTTCAAACTAACTAATAGGCCTTCTTGCATACAAGTAGATCCTAGATAAATAATTAGATCCTAAGTAGAGAACAGTCGCTGGAGAAGGATGTCATGCTGGGTAAGATGGAGGGTCAGAGAAAAAGAGGAAGACCCCCAACGAGATGGATCAGCCAGGTGGCATCATTGATGGCGTCAAGTGTGGCAGCGGTGGTGGGGTTGGCCCAGGATCGGACATTGTTTCGTTCTGCTGTGCATGGGTTGCTATGAGTCGGTTCCGACTCGATGGCACCTGGCAACAACAACAACAACAACAAGTAGATCCTAGATAAATAATTACTGAATGAAAAAAGAATAATATTAACAACTTGTTTTTATTGAACCTTTATTACAGTTCTAAATACTTTATCTGTGCTCATGTAGTCTAATTTGGACTCCTGGTGTGCTGCTGTGGGTTAAAGCACTGGACTGCAAGGTCAATTTGAACCACAAGGTCTGCAGCTCAAACTCACCAGCAGCTCCTTGGAAACCCTACAGAGGGTTGCTATGAGTCATAAATGACTTGATTGTATTTAACAACACCAGTCTTATTCAGTTTTCACATCTGCCCTGTGCGTTGTTGTCAGTGCTGTCAAAATGGCTTTGACTTATAATGATGCTATACACAACACTGCCCAGTCTTAGGCCACCCTCCCTTTGTTTTTATGTGTGAGCCCATTGATGCTGCCACTGTGTCATTATTTCTTGTTGGGGGCCTCCTTCTTTGTCACTGACCCTCTACTTTACCAAGCATGATGTCTTTCTGCTAAGATTGGTACCTCCTGACCACGTGTCCAAGATACCAGAGATGAAGTCTCATTATTCTTGCTCTAAGGAGCATTCTGTTTGTACTTCTTCCAAGACAAATTTATTTATTCTCTTGGAAGCTCTTGGTACTGCCCGTATTCTTTGCCAACACTATAATTCTAAAATAACAATTCTTCTTTAGTGTTCTTCCATTACTCATCTGTCAATCTCTTGTACTATGGTGCTTGCTGTTACTGAGATACTAGAAACTGTGCCATTGATATTGTAAATACCAGCAGCAGGGTCATGCATGGTGAATAGATCTCAACAGAGCTTTCAGGCAAAGACAGACTAGGAAAAAGGAAAGGCAGACCACTTCTGAACATTTAGTCAATGAAAAACATTTAAATAGTAGTGGAGCATTATCAGATATAGTGCCAGAAGATGAAAACATTATGAATAGCATCCATTAATAATTTGGAACACGCAATGTACGAAGTATGTTGTTGTTGTTAAGTACCATGGAGTCGGTTCCGACTCATAGTGACCCTGCACAGGGTTTCCTAGGCTATAAATCTTTACAGAAGCAGAATGCCTCATCTTTCTCCTGTGGAACCGCTGGTAGTTTTGAACTTCTGACCTTGAGGTTGGCAGTCCAACTCTTAACCACTACCCTACCAGAGCTCCTGTATGAAGTACAGATCTAGGAAAGTTGTAAATTATTAAAAATGAAATGGAACACATACAGATCAAAATCCTAGGCATTGATGAGCTGAAAATCACTGGTATTGGCTATTTTGAATCTGACAATCATATGGTTTACTATGCCAGGAACAACAAATTCAAGAGACATGGCATCATTTTCATCATCAATTCAAGATCTATCTTGAAAAACAATGCTGTCTGTGATCGAATATTATTTATATGGCTACAAAGAAGATGAGTTAATATCACTATTTCTCAGATTTATGCACCAATTATTAAATTCAGCAATGATGAAATCGAAGAATTCTACAAATTCCTTCTTTCTTAAATTGATTAAGCATATAATCAAGATGCATTGATAATTACTGGTGATTGGAATGCAAAGGTTGGGAAAAAAGGATCAGTAGTTGGAAAATATAGTGTTGGTGATAATAATGCTGGATATTGCATGATAGAATTTTGCAAGACCAATGATTTCCTCATTGCAAATACCTTTTTAAACAATACAATAGGCAATTATGCACATGCACCTCACAAAATGGAATACACAGAATCAAAATGACTACATCTGTTTGGGAAGAGACAGTGGAAAAATCTCCATATCATCAGCCCAAACAAGGACAGGGGTTGTTGGTAGAACAGACTATTAATTGCTCACATGCAAGGTCAGGCTGAAGCTTAAGGAAATGAAAACAAATATAAGAGAGCCAAAATATGATTTTGAATATATACCATCTGAATTTAGAGTCCCTCTGAAATACAGGTTTCATGTATTACACACTAGTGACTGAAGACCAGAAGAGTGGTATAATGACATCAAGAGCATCATACATGCAGAAGAAGGTTATTAAAGAGACAGGAAAGAAAGAAAAGACCAAAATGGATGTCAGAGGATATTCTACAACTTGCTCTCCAGCATAGAGATGCTAAACTGAATGGAAGAAATGAGAAAGTAAGAACAAACATAAAATCTCAAAAGGCAGCTTGAGATAACAAAGTCAGGCATTATAATGAAATGTGCAAAGACCTGGAGCTAGAAAACCAAAAGGGAGAACACACACAGTATTTCTCAAGCTTTAGTTTACAATATTGCAGGATTCAATGAGCAAAATATCAAATGATATAGAAAGCGTCAAAGAAGATGGAAGGTATACACAGATGCACTGTACCAAAGAGAAATGGTCTATATTCAGCCATTTCAAGAGATAGCATGTGATCAAGAATCCATGGCACTGAAGGAAGAAGTCCAAACTACACAGAAGGCAGTGTTGAAAAACAATGCTCTAAGAATTGATGGAGTACATATTGAAATCTTTCAACAAACTGATGAAGTACTGGAAGCATTAATTCATCTATATCAAGAAATTTGGAGGATAGCTACCTGGGCAAATGATTGGAAGACATCC
>NW_006408592.1:10604817-10606232 GCF_000296735.1 Chrysochloris asiatica
TTGAAAGCAGAGAATACCAAAAAGATGTTTACTTGTGTTTTATTGATTATGCAAATGTTTTCTGCTGAGTGGATCAGAAACAGCTCTGGGTAACATTGCAAAAACATGAATATTCCAGAATACTTGATTTGTGCTCTTGAGCACATAAACCAAGAGGCAGTGATTTGAACAGAACTAGAGAATACTGAATGGTTTTAAATCAGGAAAGTTGTAGACCAGTGCTGAATCCTTTCACCTTACTTGTCCAATCTCTATCGTTTGTGAATAATCAGAATAAACTGGATTATATGAAAAGCATGACATCAAGATTGGAGGAAGATTCTTTAATAACTTGTGATACACAAATGATACAAATTGCTTGCTAAAAGTTAAGATGACTTAAAAATACTTACTGATGAATATCAAAAACCTCAATCTTCAGTATGGAATACATTTCAGTATACAGAAAACAAAAATCTTCATAACTCAGCCAATAAATAACATGATAAATTGAGGAAAGGTTGAAGTTATCAAAGACTTCATTTTGCATGGATTCACAATCAACACTCAGGGAAACAATGGCTAAGAAATAAAATGACATATTTCATTAAGCAAATCTGCTGCACAAGATCTCTTTAAAGTGTTCAAGAGCAAAATCATCATTTTGAGAACTAAGGTGTGCCTGACTCAAACCGTGGTATTTTCAGTCACCTCATATATGTGTGGAAGTTGGACAATGAGTAAGGAAGACTGTAGAAAAATTGAGGCATTTGAGTTATGGTGTTAGAGAAAAATATTGAAAGTACTATGGACTTGGGTCAGAAGAGCAAACAAATCCAGTTTGGAAGAAGTGCATATAGCCATAATACTTCTTAAAAGCCAAATGGCAAGACTTTGTCTTTTATACTTCAGGCTTATTACCAGGAGGGGCCAGTCATGTTTGGGGAAGTGGAAAGTCAGAAAAAAAGAGGAAGACCCCCTACAAGATGGATTGTCACAGTGGCATCAATAGTGGTCTCAAATGTAACCATAATTGTGAGGATGATACAAGACTGGGCAATGTTTCATTCTGTTGTACATAGGTTCACTATTTGGTAACCATCTCAATGGTACCTAACAACATCAGCAATAAAACAGCCTTCCTCATTCATTGTTTGACTTTTACATGCATATGAGTGATTGAAAAATACCATGACTTGGGTCAGGCACACCATATTCCTCAATATGCCCTCTTTGTTCTTTAACATTTTAAAGAGGTCTTTTGCAGCAGATTCTCCCAGTGTAATATGTAGTTTGATTTCCTGACTACTGCTTCCATGAGCATTGATTGTGTGCCCAAGCAAAATCAAGTCTCTGATAACTTAAATCTTCTCTCCATCTGTCATAATGTTAAGAAGCCCTCGTGGTACTATAAGATAAGCACTCAACTACTAACT
>NW_006408592.1:10606547-10644591 GCF_000296735.1 Chrysochloris asiatica
CAACGTACTGAATGAAGCCTAGCATCTTTGATTTCAGCAGTAAGTACTTCAAATCTTCTTCACTTCCAATAAATAAGTTTGTATCATCTGTATATTGCAGGCTATTAATGACTCTTCTCTTAATCTTGATGCTATGTTCGTCTTCATATAATCCAATCACTCAGCATACAGACTGAATAAATAATGGTGAAGGGATACAACCCTGGTATACACTTTTCCTGATTTTAAATGATTCAGTATTTCTTTGTTGTGTTCTAACAACTGTCTCTTGGTCTCTTGGTCTATGTACAGGTTTCTGTTGAACACAACCAAGTGTCCTGGAATTCCCTTTCTTTGCAATGTTATCCATAGTTTGTTATGATACACACAATTGGATGTCTCTTTGCATTCAATAAAGCACAAGTAAACGTGTTTCTGTGATGTAGGTGCTTGTGAAATTCTCATTTGCTGATTAAGGAAATGAGTTAAAGATCAGTAATGTGTGTTAACAAAGCAGTAATGCCAAAATTTGAACCAAGTCACAGAGACCCAGACAACATGAGCCTTAAAAATACTACTCATTTTCCTTGCTTCTGGTTTGAAGTTTAATAAACTGTATGAAAAATGCACTGGTTTAGGAATAGGAAGACATTCAGCTTATACAGCTGTAATTAAAGAACATACTTGTCCTCCCTATCACAAATAATTATTTTGGACATCAATTAATATGAAATACCATAGAATATGTTACATTTTACACTCTTTACAATATAACTGAGAGAACATGGACTGTGGAATTCACACATCTACATTCAAATTTTGGCCCCTTTTTATTGGTTTTATAGCCTTGGGCATATCATTCTGCATTGCCTTTCTCATCTGTAAGATAAGACTTATGCTCACTTTTGGAGGCTGTGATAACCATAAATTAGATGCAGTTGTTGTTATTAAATGCCACTGAGTCAGTTCTGATTCACAAGAACCCTGTGTACAGGGTTTCCTAGGAGCAGCTGGTGAGTTTGAACCAGCAACCTTGTGGTTTCAGTGATTTATCCCACAGTGCCACACCAGGACTCCATAAATATGACAGAACATGTGAAAAGCCAAAAAACATTGCATAGTACATGTAGAAAGCATGGATGAAATTCCATCTCTTTCTATGTGGCTGGTTTTATATACTCTATGTCAATAATTAATAAGCGGGTGTTTTAGTTTAAGTATAGCAGAACTGTGATTATATATTGAATATTTACAATGCACATCTCTGTTACGGAAACTCAATAAATAGAACTCCCTTACCTCTGCAATCCCTACTCCCTTGACATCTCACAGGGTCCACCTCCATTTCATCCTCAGTGTAGTGTGATCTAAGCTCTCCCTCTGATTTCTTTCTGCTTCATCATCTGTAAAAGTAGCATGTGCATCCAGACTTAACGTTTTCATGACTATTTCTGGTATCATTTGCACTGATGTTAGCCACACAATGACTCCTGTCTGCATTGTTAAAGATCTGGAGTTTGCTGAGAGGAATAGTAGAAGTATTAGGGCCTAGTTCCCTGATTGCCATTAAGAAAACATGCAGTGTGAAGTTTAGTGGAGTGGGACTCTGGGGCCTGATTCACTCAGCCTACAAGCCTCTCTGTGAAGATTTTAGCTTTTGTCTTCCATTTTCACATTTTGCTCAGAGAAAAGTGCTGACCCACTTGACTAAAATATAAACTTTAGAGCATTTAACAACTCATTACATCTCCTTTTCCTCACTTCACTTGCAGATCGAGTTCATTATAGTAAAACTGGAGGGAGTTCTATAATAAAGACATACATACACATTCATCCTCTACTTAAAGAAAACACAATACAGAATAAGCATCCTATGTGTGGACCATTGATTATCAACAGGGATAATTTTCTTTCTCCCTTTCCTACTCCCAGACCAGAGACATTTTGCAACGTCTGAAGAAGTTGAGGCTTTTATCACTGAGGTGGTGCTATTGTATTGAGTAGGGAGAGGCTAGTGATGGTGCTAAATGTCCTACAATGCACAAAGCAACCTTCTCACAAGAAAGTGTTATCCAGCCCCAATAAGCAATGTCAAAGTTGAGAAATCCTGGTATACACCAAATTGAAAGTGTTTTATCCACTACTCTGTTTTGAAATCTCTATATAAGCCACCCTGGAAGAGACTCGATGTTAAGTCTTTCACCATTTTATTTTCCTACCTCAAAGAACTCAAGACCAATTTTGGTTGCCTTTGAAGTCATGTATGCCTAGGTTTGAATCCTACCTCCACCACATTTTAGACAAAGTGCTTCACATTTCTGATGCTCTGCTTTCTCATCTGTAAAAGTGAGATGGTAATACCTACTTGGGAAATCTGTTGCACGCATTAAATGGGGTCATGTACTGGGAGTTCAGATACTCTCTCATGAATATATATCTTTATAATAATTAAATAACCTGAAATGACCAGCAGAGAGACTTCATAAAGTTTACCTAGAAGGTAAGACAGAAGCACTAAACATGTAACTAGGTGAATTAAGTGGGATGTCCCAAGAAACCATGACCCTAAACTTCTTCACCAAGGAACCAAATCCCACAAAGTATTTGGTTGCATATAAGCAGCTTCAGTAACGATGCTTTTATTTTGTCATTGTTTTAAAAACATCTATCACACAACTCTTGCCAATCTAACTTTTTATAAGTATGCAACATACTGCCAACAACTGCATTAATTAGCTGTGCAATCCAACACATAACAAATGTGATTTCTACATGATCGTATACTGAAACTCAGTGTTCCATAAGCAAAAACCTTCTTTCCCCCTCCTTCCCAACCTGCCAATCAGTAAGAAATGTTAGTCAAGATATGTTTGACTGTTCTCATCTTTTTATATAAGTGAGGTCATGCAAAATGTGGGGGGCAGGAAGGTAGAACTTCAAAAGTTTCTGAAGAAAATAGAATTAAAAGACAATGGAATTTTTCTACAAACTTTTTGATGCCCTTTCATATTTGTCTTTTGGTGACTGACTTATTTCATTCAGTATAATATCTTCAAGTTCCATGTATATTGTAGCACATATCCATACTTCTTTCTCTTATAGGCTGAGTAGTATTCCCCTATACAAAAACACCATGAATTGTTTGTCCATTCATTTATTGTTGGACATTTAGGTTTTTTCTACCTTTTGGCTGTTGTGAACAGTCATACAATGAACACTGAAAATAATGTCTCTATTTGTGTCTCCTCTGCTTTCAAGTCTTTTGGGTATATATGTAGGAGTGGAATCATTGGTAATTATATTTTTAGTTTTTTGAGGTACTGCCAAACTATTTTCCACAATGGCTGTACCAGTTTTCATGCTTACCTGCAGTGGATGAGGCTTCCAACTTCTACATCTACTCAGTATCATTTTCTATTTTCTATTTTGTTGTTATTGTTGTTTTAGCTATCCTATTGGGTGTGAAATGATATCTCATTGTAGTATTGATTTGCATCTTTCTGATGGCTAATGATATTCAGAATCTGTTTTTATGGTTAGTGGTGATTTGATTATCCTCTTTAGTGAGATGCCTATTTAAATTATTCATTTTATGGTTGGGTTATTTGTCTTTTTGTTGATAAGTTGCTGGAGATATATATACATATATATGTTGTGTTGTGTTGTTGAGTACCATGGAGTTGGTTCCAACTCACAGTGACCCTGCACAGGGTTTCTGAGGCTGTAAATCTTTAGAGGAGCAGAGCGCCTCATCTTTCTCCTGTAGAACCACTGGTAAGTTCGAACTGCCAACCTTCAGGTTAGCAGCCTGATTCATAACCACTATGCTACCAGAGCTCCTTATACATATATATGTATTAGGTATTAAATTTTTATCAGATAGTTTCCAAAGAAAATATTATTTTGAAATAATCTTTGAATCTTAAACAAAAAATGTCATGGAAGTCTTCTTAATACCAAACAATAGGTAAGCTTAACTAGTAGAAAATGACTGCTGTGAGCATCGTGTTTTTGTAAGACCTTTCTCGCTAGGATCAAATTGACAACAAAACTGTAAAGATTAGATATGAGCCTTAGGGAGCAGGGAATTTGTTAGTGGGGAAGAACCAACTCAGAAAAGAAAAGTGAGATTGGTTGTACAGCTTGAAGAGAGGAATTAGTGTCACTGAATTGAACCTGTAGAAGCTGTTGAATTGGTTCATGTTCTCGTATGTCAACAACAACAATCAATAAAATAAATGATCTTTAAAAACTATGTACTTGCTCAATGATGTTCCAGTGAAGATTCAAAGTCCTCTTCCTATTTAAATACAACTTTCATCTATAAGAGAAGCAAAGAATTTTGTATGAGCCTTCCCAAGAGTCACATAACCTACCTGTTGTTAAATGCCATCAGGTCAATTCCAAATCATAGAGACCCTATAGAGGGTTTCTATGGAGTGATTGGTGCATTTGAACTGCTGATGCTGTCATTAACAGTCCAGTATTTATCCTGCACTGCCACACAGTGACCTTCATAGGAATATGGGAAACACTTCCTCGAGGGGATAACTGACTTAAGTTTGAAATTTTATGATTGAAAAAGAATTTTCTAATATAGTCTCAAAAGAATCTTGATTGTTCTCCTTTCTCTCTAGACTCAGTCATTCAATAAACTGTTCATAGTCATATCATTAGCAATTGTATTGATGGTTTAATTAAAATTTTAACATTCCATCCAATTTTATCCACCTGCTGTTGTAAATCACTCATATTTCTAAAGCACAGAATGTTCCCTTTTTAAGAGTTGGCCATATCTGCTGTGGTTGGAACACAAAGTCATGAAAGGCTTTGACAATGGAGCTTGGCACATATCCATTGATATGAGTTCATGGCACGTATGTGACTTCCACATATTCAGATAGTATAGGCCCAGAAAGATATTCTTAATTACAATAATTACAGAGAATCTTTAGTTCCAAGTATTTACTGTTAGTAGTGTAAGGTCAACCATCTCATTACGTATGAATCTATTTGTCCTTTTAGCAACAGGGTAGATGGCTTTAGATCAATTTATTATTAGCCTGCAGTTTCCTATTCCTGATACATATTATTGAACTAACATTGGAGTAGCAAATTATTTTTTAAATGGGAAATGTTATGACCTTTATATGGTCACTAAGTAATGATATTCCTGATTTTTAGGTATTATAGTAAGAAAATCAAGGGAAGAGATAAAACTCCAAAATTCCAAAGGGCACAAAAGGATCTGGTGAAAGAAAGATTGGAAATAACTCCAGAGATGCTACCTGAGGTTGGAGTTCATTTCTATTGTGACTCTCTTGACTTGTATTCAGCTGATGGGTATACAGAAGATGTGCATTCAATGTATGCAGATCTTTCTCATGCTCTGCTTGCTCTGAGCTCTTCAGGAGCAGGAATAGGATTTGAATCATTGTATTACACCCAGTACCCAGCACGATGCCTGGTACACAATACATAGCAGCTTACAATTTGTTGAATAAATTATTTTTGTATGAGTTCATATTAGAATGCAATCGCAGTGGACACTGTATTGAGTCACGGAGTTGAAGGGATTATTCATCAGATGTTAGTAGTGTGGCCTTCAGCTTTTAATTAGCTACAGGTGCTGTATGATAAGCATTGAACCAAAAGGTCAATTTGAACCATAATTTTGACAATTCAAACTCACCAACTGCTTCTTCCAAACCCAATATAAGGTTGCTGTGAGTTGGAACTGACTCCACAGTACTGAACAACATGGATTGCCTAGGTTAAAGAGAGTCACCTTCTCCAAGGCCACACCTCCTCACCTTGGTAGATACATTTAATGATTTGGGTTATAAAGATATGGCCCTCTGTCTCAAGAGGGGTAATTCTAAAGGACCATTATAACTTCAGACCACTCTGTGGAGTAGCTGAAGCCTTTGTTATGAAGTACCACACTTTCTTTCAGTATTAGTGTTTCCTTCAGCTCCCTTCCATGGATATTAATCCCAAGGGATTCGCAAACAACTCTGCAGACTAATCCACATTTCAGAGCATTCCTCTGAGAGAACATCAAAACAAGAACAAATTCAACAATACAAATGAATGTACAATGATTGATTAACTCTCCTGTGTAGTCACTTCCCATTTTTTATTTTACTGAATCCCAGCAACCCACTGTGGTATTAGATATTACAGTTTTCATTTCACAAAAGAGAAAACTGAGCTGAGAAAGGGAGGTATCTGGGAATTAAAATTATAGTTTTCTGACTCTAAAATATCAGGTCCTTGCATTTTTGTGTGTGACATTCCATGTTAAGTGTATAGAGAGGTATCATTCTTCTACTAACAGAAGACTAATAGAAACCTGGAAGTTATTCAATGACTTTTATGTCCTTAGGGTAATGTGTAACAAGTCCTGACAAATAAACTGGTTATGACAGAATTGTGTAAGGAGAGCAGCTTTTAAGTGCATACTACTCTCCAGAATTTCACGGAGTGTTTACTGTGTGAAAACATGTATTTCAAACCTTGCAGAGATTCTTTGAATCAGAATTTGACAAAAGGATTTGTTCATTCATCCCACAGATTGTGAGCATCTAGGATTTCTCAAGCACTGTTCTACACCATGAAGACAAAAGATATAATAAGATAAACAAGGCACTCTGTTCTCATGGGGCTTACATTCTAGAGAACATAGGCCAATAGTCACATTATCAACAATAATTAAATAACATGACACACGGCAGAAAGCAAACAAATAGATAGGGTCTTATGATAATCGCCAAAGTCAAGAGGCAATCATTTCAGTGTGCGGGTATTCAGAAATAACCTCCCTAAGATAAGACATGAGAGAGAAGAGGAGTTAGATTCTTGAAAGACTAGAGAAAAGGATTCAAACAAAGCAAACAGCATGTGCTGGTGTGGCACTATAGGATAAGCACTCGAGAATAAGGTGGGTTTGAACAGCAAAGATGGTGCTTCAAACTCACCAGCCACTCATCAGAAACCCTAGACAGGGCTGTGGTGAATAAGAACTGACTTAATGGCACTTTACAACAACAACAACAAACAGCATGTGCAAATACCCTGAGAGAGAGAAAGAATGTAGTCTGTGGGTGTACCCTAAGGCTCACACCTGGCCCTTTTGCTTCTCTGTCTTTATTCAGGTCCTTAATGATCTCATTTACTTTCCTCATCTTGTACAGTATTTACACAGAGACTGTTCCCACGTTTATCTTTCTAGCCCTGATCTCTTTCCTGAGATCCTCCCTCCTACATCTAGCTACCTACTCAAAAGCTAGCTGTGTATGGCTAACATTGTTGTTAAGAACCATTGAGAGGGTTCTAATACTGACCTTACGTACAATCGAATGAAACACTGCCTGAACATGCACTATCCTCAAAAGTGTTCATGTGTGAGCCCATTGTAGCAGCCACCGTGTGAATCCATCTGACTTAGGGTCTTCGTCTTTTTCACTGACCCTACTATATTTTTCATTATCTTCTTTTGCTTTTTTGTTATCTATAACAGTTATCCCATCAAGCATTGCATATTTATTTGTTTATTATTTGTTTTCCTCACTGAAATGTAAGCTCTTGAGGGCAGGAATATTTTTAATCACTGCTAGAGAGGAGTGTCTGCTGCATAGGAGTTAGTTGGTTCTACTGAATGAATAAATGGACAGAAAGGAAGCCAATGTAGTTCAACAAGTAAGCAGTGGAAAGAGCAGACCATAGTAGGCAGCAGGCAGAGAGGAGAGCCTGTTGCCAGAAAGTATGCTGTGGAGTTTGTGTTTTCTTTGAAAGGGCAATAGGAAAGTCTTTTAATCATTCTATGGAGTAGAGTTATAGGATATAAACTGTGCTTCTGAAATATTACTTCATGTGCTTTGTACAAAATTAGTGGAAGCAGAGCAAGAGTGGAAATAGGGAAATAAGTTAAGAAATAACTCAGACAAAAAAGTGAGGATGGGCAAAGGTTCGAGTAGTGACCATGAAAGATACAGAAAAGTAGATGAATTTAGGGTCAGTTTCAGAGACAGAAACAACAGGAACAGATATTGGAATGAATTTAGGGGTCGAGGGACTGGTCAGTGAGGAACAGAGAAAAGAAGGAAAATAACCTAGACAACTCTTCAATGTTTTGGCTTGAACACCTTGTAAATGCGATGTTGTTTATCAGGAGAGAATGACTGGGAGAAGAATCACTCTTTGCCTTGGGAGGTGATGGGGGTATAGGGATTAAAAACACTGTTTTAAAAGCTATTTTGAGATGATCTTGAGATACTGGGATGATGTTACAGAGTCCTTGGATTTATGGAATGGAGAGAGATCTCAATTCCATATATCCATGTTATATATTTGTGATTCATCGACCTATGGATGACACCTAAAATCATGGGACCAGACAAGATTATATATTTGGTCTCATGACTTTAGAGGAAGAAGTAAATAGAGAAGATTTATCTTATGCTTTCACCGCCCCCCCCCCAAAAAAAAAAAAAAAAAAAAAGGTGAAATGAGAAACCTAGGCATCATTTTAACTATTTCCCAAGCAGATGATGGAAGTATAGGTGGTGGAAAATAGTCTAATGGAATCTGAACTATAAAAACAAGTTCATAATGATAATAATAATATATTAAGGAAGGACTCAAGGTCACAGATTTGCCAGTAAAAGACATTTCATGTACTTGATTTAAATCTGGGTTTGCATAGGAAGAACTCATTTTTATTTAGCATCTGTGTTACAGGTGAAGAAATTAGCAAAGCTATTTGAAGATGCAATTATTTAGTTGTTAAATGTCATTTGCTTCTATTTAAGAATTTTATACATCAATTGCTTTTATTAAGAGTATTATTACTAATATTAATATTTTAATTGGTATTTTTTGGGCAAAGACTGATAGAAATTTTGAGAGGTAGAGGAACTAAAACGCTCTCCCTCCAATCCAGGATTTGCTATCATCCCTACATGACCAAAAGAACATGCAACAAACTCAAACAAATTGGAAAGTCAATGGGATAAGCACTGGAGAACTTAAGTATAAGTCATGCTCTCAGGGAGATAAGGAATAGTATTACATCAACAAAACAATAATGGATGGTTATGAAACAAGAACAGACCGTTATAAAGAAAGAGCTAAAAAGAACATAGTTGTTGTTGTTGTTAAGTACCATCGAGTCGGTTCCGACCCATAGCGACCCTGTACAGGGTTTCCGAGGGTGTAAATCCTTATGGGAGTAGAAAGCCTCATCTTTCTCCCGCGGAGCGGCTGGTAGTTTCGAACCGCTGACCTTAAGGTTCGCAACCCGATTCGTAACCACTACCCAAATTTTAAAATGATAAAATGAAGAAATTATAAGATTAATACAATAATCCACTGATCTCATCAGAACAATATTTAAGTTCGTAATGGCAAATATGTATTTTCAAAATTTAATATAAACTTGGAAACATGAATGTTACCATTCCTGAGAAATACTGTCAGTTGTTTCTTCTTATGTGACAAATTCACTTCGTTTACCTTTTAGAAAATGTCTATAAAATGCCAAACTCTGTATATCCAGTTTTTTATTCTTTTTTTTTTTTTTTTTTAATTAAAAGGTTGTTGCATGAACTCAATCCAAGCCTGTACTAAAACAATTACTCTGGTTCCTTTTCTGAGACAATATACTTTGGTTTGTAGAAGAAACACCGTATGAGTACTTTCCATTTCCTTACACAGAATATCAAAAATACGTGCATCAGTGGTTGAGATTTAATAAAAAGAATGTATTTCTCTGCTACATCCAAAATGTTATTTATAAAAGGAACTTATTTTTTATTATGTAGTTTTGTGCAAATATTAATTTATTACTAACTTTGGAAGAGGTTTACACCAATTTCTTTTACAACATCATTGCAAATGTCTATGCAGTAAAAATTCAAATGATGATTTAGTATAATTATGAAAAATAGTTTTGACCTCACTGATTCCTAAACAAATGAAGAAACTAAAGTGTTTAGTAAGGAAAGAGAGGGCATAAGGGTGTTGTGTTAAAAATAATAGGATCAAAAAAGGTCTTGAAAGGGTCAAATTGTTGGAGTGATACTTGAGAATGTGACCTGAAAGTTTAGAAAGTAGTTAGAGAATGTGATGTTTGGGATCAGAGTTTCAGAAATGATGCCTACCCTTGAGATGACTAAGGCCACAAAAGTCTAAGATTAAGTAGTAAAAGTGTCTGAATATACATGATTGAATAAAGGTTGTTAATTACCAATAGCAAACCAAGATATAAATGTATACAACATAATATCTTTAACTTATTGCATCCATTAGAGAGTTTGGAATTATACAGTTGTCATTGTTGGTAGGTGTTGTTAGGTGTCATAACTCATAGTGAGTTACAGCAAAACTAAACACTGCCCCAAACTAAACACCTCACAAAGATTGCTACGCTTGAGCCCAGTGCTGCTACCACTATGCCAATTCTTGTAGTTGGAGGTCTTCCTCTTTATGTCCGACCCTAAACATTACCAAACATGATATCCTTCTCCAGGGACTGGTCCTTTCTGATAATATGTCTGAAGCATTGGAGACAAAGTCTGGTCATCCTGGTTTCCAAGGAGCACTCTGGCTGTACTACTTCCAACACAGATCTGTCTGTACTTTTGGCAGTCTATGGTACTTTCAATATTCTCCTCCAACACCATAACTCAAATACATCAATTCTTTGATAGTCTTCCTTAATCACTGTCCAACTGTCAAATGCAAATGAGATATTTGAAAATACCTTGGCTTGGATCAGGCACACCTTAGTCCTCAAACTGACATCTTTGTTCTTGACCACTTTATAGAGGTCTTGTGCAGCAGATTTGCTTAATGCAATACATCATTTGGTTTCTTCACTGCTGCTTCCATGAGTGTTTCTCCATTTATATGGATGTTACTTATTTGTCCAGTGGTGAAAAGGTTGGTTTTCTTTGCATTCAGATGCAACCCATACTAAAGGCTGTGGTCCTTGATCTTCATCAGTAAATATTGTAAGTGCTTTTTCACCTAAAGCAAGCAAGGTTATATCATATGCATATTGCTACTTGTTAATGAGTCTTCCTCCAATCCTGATACCATGTTTTTCTTCATATAATGCAATTTCTTGATTATTTGCTCAGCATACACATTGAATAGGTGTGAACACCATTCCTAATTTTAAATAATTTGGTGTACACTTGTTCTTTTAGTTTCTTGGCCTATGCACAGGCTTTTCATGAGCATAATTAAGTATTCTGGAAAATTCATTCTTAGCAATGTTGTCCATATCTTGCTATGATCCACACAATCAAAAGCTTTTGTGTAGTCAAAAAAGGACAAGTAGACATCTTTCTGGTATTCTCTACTTTCAGCCAATATCCATCTGACATCAGCAATAATATCCCTCATTCCATTATTCTACATCCTCTTCTGAATTGATCTTGGACTCCTGGAAGTTGTGTGTCAATGTATGGTGACAGCCATTTTTGCATTATCTTTAGTACAACTTTACTTGCATGGGATATCAATTATATTGTCTAATGATTTCCATATTCCATTGGGTCATCTCTCTTTGGAATGGACACAAATACAGATCTCTAACAGTAAGTTGGCCAGGTAGTTATTTTCCAAATTTCTTGGCAGAGATGAGTGAGTGCTTCCAACGCTTCATCATTTTGTTGAAAGGTTTCAATTTGTATTCCACCTATTCCTGGAGACTTGTCCTTTGCCAATGCCTTCAATGAGCATTAGACTTCTTCCTTCAGGATCATTGGCTCTTTATCAGATGCCACCTCTTGAAATGGTTGAACATCATCATTTCTTTTTGGTCCAGCGACTCTGTGTATTCCTTCCATCTTCTTTTGATACTTTCTGTATCATTCAATATTTTGTCCATAGAATCCTTTAATATCTCACTGTGAGAAATGCTGAGTTTTGGTTTTGTAATATTTGACTTTGTCTTCTTGAGCTGACCTTTAAAATCTTGTAACTCTTCACTTCTTTCATTTGCTTCAGCATATGTACCCTAGAGAGCAAGTTTCATAGTCTCTTCAGACATCCATTTTGGTCTTTTGGTTCTTGGTTGTCTACTTAGTAACCTTTTGCTTTCTTCCTATATAATGACCTTGATGTCGTCCCACAACTCTTCTGGTCTTAGGTCCTTAGTGTATAATGTATCAAATATATTCTTCACATACCTTAAATTGCATATGAGCAATTGATGTTTTTTTCCACAGTGTGCCCCTGACCTTGTTGGGCTTTTCCACCATCTCTTTCCACAGATGTAGTCAGTTTGATTTCTGTGAATGCCATCTGGTGATGTCCATGTGTATAGTCATCTTTTATGTTGTTTTAAAAAGGGATTTGCATGAACAAGTCCTTGGTCTTGCAAAATTCTATCATGCTATGTTTCTATCACCAAGGCCATATTTCCCACTATGGATCCTTCCTCTTTTATTCCAACTTTGGCATTCCAATCACCAGTAATTTTCAATATATCCTTATTGCATGTTTGAACAATTTCAGATTGAAAACTTTAGTAGAATAATTCAATGTCTTCTTCACTGGCTTTAGTATTTGGTGCATAATTTTAAATAATAATGGCATTAACTGGTCTTCCTTGTAGATGTATGGATATTATCCTATTACAGATAGAGTTGTACTTCAAGATAAATATTGAAATGTTCTTTTTGATGGTGAATATTATGCCAATCTTCTTCAATTTGTCATTCTGGTATATTAAACCATGTAGTTGTCTGATGCAAAATTACCAATACCAGTCCATTTCAACTCACTAATACCTAGGATATCAATGTTTATGCACTACATTTCATTTTGACAATTTCCAATTTTCCTAGATTGATACTTCATCCATTCCATGTTCTGATTATTAATGGATTGTACAGCTGGTTCTCCCTATTTGTTGCTGTTAGTTGCCACCAAGTTAGCACCAACTCATGGTGACCCCAAGTACAGCAAAACAAAACATTGCCTGGTCCTCCTTCATTATCATCAGAATTGTTACTTCTTGTGTAGTTTTATATTTGACATTTTGTGCAGCAGTATCTCTCAGCAGTATCTCTGCCCAAATCCTATTTAACCACTTTAGTTTACTTAGCACGGCACACAACTGAGTTGTTTTTTTTAAGTGCATCAAGTTGTTTCCACCTCATAGTGACCTTGTTTAGGGTTTCCAAGAAGTAGCTAGTGAGTTTGAACCACTAGCCTTGAGGTTAGCAGTCTATTGTGTAACCTACATTGTTGAGGCATTAATGGATTTATGCTTCTGACCCAGGCATTTCCCAGCAGCACTCCAGGTATTAGGATAAGGGGAGCCAAAGCTGATATTTTTGGAAATAGTATAATATATAAATTCATGCATGTTCACCCCCTCCACAATACAGAATTCCTTAAGCAAGCATTCTATGGATATTTGCTTTATTTTCCCTGTATTTCCTTTGTATTATCTAAAAGATGCTATTGTTTGCAATGCATGATCTATCTATATGTTAATAATATTTTCCTTTGAAAATATTATTTTGAATGTGTGCCCTAGGTCTACTAGTACTTTAAGGATTATCGTTGCTTGCTCAACCCGTGAGGGTTCTGAGAGACTAAGGTCCACCTCTGTACTTCAGCACTTGTTTTTTAGCTAAGAATGTCTCATGAACATCAGTTCCTTAATAAATATTCCTAAATTAGAAAATGGAGAGCTTTTCTCTTGTATTGTTCTGTATCTCCCATTAGTAGAATGTGGGAAGGGAGAGTTGAGAATCCAATAATGATTGCATGTATGTATGGACATATACATGTATGTGTGGTGATACTGAACCAAACTGACCAGAGTATCACTTCGAAATGGTGAAAGTTCATTTCATAAAATAATAAGTAGAGAATGAGAAACAAAGAAAGTTATGAATTTAAGAAAAGGAAACAAAAGGAATGGGGCAATCCTCTTTAAAAGGCCGATATGGAGTATTTGTGACTGGCCAGCTTTTGATGGTCTCTGGAAGTTAACATTGTACTTAAGAGATCAGAGGAAGAGAAACACTCATATTTAGTGATGGAATTTTTGTTATGTTGAGCATATCCTTGAATTGGACAGAGATATATTTGCATCATATCTGTCTGTATGAAAAATGAGGTCATGAGTATCTAATCATTGGGTTGGATATCCCAAGAGGTATGATATGAGATCATTTTACTTTTGTAAGAATAAAAATATACTGTACCATGATTTGAATGTTTTTTTAGACCATTGATGGTAGTTAGAATCTCTAATAAACTAATGGAATCCTGTTGTGGTGCTGAAGAATAAGCACTGCACTGCTAAAGGGAAGGTCGACAGTTCAAATCCACCAGCTGTTCCTCTGAAATCACATACAGGGTTTCTATGAGTCCAAAACAACACGATGGCAATAAACAACAAAAACAACAGTAAACTAATAGTATTTCTTCAACAACAGGTATCTATTGAGTATCCACTATGGACTTGGCACTGGGCTAGAGTATGAGTAAAGCAGTCTTTGCCTTCATGTAGTTTCCATTCTAGGGATCAAGGTAATTTGTCCCAAGTATGATGTTCTCAGGCTACATGATTTATACATGAAGACAAAGAAGGGGATTCAAAAAAGAGTTATAGAAAAATCTATTTGAAAGGTAATGGAATTTTTCTGTGAGCCTTTTCAAACTGCTTCACAAATCATAATGTATTTGTACTTACAGTCATTACCACATTTAATATTTTATCTCATATTTTATTGACATCAGTTAACCTATATTTGCAGTTGTGCAATTGAAAGTCCGTGGTAAAGATTGAAATATTAGAATAGACCAAGACGAAGGGCTAGATAGTTTTGCAAAATTCGAGTTCCAGTGAAGGGCCCAACATATAGGGGGCATACAAAGTCTTTTTCTTTCTGTTTTACCTCTTTTACTTAGAAAATTGTAAGGACTGCCCCTTCTTTTAAATGAAGTGATGTAAAAACACATATAAAAAGACTGTGGAAAACAAGTCTTAAAATATGTATTAATATGAGTTGTTTTATTCAAGTGGCTAGCCCAGTTTAGCTTTACCATAAAGAAAGGAAAAGGGAGGATGAGATCCCCTTCAGACGAGATTAACTGTCAATCACTTTTTCTGTCAAGTGACTAAAGGGCAAAGGGAAGTGCAATCGTTTTGATTGTTCTGATTAAAGCAAAAGCTCATAGGTCTGAAGGGCAAGGATGGAAGATTAAGTGAAATCAGAAAATTACGTAGAGGAAATAACAATTAAATCAATCAATCTATCTCGTGCCAAGGAAAGAGAATGTTTTCGGAATATTATCATATCTCCAGTGTCATACTACTTCTGTAAGTGCCATTTGATTTATTTATTCAGCAGAGAGTCACATGTGCCAGAAAGTGTTCTAGACAATGGGAATACAGCTTAAAATATTTCTTTCCTCATAAGACTTATTATATAGTCCTGGTGGCAGACAATAATCAAATACATATATAAGATGTCAGTAGTGATAAATGTGAAGAAGAAAAAAACTTAGACTCAGAAGTTCCAGAACATTATATATGTCACATTTCATTGGTCAAGCAAGTCATTAAGACAACACCTGATTCAAGAGGTTGGCATTAGAAGTAGATCCCACTTTTAAATGGGAGGAGAAGCAAGGATTGACAGTCATCTTTAATCAACCACAAAAGCCTTTAGACATTGTGAGCGAAGGAATGATATGGTCTGACATTGAATTTAAAAGGCTCAGACTGGCTACCAAGTGTATAATCAGCTGATGAGGTGGGAATGTAACAGTGAAAGCTGGAAGAGAAATAGTTCAATTTAATTGCAATTTATTTGGAGACTCTTGCCTTTCAATAGCAGAATTGTTGGAAAAGCTCAATACATATGATCGAAGAGGATTGCATATGGGTTGGTTCTTCATATAGAATGTAGTATGTATATTCACAGCTCACCAACTATTTTTTGAGCATCTATTGTGTGACAAGCATTTGAGACACTATGTTGAGCAGCTGCAACCCCCATTTTCAGAGACTTTGCCACCTAGCAAAGAGACAAATGGGTAAATTACAACATTTTCTAGATGGCATTATGTTGATCAAAAGTTTAATTTCTCAATAGTCATTGTCAAATGTGCATGTGGACATTGACTGAGTTGCATGTTACTGTATAAAAATCCATTCGTTTCCATAGTTTAAACTGGCTATGCTATCATCCTGGTGTGGCGCTGTGGGCTAATGCGTCAGATTGCAAAGTCGTCTGAACTGCAAGGTCGGTGGTTCAAGTTCACCAGCTGCTCCTTGGAAACCCTATACAAGGTTGCTATGGGTCAGAATTGACTCAACGGCACTTAACAACAACAAAATGTTGTCATCAGAGAATATAAACTTGAAATTATTCTTATACTGAAACTTAATGAATCCTAAATTGGTAAACTTATTATTTGTCTAAAGTATAAGGTATCAGTATAATCTTAGAGGAATCATGTGGATTAAGCATTACCGCTCACCTTAAAAGGAACCCTTTTAGCATAGTGGATTAAGAGCTGGGTTCCAACAGCAAGGTCAGCAGTTCTAGTCTACCAGTCATTCTATGGAAGAATGATGAGGCTCTCTGCTGCTGTAAAGATTTACAGTTTCAGAAACTCTATACAGGGTTACTCTGAGTTGGTACCTGACTCTGTGACACAAAACCACCACAACCACCACCACCTCTCACCATAAAAAGCCACTACCATCAAGTTGATTCCAACTCATAGCAACCTTGGCCTTCTTTGAAATGGGGCTTACATTGTACATCCTTAAGTTCTTCACTGGAGTTCTTGGGTGGTGTCAGGGGCTGAAAGCCTAGCCACCGATACAAAATTGATAGTAACTATTCCTCCCACAACTCTCTCTACTTCTCATCGGGTTTGATCATTCATTACAATGGGTACACAGAATTCAGGCACCACACTCACAACTGCAGGACTCATTTGGGAAGTTAATCATCGTCACAATCAACGTCACAATCATCAGGCAGTGTTGTTCCAGTCAGGACAGCCACTCCTCAGCTGTTCAAACAGGTGGGCCTCTCCATGTTTGGGTGTTGTTGCAAAGCTCTTTTAGGGCAGTTGATAAATGCCCACAGGAAATACCACTCCACCATAAACCTCAGTCTGAAGCCACTCAGTTCTAGCTCCATCATCAGCAAATCAAATTTGCCCAATTAAGTGTCTTGAGGCATCCCACACTACAAGCAAGTCTCTTGCTCTGTGGGGTGTGAAGCTCACTGCTCTGTCTCATCCTCTGGCTCTTGGTTCTGCTGTTGCTACTTCATTGCCACTCCTTTGCTACTCTTCTGGTGTCACAGCGTTCTGTACCTGGGTCAAGGAGGCTCATTGTGCAGGGATCTTAACGGTCCAAAGGATGCCCCTACTCCTGGCACTTTTTCTTTAATGGTAATGAGATTCCCTCTTCTTGCTTCTGAGATGGCTCATTTTATACTATGTTAGACTCCAAGCTTTTATAATCACAATTAACTCTGTTAACAATCATTCACAACTGCATCATATCTCCCATCAATATTTTCTCCCAACTTCTTTTACCAAGATCACTAAATAAAGAGTCATTTGGTGGAAGTTACAAAGACTAAGGCTAGAAGAGACAATTAAATAATTCAGTACACTACAGCTGACCAGAAGCATGTGAATGAACCCACCCAGAGGCACCTTAGAAGACAGCTCTGGCTAACAGCTTCCAAAAAGTCAGAGCTTTGAAAGCCCAGTTAAGCAGTTCTAATCTGAATACATGAGATCGCTATGAGTTGAAATTGATTCAATGGCAACTAACAACAACAAGAAGCCTCTTCCCTTAATGAAGTTGTTAATTATTTAAGCTCCAATTAAATGTGACATCTCCTCTATAAAGCTTTCTTCGATCTTTCTCAAATTCCCACAGGGAAGTCCTGTATCTCTGTTTAGCATATTCTTAATTCTTCTTTTTCTATAGTCATTGTAAACCACTAATCCAGTAAAAGGATTGTAGAGTTACATTTTTAAGCACTTATGTGTACTGGGTACTGGGCAAGATGTGATCTATACATTTGTCTTACTTGTAACAGAAACTTTTAGGGTAAAATTAATATTACATTATTTTATAGATGACAAAACCGAGTTTTAAGAATTTAAATGATTTTTACCTAGCAGTTTATAGTTAACAATTCATTATAGGAGTCAGGTTTCAGCCTCAGTTTCATTGAGTCCTAACACTTGTGATCTTCTGTGATACTTTTTTCCAGTACAGGATTTGTATATGTCATCTTTTAACTTTCTTTGATATGTAAAATTTTACCTTTCTCTTTGGCTTTTCAGTAATGACATCCCATCTCATTATGTAACTCCCCCCAAAATATAGGAAAAATAGAGGGGCTTATGTCAGGGTGACTTTGGCTGTAAATTGTAGATATTCAACACAAAGTAGAGTATTTAGTAGGGGGAATTTATTGGCTCATAAAACCAAGAAGATGAAGATGAATATCTGAATAAAAATAGGGACAAAGTCAGAAGCTTCACCAAATTCCTTTCTCTCCATATCCCATCCCTATTTTCCTCTGTGGCTTGCTATAATCTCTCAGATCAATTTATTTTACTTAATTGGAATGATAGTTGCAGGCACCCACTGGAACTCACATCTTGCCAATTTAGACCACTATTGAGAAAGAGACATTTTTCTTATTTTTAAACTGGCAATCAACCCCTGGAGAAGCTTTGTGCCTAAC
Organism: Chrysochloris asiatica; assembly: GCF_000296735.1. Taxonomy (NCBI): domain Eukaryota; kingdom Metazoa; phylum Chordata; class Mammalia; order Afrosoricida; family Chrysochloridae; genus Chrysochloris; species Chrysochloris asiatica. Next base: position 10,625,297 of record NW_006408592.1, read on the forward strand.
CTACCCTGGATCATCTGCTGTAACTCATATCACTGAGTCAGATGTCTGTGATTCGTTGTGCTCACTAAGACTGTGTGATTATAAGAAGCAGAAGAAACATTTTCCCAAGAAACAGGTATCCTATTATCAAAAGGAAGGTCTGTAACTATAGCAGATATATATAGAAATATAGATAATCATCATGTTAAAAAAAAAAAAAAAATTAAAAAGAAAACCCCAGCTTTTCTCAGATAAGACTTTGACTCACAAAAGACCTGGAAAAAGCCAAGACAAAATACAGAGTTATCGACTACAGGTATTCAAGCCACTCAATCAGAGTGTCAATAAAGATGTTAAAATGTAATATAAACCTTCTTTTCAAAAGGACCAGTGACTGGCAAGAACTCTTTTGAATAGGCGATGTGGAAATGGAAGCTGTAGAACTTTCATTACCCAGATTATATCGCAAGGATTTATATGGGAGGGAAGAACAGTTCTACTGAATAACAGTGATCTGATCTTTCTTCAAATATTGCAGATTGCAGTATCTTCAGAGCTAACTTCCTCTCTGATTGCTGGAAAAGCATTAAACATAACAAAAGAGAGGAATGAGAAGGAGGGTGCACTGCTTTCTAATAATCCCTGATCTTCCAACATACCTGTCAGGATGGTAGAGGCATGACACAGATGCTCAAGGCCAGCTAACCTGCTTTTCTTTGAGGGACATTCAAATCTTCCTTCTGCCAAATTAAGGAAACACCTCACAAACATTCATCACTTAGGTGAATATTGTCACCTTTTAAGATATGTGTTTTTCTTTTTAAGAATTCAACCCACCTTTAAGGGCTCCTTCTTCTAACATGCAAATACAAGTAACCTAGAAATGAACAGATGGTGTCATGAGTGAGTGACAGATTTTAGGCCAAAAATGGCTTCAAGCCCACTATTTAAGAGTCCACTCAAATGTTACCTGCCCTTTGAATTTGCTGTTTGTTAATTAATAGTCTTTTGTAATCTTTATTACAGCACACTTCAAAGTAATTTTCTGCTGCCTCTCCACTCCATCCCTCCCTTCTCAATAGACTAAGTTTCTATAAGTCAGGAATCTTGTCTTCTGATTATGTCCCCAGCATGCAGCACCATACCCTGTACATAGTAACAGCAGAATATACTGTTTCAGTAAAAAGTAAAACAAAACAAAACAAAAACAAGGAAGTAAGAACAGAAATGAGCAAGAGAAGACGAGAGCAAGCTGATTACTTAGTTTTTCTCTTTCTATAAGATGGGGAGGGACTCTGAGCAAAGGGGTAGAACTAATAAGAAATGATTATATATCTCATTCCAGAAATTTGGATAAACAGTTTATCTTTGTTGTCTCATTTTATGATTCCCAAAATATCTTTACTATCTAGAATTAATTCTACAATAAAACCAAGTATTAATACATTTTTTCATATACAAAGTAGAGTATGCACTATTATCTCTAATTTGTATGTAGGCAAAGTGAGATTCAGAGAAAATTAACAGAATAATAGCTGAAGAGCACATGATAAATATATTTTATTTTCTCTGTCTTAGTCTACTAAGGATTTGAAACAATTTATAAAACTAAATTCAAAATAAGGTAGAGACATTGATCAATGTTGGGACTAGGTAAGTTGCCCTCTGCTGGAGGTGGACCTGGCCTTCCTGTCCAACTTTGTCAGACCCTGAGGCCCTGATCTTTAGTTGGTTCCACACTTTGCAGTTGTCAGGAGGAACCAGTCCCGAAGGAAGGACATCATGCTTGGTAAACTAGAGGGTCAGAGAAAAGAGGAAGACCCCTAATGAGATGGATTGGCACAATGGCAACTGCAGTGGGATCAAACATAACAATAATTGTGAGGTTGGCACAGGACCGGGCAGTGTTTTGTTCTTTTGTGCATAGGGTTGCTGTGACTCAGAACTGACTCTATGGCACCTAACAACAACAACAGCAACAACACTTTGCAATCATTTGGGTCCCAGAGTGTTTAAGGCATGGCTAGAAACAGTAACAGAAAAAGAAACTGTCAGAGGACATACAATTAACCCCGAGTACTTCCTGTATTGAGGACATAGAGAGAGGGAGCAGTTGAGGTCTCTGGACTCAAGAGAGCCACTGGGCACTGGCGGCCAGGAGACAGGCTTGCATAAAGTGCTCTCTGGTTGTTTAAATTATTATATATTCCTGACTATTTCTGTGTACATCCCCCACTCCCAAAAAAGGGAAAAAATGAATAAATAAAACAGGGAATGGAAGCAAACACCGTTGAATAATGATACATAGAGATTGTAATCATTGCAATGAAACGAGGGTGTAAAGTCGATGTTTCCCCATGTAGACTATCACTCAGTTCACAATAAAAATTTATGTAAAAAAATTTAAAAAGATAGCAGACTTTTTCCATGAACTTTTTGCAGCCTCCCTTGTATATACACAGGAGTCCTGGTGTGATGCTAAATAATAAGCACTGGACTGCAAACCATAAGGTTGGTGGTTCAAACCCACCAGCTGATTCTTGGAAATCCTATACAGAGTCACTAAGAGTTAGAACTGACTCTGGCACTTAACAACAACAACAACATATATACACAAATTTATATCATATAAATGTGTATGTATATATACATATAATGTAGATACAAGATTAAGTGAAGTATTGTTACCAAGGTTCCAGTTCATTCATATACAGGTTTATTCCAAACAAAACATGTTTAAACATGTATCTGTGATTAGGTGATGGCTGAAGACTCATTCTTTCAGTAATAAACTTGCCTTGTCTTAGTCTCTTTAGGGTGCTTCCAAAAAAGGTTCAATTAAAACAGTGACTTCTGAAGGGATGTGTTATATTCAGGTCAGAGAGGTCAACTCAGAAGATTATAGTGACTGGTTGTGGGGACTCCAAAGGGCTAATCTTAATAGATTTTCTAGAAGGACACTGAATGATCATAGGAGATTATTATGAAGAAATTTTTAAGAAAACTGAAAACCACACTGAAAAAAAAACTTCCAGAAAAATTGTGTTGAGGGCCTTTTTTTCCATCATGACAATGAACTTACTCATTTTCTGAGGGTAGTAAGACTGTCCTAGGTGAATGTCACTGGGAAATCTTGTCACATTCACCCTACAGACCTAATCTTGTCCCTTCAGACTTCTTTTTGGCTCTCAAACTCAAAGAACATTTAAAAGTACCATGATCTGAGTCTTTTGATAATTCCAAAACTGCCACTTTGATGTGGTATAAAGTGAAGAGTAAGGAATTTTGGAGGGAAAGGCTTAAGAAATGGACACAAGGGAAAGGCATGATCGGATTTAAAAGACCATCATGTGAAAGACAAAGAATGTGAGAGTGATAAAGTGGAAGCAGGGAGACAAGTTAGGATGATGTTGCCATTGCTAAGGGAAGAGATAGTAGTAGATGATGAATGCAATGGTCAGAGGAGTGCATAGAATCTGCCTTGCTTACCTATGTATTTCTAGCACTTACTATTGGTAGTGTGTTTAGTTTAATAAACTGATGATACATTTTAATGTCTCAGTAAACCTGTTAACTCTAATCTCACCATGTATCTTTGTAACTGAATTATTTAACCATATCAAAGCATCCACCATTATTGCTAGTATTATTATAATTGAATACCTATTAAGTGTTTGTTATATGTGAGACACTGCAGTTAGTTATGTACCTGTGGTAGTTTCCAGAAAAGAAAAGAAGTTCTAACATCATGGTGGGTGGTCTGGATGTAAGGAAAAAAAGACAAAGGGCTAGAGACAGCAGATAACTGTTGGGATCTAGTCTCTGAGACTGCTAGCTGCCTCCTCTGAACTGGCAGAATTACTTCTACAACAAAGATGGCAGTTTGCAAGGCCAGTCCTGATTATCAGCAGACCCTGTGTCTCAAATCACTTCCTGAACCTTAACAATCCGGCCCCAGAAACTGCCCTCTTAACCACTGTATCCCACCACTTCTTATGCATGTGCTAAGCAATGGCCTAAATAGATAGGCAAGTGTTGTCCAATACCTCTTGGCTGATAAGGTGTAGAGTCAGGATTTGATTCCAGTATATCCTGACTTTAAACTTTTCTCCAAGTTTAGCTCTTCCAGGTCTTGCCTCCTTGTTAATGCCTGTGTTGTTTAACCCCAGACTAACATGCAAATCTGAATCACGTTGGTTTGGCTCTTATCCTCAGTGCATTTCCAACTTTGTGCTCCACACCTGACACTCTCTTTCACTTTGTTGTCTTGTTTCACTCTCCCAGCCCTGTCTTCATGGTTTAGATGTCATATTTTAATTTACGCCCTGATAATCTCCTTCACAACAGGTGATAAAGATAGGATATTTGTTATAGGATTCATGTATGTCCTTAAACATCATTGGCCTTCATTTTTGTCCACAAGAGATACATAAGTCTCTTCTCCTGCAGCAGCCATTGAAGCAAAACAGCCATGGTTGTGCATGACCCTGTGGCCGTTGGTCTCAACAAGGACCACAAAGTAACCAAGAATATGAGCAAGCCAAAGGCATAGCCCCTACCGTGGGTGCCTCACCCAGCACACCAAGTTGGTGCAGGACATGATCCAGGAGGTGTATGGCTTTGCACCTTATAAGCTCAAGGTCTCCAAGGGGAAGTGGGAACTCAAATTCATCAAGGGTGGGGACACACATTCATGCCAAGAGGAAGCAAGAGGAGCTCAGTAATGTCCTGGCCGCCATGAGGAAAGCAGCTGCCAAGAAGGATAGAGCAGGTCCCTTCCACTGTGCCACCCGCCCTCCCCCAAATAAAAACCTTTACAGAGAAAAAAAAGAGAGAAAGAGATAAAAAAAAAAAAAAAGTCCCTTGGATCTCTGTGTGTTTCTGTTAGCAATCATTCTCCTTGTTGCTAGATTCTGCATGGATGTTTCCATAATATATCAGGAATTGGAAACTGGCATTTATCTCAACTGACAGGAGTGTTATCCACCCCAATCCCTGTACCAGTTGTCATGGAGTAAAGCTCGTTTGGGCTCACCAATAGAAGTATCCCATTTATAACAGTGCAAACTAATGCTTATTAGTTTCTCTCACTTGAATGAGGCACTTGTTTGTTTTGAAACCAGGCAAGCAAAATACAGGTAATGAAAAAGCCCCACTTACTGTTATTTTACATTTCTTTTTTTTTTACTGTATCCTCTGCCTGCAAAGTCAAAAGTGCATTAAAAAGTAATATTGTGCTGAGCTCAGACATATGCAAACGTCTCTAGATATCTTGTCACAATAAAGTTTATAGAATGCATTCCCAAAGGTCTGACAACAAAACAGAATAAATCACAAGGCTCATAAAAATATAATGTGTGTTTTTCCCCCCTTATATTAAAAGGAGCAGATGTGATGAGAAAGGGAGTATCTACGCTTGAGAGGCAGCTCTTCACACCACAGCCCCCTTTGTCATTAGCCCTAACTTAGAATGAGTTTACTCCAGCAGACAGAGATGAAAAGTAGGGGAAGCCTTGAATACATTGCAAATTGTTGGGCTCTCCAAGGAATTCTTTGCTTGGTTCATCAATTTATCTAGCCAACTCCTTATTTGATCTTTTAACCAAGTTTATTGACTATCTGCTATGTGCTACACACCATTCTGGATACTCTGAAAGCAAAAGCTAACCAGACACAATCTGTGTTCTCAAGCAATAATTCACAGACTCATTGCTGAGAAACAATGGTACAGAAAAAACTAAGCATAATAAGATATTATTGTTGTTGTTAAGCACCATCAAGTCTGTTCAGACTTATAGTGGCCATGAATAGGGTTTCCAATGAGCAACTGGTGGCTTTGAACCACCAGCCTTGTGGTTAGCAGTCCAATGCTTATCCTACGGTGCCACCTGGACTCCATGGTGCTATCAATCCATTCATAGGAACATACTTTAGAGTACTTTGGAATAGCATTACCTTATATTTTCAATATATTGATTATATATTTATATTTGGCTTAACTCTCATAAGAATTGTGCTCAATTTCACAAACCAAATTTATTACTGTATAAAGGGTTGATAAGGAGCTCTGATAGCTTAGTGGTTACGAATAGGGCTGCTAACCTCAACGTCAGCAGTTTGAAACTACCAGCTGTTCCATGGGAGGAAGATGAGGCTTTCTACTCCCGTAAAGATTTATAGCCTTGGAAACTCTGTACAGGGTCTCTATGAGTCAGAACCGACTCTATGGCACATAACAACAACAACAAAGGGTTGATAGCAGTTGAAGATATCTGAAATGTAATTACTAATATTAATTATTGAATGCTTACAATGTTCAAAATGCTTCCTAATATTGGCACATATAATCATCATAGCAACCCTGAACATTAGGTGTGTTATTTGTCCATATTTACAAATGAAGAAACTAGGGCTGAGGGGGTGTTAAGTGACTCCCCCAAATCACACAGCAGTCAGAATTTGAACCTGGAAAATTCAGAAACTGTCCTTTCAGCCACTGTACTCCACTGATTCTCATGTTTGTATGTGTGAAGAAGAATCTCAAGTTTGTTGGTCATATTCTCCCCTGCTTGCCCAAAGTCTCTTGGCTGATAGAGGATAGAGCTAGGACTTGAACTCAGGGCTCTAAGGCAGCTTTAGTTGTGGAGAGCTCCATCATGCTTTGCACAGAATGTGGGACTGTTTTTGGAAATGGAGGGGAAACCTTGTTCATTCACTTGGCAGCATTCATTTCCTTAGCAGGTTACTCACACCAAGGCAGAAATGTCATAGAACTTTATTATGTTAGCAATTTCACATCATGTTATATCAGGATCTCCCTATACTATTATTGCTTTTCCTTAACAGATCACATTACTGTTTATTCCCTTCAAACTAACTCCGAGTTTCCTGTAAGTGTAGCTACTGGGCTGGCTGAAATTTTACACAGACCAGCAGTCTCGTTGCTGGAGAATGCAATATGGGAAGGTTTGGCCCCTGTAAACTCTGCTTGAAGGATCACTGACCAGTCTAAACTAGAGGAGCATTTGTCAATATTTCTCACCAAAGAGAAATGGGATGTTGTGCATTGTATATCTATATGATGACAGGTGTAAGCATTTACCTCCATTTCCTCATTTAATTCTGAGAATCCTTCCAGAAGGTGGCTGAGGTATACTCGTTTGACCAATGAACATACAAACTAACATCAAGAGAAACTCATAGATTTGCCTAATGTCACACAGCTGCTAGGTAACAACAGGCGCTGTGTCAGACTGCAAAACCCATGCTCTGGTCACAGCACTTTAGCTCAGATTCAGTTTAACCTGAGCCCAATGTAACTACTCTATATAAATGCTGGAGTGCAAGGCCTGAAATAGATGAGCTTACCATCATAAACTTAAAGAACCAGCACCTCACCATTACTGTCCATGGGCTGAAGATAAAAAGAGCATTATTTTTGGAACCTTTTGGCAAATATTCCCCAGCCTACGGAAGCACTGATATACTAGATAGAAGATAGACTTTGCTCTTCTCCTCCAAAAATACCCTCATGCCAATAAAAGAATTGCGTATAGAAGCCAAATCCACGCAGTATGCAATTCTGTCTGCATTCTCCATTCTTCTGTGAAACTTCTAAGGAAGCTCTGTGGGGCCAGGGGAGATATGCATGCTGGGAAAATCAAAACCAGCACTTCAAAGTTCTTACCACAAGAAATCCTAGCAGTGAGGCCCACACTAGGGAACACCTCTGATAACCCAGTAAGCTGATATATTTTATTGGGAATGATTACAAATTTTTCCTTTACTGTTAATTCCATGTGTCAAATAGACATAAATAAGGTAAAAGGGGATTTAAACAAAAGTAACATGATAAAGTAAAGTCTTTTGACTCCATGAAATTAATGTGCATAATTTTTCATGATAAAACAGAAGAGAAGGGAAAAGGATAGGGTAGAGCCTTTATTGTATCTACTTTGGAGTCTATCCCATCTCAGGCAAGACACTGCTTGTTTCTGCAAGGTCATAGAAGGTTTGACTAGAGCTCACATACATATAAGTGTTATGATTGCCATTAATGAAATCATTACAATGAAAGGCACTGTAATTTTTCATGAGGGTTTTAACTTGCATATTCTATGTGATCCCCAGGCTCCTGAACTTATTTAAGATTGAATTCTAGGGTAGTTGTGAAGGTCTCAAGGAGTACTGATGGTGCTGTAGAATGAGCACTGGATTACTAACTGCAGGTTGACTGTTCAAACCCACCAACTGTTCTATGAGAGAAAGATAAGGCTTTCTGCTCCCATAAAGATTTATAGCCTTATATGCATGTGAAAGGTAGACAATGAAATCGATAAAGAAGACCGTAGGAGAATCTATGCATTTGAGTTATAGTTTTAAAGAAGAATATTGAAAGTACTATGGGCTACCAGAAGAACAAAAAAAGCTGTGTTGGAAGAAGGACAGGTACAATGCTCTTTAAAAGCCAGGATGGTGAAACTTTGTCTTTTGTGCAATGGACATAGTATCAGGAGGAACCAGTCAATGGAGAAGGACAATATCCTTGGTAAAGCAGAGGGAGAGCCAAAAAGAGGAAGATCCTCAATGAAATGGATTGGTACAGTGGTAGCAGCATTGGGTTTAAGTGTAATAACAGTTGTGAAGATAGTACATGACTGGGTAGTATTTCATTCTGTTGTTCATGGGGTCACTATGAATCAGAACCAACTCACTGGTGACTAAGAATAACAATGAATGGTGGTGGTGGTTATGTGCCATGGAGTTGGTTCTGATTCATAGCGACCCTGTACAGGGTTTCCAAGGCTGCACATCTTTATGGGAGCAGAAAGCCTCATCTTTCTCCCCCCGGAACAGCTGGTAGTTTTGAACTACTGACCTCGCGAATCGCAGCCCGATTCGTAACCACTATGCTACCAGAGCTCCTTAAGAACATCAATGAGTAGGAATCAACTTAATGGCAGTGGGTTTGGATTTTAGTTTTGTCAAAGTCTCACTTGGCTTGCTAGGACTGTTTGAACAGCTGAATACCTGATAAGATACCTTGATGTAATTTAGTGTCCACCAACCATTTTGACACATGATTTTACTCTGTATGGATGCATTGGTGAATATTGGTAAATACAGAGATCAACTCAGATATGCAAGAAATTTTTCTAAAGTGAAGGAAAAGGGATATTGATATTTGTTCCTCCCTTCTTATGTATCAAGCAGCCTAGAATAATAGAACAGATAGGAGCTTTGGCATCAGAGAGACCTAAGTTCAAATTTCAGCTCCAATTTTCCAAACTTCATTGTTCATCATGTCTAAGCTTAATGAATATTCATTTCATGATCTTCAAAAGAATGACATTTGTGTCTCAGTTTATTTTGCAGCAGATTTAGGGGGGGGAAAAAGTGATATATAATATGTTGGAAAACAGGTAATATTCAAGAGATGTATAGTCTATCTCTTTCAGCATATATAATTATTTATTTCAATAACATACCAGTAGGTATATTTTAGTGATTTATAAAAGAAGAAACAAGAATTCCACGGGATATTTGGCTAACTTTCTCAAGGCTGCACTAATAAAAATGCATTTTATTACAAAGACAGGGCCATCCGTAATGTGGGTATGACTTCTAGGCAAATAATAATATTTTCAGTCATTCCAAATCAGCATAGCCACCTACATGATTTTAGGGTTGGGAATGTGTCTAATGGTGGAAACAAGACCTGTTCTTTTGATGTGGGACACAAGTTAGAAGAAGAGACTTAGGTATTTAACAGAGCCCATCTTGAGTCCACTGAACAATGTGATCTCTTTCTCACCTCTTCACCCTTCTCAGATATCCCACACTATAATATGCCATGTTGTCCTTGTTGTTCTTCTTAAGTGCCATTGAGTGGGTTCTGATCCATAGTGACCCTGTATAGGGTTTCTGAGGAGCGGTTGGTGGGTTTGAAATGGCGACCTTGTGGCTCAAACTGTTCTTGTGATCCACTGCATTATCCTGCAGTGCCACACCAGGACTCCAGTAATATGTCCTATGTGCATAGATCACCAAATAAAAGGGAAATGTCAGTGAATATCACAAGAAAAACAAGAAGTACAAGAAAATACATCACTTCTAAATGCTTACTAGTACAAAGCCAGGGTATAATTTTCCATAGAGGAAATCAACCCACTTAGTAACATATAAACTTTTTGTTCCTGTCAAGTTGAGAGGAACACATTAATTTGAGAAGAAATACATTAATTCTGAATTTTGAAACACTGCGTAAGTATGTACCATTCTCTAAAACAAAAACAAAAAGGAATGTTCATCCAAGGATGACAGAATACTCGTGTTTTCTGCATTTAGCGGCATCACGATATCTGAAAATCCAGTAAATGACCCTGGGGTACAGTCTTTAATTTAATCATTACCAAAAGTCTTTTTATGGCTTCTGCATTTAATTGATTTGATTGTACCTGACTTCATAACTTTGTCTTTATCCCTTTTAATCCATATTTCCCAACCATTTTTAAAGACTTTTGATAAGTTTTGTCTATAATTTGGCAGGGAAAACAAAAGAGTCTAATTCTTGTGGGGGGGGAAAAAGGCTTCTGGAATGATTAGAAAGTGATAAGGGATAAAACAATGATAGTTGATAGTCATTGTTGTTGTTAAATGCCATTGAGTCAACTGTGACTCTTAATGACCCTGTATAGGGTTTCCAAGAGTGGCTGGTGGGTTTGAATTGCCAACCTTGTCATTAGTAGTCCATTGCTTATCTTACAGCACCACACCATGACTCATGTAGAAAGTCATGTAGAGAGTCATGTAGAGACTCATGTAGAGAGTCATGTAGAGACTCATGTAGAGATAGAGTCATGTAGAGAGTCATGGTGGTAGTGATGGAGGTGGTGGTACTTGTGTGTTGCCAAGTAGGTTTCAACTCACAGCAACCTTATATGGGGTTTCCAAGGATGCAAATCCTTACAGGAACAGAAAGTCTCCATCTTTTTTCCATTGAGCTCTGGAACTTCAAACTGCTGACTTTGTGATTGGCAGCCCAACTCATAACCCACTGTACTACTAGAGCTCCTTATAGACAGTCAACTTGTTACTGTTGTTAAAGGCCATTGAGTCAGTTCTGACTCATAACAATTTTCTATAGGGTTTCTGAGGAGCAGCTAGTGAGTTTGAACCACCAACCTTGCAGTTCAAACTGACCTTACAATTGAGTGCACCAGAACTCCTTTAGACAGTCATGTTGTTGTTGTTAGGTGCCATCAAGTCGGTGCCGACTCATAGTGACCTTATGCACAGCAGAACAAAATATTGCCCGATCCTGGGCCAACCTCACTACTGTTGCCACGTTTGAGCCCATTGATGCTGCCACTGGGCCAATCCATCTCGCTAAGGGTCTACCTTTTTTTCTCTGACCCTCCACCTTACCAAACATGATATCCTTCTTCAATGAATGGTCCCTCCTGAAAATATGTCCAAATTATGAGAGATGAAGTTTGGACCTCTTGGCCTCCAAGGAGCACTCTGGCTGCACTTCTTCCAACACAGAGCTGTTGGTTCTATAGGCAGCATAGGTATCTATAAATGAAACCACAGAGTTCAGAAAAGATCTTCTAAATTATGATATAGAGTTGTGGACAAGAATCACACAAAAAAAGACTTTAAATGCTTGTGTTGAGATTCCTCTTGTCTCAGTGGTACACATACTATGAAATTCTGGGGAGTTACATATCTGATGATGGATAGAACATTGGGGGGGGGTGTCAAGGTTCAATAAACAAGGGGCATCTGAGGTATGTGGAAGCCAGGCTTGGTGGCATGGCAGAGCCCTTGCTCTCCTAGCTGTGCCAGTTCAGATCTTTGCACATTTTTGGATATCTACATGACTTCAAAAGGAGCTCTGGTAGCATAGTGGTTACGAATCGGGCTGTGAACCACAAGGTCAGCAGTTTGAAACTACCAGTTTTTCCATGGAAGGAAGATGAGGCTTTCTGCTCCCATAAAGATTTACAGCCTTGGAAACCCTGTACAGGGTCGCTATGGGTTGGAGTCGACTCAACAACACTTAACAACAACATGAATTCGATGATTCGTGAAGATGTATTTCTTTGGAGAAGAAGCAAACAGAGTACAAAAAAACTTATTTTCCAGCACAGATCCCACCAACCTCACAACATACACAATAAATAAATAACAAGTTGCTGTTGTTATATGTTGTCTCATATTAACCTTATGCACAACAGAATGAAACACTGCCCATTCCTGTGCCATCCTTACAACTGTTTTCTTGAGCCCATTGTTGCCCTGTGTCAATCCATCTCATTGGAGGTTTTCCTCTTTTTTGCTTACCCTCCACTTTACCAAGCATGATGTCCTTTTCTAGGAACTGGTCCCTTCTGACAGCATGTACAAATGACTAGAGAAAACGTCTCTCCACCCTAGTTTCTAAGGAGCTCTCTGACTGTACTTCTTCTTAGACATACCTCTTAGTTTGTCATTCTGGAGCTCAGCTGAAACCTGTCCACCATGGGTGACCCTGCTGGTATTTAAAATACCTGTGGCATAGCCTCCAGCATCACAACAACTTAAAATCACCACCATATGAAAAGTTGACAGACGAGTGATGGAAATAACGGGCAGAGAATTTACACTCTAGGAATATATACTTGTTGTTGTTGTTAAGTACTGTGGAGTCGGTTCTGACTCAAAGTGACCCTGCACAGTGTTTCCAAGGCTGTAAATCTTTACAGGAGCAGAAAGCTTTATCTTTCTCCCACAGAATGGCTGGTAGTTTCGAACTGCTGACCTTGAGGTTAGCAGCTTGATTCATAATCGCTACGCTACCAGAGCTCCTGGAATATATACTTAGTTAAGCTTAAATGTAAACACTGTACTTGTATATAGGAGCATGCTTTCAATATTAATGGGTGTTTTATTTTAGAACAGTTTTACATTTATAGAACTATTGCATACATGGTACAAAGAGTTTTTGTCTATCCCTCCCCGTACCTCTGTACACCTCTCCATACTCAATTTCCCTATTATCATCATCTTATATTAATATGGCATGCTTGTCACAATTCATGGGCCAATATTGATGTATCATTATTAACTGAAGACCATATTTTAATCGGGCTGAGAACCTTAAGGTCAGCAGTTCGAAACTACCAGCGGCTTCACGGAAGAAAGATGAGGCGTTCTGCTCCCGTAAAGATTTACAGCCTCAGAAACCCTGTACAGGGTCGCTATGGGTCGGAACCGACTCGGCGGCACTTAACAACAACAACAACATATTTTATTCACATTCCCTCAGTTCTACTTTAATGTGCTTTTTTATTGTTTTCTTTCTGTTGCAAAATCCCATCCAGAATATTATATTCAGAAAGCTTGCCTCCTTAGCTTCCTTTTGGGTCTGATAATGTCTTAGACTTACCTTGTGGTTGCTGACCTAGATAGATTTAGAAATTATCAGTCAAATATTTTTTATAATGTTCCTCAATTGAAAATTGTCTTTGTTAATTACTGCTCTTGTTGTTAAGTGCCATCCAGTTGATTTCAACTTATAGAGACCCTGAATAGGGTTTCTGAGGAGCAGCTGGCAGTTTTAAACTACCAACCTTGTGGTTCTCAGTCCAATGTTGATCCTACAGCATCACACCAGGATTATTTGAAGATTAATATCTATTCTCATCCCATCATATCAGTAAGAATGATCACTATTGATATTAACATCAATCACCTGACCTGAGGTGAGGTTAGCCCGGTTTCTGCACTGTAAAGTTACTCTGTTTACACTTCTTTTCCACACTTCACTTATGAAATGGTTAAAGAGTGGTGAGTTATGCTTCATTTCTTACAGGATTGGGCACTTTTATAGATTATTTGAAATTCTTCTGCATGAGGCATTTGCCTGATTCCCACCATTTATTTACTTATCTGATCATCTTTAATATCACTAGGAAGTTATAGATACTTATTTTATACTTTTGGCTATACTCCAATGTTACTTCATTTATTCTGTTATTCAGATGGTCCCAACATTGACCATTGGGAGCTCTTTTAGTTGGATTATTGAGTGCCTCTGACATATGCCCAGTATGTGGAGCTTTGTGTTTTTATGGGTTTTGTTCTGTTTTTTGGATTTCTTTTCTTTTCTTTTCTAGCACTTTTTTACTTTCTAACACTACAAGATGCACCAGGCTCATCATGTCTATTTTCTGCCACAGTCCTAGACTAAGTCATTGCTCTAATAGGTTTTGGTTCTTTTCATTGGAGACTAACGCTAGAGACCAAGATTTGGATACTAATTTTGTTCATTGCTAGGAAGATATTATTATGTGTATATTTACCTGTATACATACAAACATAAAGTTGGCAGCGGCTTGATGTTGTTTCATGATGTTTCAGAGTATAACTGTGCTCTATAGTGTCAAGAGGCAAATAACCAGACTTTTCTTCTGAGGCACCTCTGGGTGAGTTCAAAGCATTAACTTTTTGATTAGTAGTCAAGTGTGTAACATTAATATTTCTCTGTATAACTCTGTATCTATGAAAGAGCCTTAGTGGCACTGTAGGATAAGTACTGGACCACTAACCAAAAGGTTGATATGTTAAACCCAACAGTCATTCAGAATGAGACTGATAAGGTTTTCCGCTCCTCGAAAGATTTACTGCATCAGGAATCGTATGCAGAGTTGGTATGAGTGGAATTCAACTAGCTGACAATAAGTACACCTGGCAGTGTGTATAGCTATAATAAGGAACTCTGATCACTCAGTGATTCAAAGCTCAGCTGCTAACTGGAAAGTTGGTGGTTTGAAACCTGTCAGCCACTCCATAAGAGAAAGGTGTGGTACTCTTTCCATAACCATTTTCTATTCTTTGGAATCCTATGGGGCAGCTGACTAGTCCCTGGAAAAGGACATCATGCTTTGTAAGTAGATGGTCAGCAAAAAAAGACAAAGACTCTCGTTGTGATGGAATGATACAGTGGCTACAACAGTGGACTCAAACACAGCAACAATCGTGAGGCTGCTGTAGAGCTGGGCAGTATTTGATTCTGTTGTGCATAAGGTCACATCAACAAAGCTAGAGACTATCCTAAATGATTACTGTTATTTTTTCCCCAAACACTATAACTGAGATCTATATGGCATACAGTAAATTATATAATTTAATAAATTTTCGCACGCGCACACACACACACACACACACACACGGTAGTGTGGTGGTTACGAAGTGAACTGCGAACCTCAAGGTCAGCAGTTCAAAACTATCAGCTGTTCCATGGGATAAAGAAGAGGCTTTCTGCTCCCGTAAAGATTTACAGCCTCAGAAACCCTATACAGGGTCGCTATGAGTCGGAACCAACTCCCCAGCACATAACCATTCAACCAAAAATCAAAACCCAAAAACCAATATATATCTATATATACACACACACATACATATATGTTGTTGTTGTTGTTGTTAAGTACTGTCGAATCAGTTCTGACTCATAGCTACCCTGTGTAAGATTTCCAAGGAGCGACTGGTAATTTGAACCATTGACCCTGTGCTTCAAAACCACCCTTGTAGTCCAGTACTTCATCCCACATTGCCATAGGACTCCACATATAGCATTCAGTGACACAGTCACTATAATTAATTATAACTACGGTTTTCATCATTTTTTTATAAGATATTTATTAAGCAAATAATACACTTTAGGTCTAACCATTCACATTTGAATAAAATTCTTACATTTATCCTGTTAAATTAGACAAATTATATAATCTTGTAAGAACAGTGTTCTCTTCTTAAAATGATGTTGATAGAGAGATAGTATTTATCTCACGGGTTAAAGATAGTTATATGTTTGCAACTATATCCTATATCTATGAATAAAGTATCAGAACACCTAGAAAACACTAAAAAGTAATTAAAATTCACTATATTTATTATGTCCTTAAATTTCTTTGATTAAAAATTACTACATTTATTATGTTCTTAAATTTCTTTAATGAAAATCTCTTAAATTTCATAAATGAATATGATTCATGCATAACTTTGCATTCTAATTTAGGAAAACAAAATGACTTAAATATTAAAGAAATCAGGAAACAGTTGAATATTTGTAGAGAGGACTACACACTTAATGTACATATACACACAGACACACAACCAAAGCTGGTCCATTGGATACAGATCATCTATTAAAAGTAAAAATTAAATGTACAATTGCCTTGTAGCAGTTGTAGATAATCCTAAAATATTTCTAGTCAACAAATAATGATTAATAAAAATTAATTTTACAGGGCTCATTATTACGCAAGATTTAATTTTTTGTTTTTAAACTTATGCAAACCTAGACATGGTCACTGATCTACATCAAGATATTTGGAAGTCAGCTACCTGGCCAGCCAATTGGAAGAGAGTCATTTCTGTGCCTATTCCAAAGAGAAGTGTTTCAACATAATGCAGAAATCATAGAACAACATCATTAATATCACATGCAAGTACAGTTTTACAGATGGTAATTCAAAAATGTTCACAACAGTATATCCATAGGGAACTATGAGAAATTCAAGCTGGTTTTAGAAGAGGATTTTGGAACTAGAAATATCATTGCTTACATCACATAGATTTTGGCTTCAAACAGCAGATATCAGAAAGATGTTTATTTGTATTTTATTGACTATGCAAAGTCTTTTGACTGTGTGGATCATGACAAACTATGACTAACATTTTGAAGAATGGGTATTCCAGAATACTTAATTGTGCTCACAAGGAACCTGTACATAGGCCAAGAGACAGTCATTTGAACAGAACAAGGTGATAATGATGAAGTCTGGCCATCTTGGCTTTTTAGGAGCATTTTGGTTGTACTTCCTGCAACACAGATTTGTTTGTTTTTCTGGTGGTCCAATGGATTTTTACTATTCTTGTTCAAGACCGTAATTGAAATGCATTAAATCTTCTGTTGTTGTTGTTGTTGTTAAGTGCCGTCGAGTCGGTTTCGACTCATAGTGACCCTGAACAAGGTCTCCGAGGCTGTAAATCTATGGGAGCAGATCGCCTCATCTTTCTCCTGCGGAGCAGCTGGTAGTTTCGAACTGCTGACCTTGCGGTTCACAGCCCAATTCATAACCACTATGCTTCCTTATTCACTGTCCAAATTTCACATGCATATGAGGCTATTGAAAATACTGTAACTTGGGCCAGGTGCATCTTAGTCTTCCAAGTGACATCTTTACTCTTGAACACTTTAAAGAGGTTTTGTAAAGCAGATTTGCCTAATAAAATATATCATTTGATTTCTTGACGGCTGTTTCTATGAGTATTGATGGTAGATCCAAGCAAAATGGAATCTGACAATTTCAATTTTTCTCCAATTATCATTATGTTTTTTTATTGGTCCAGTAATAAGGATCTTTGTTTTCTTTACATTGAGGTACAACTCATATTTTAAGTCCTCTTTACTTTCAGTAAGCAATGCTATGTCATATGCATATCACAGTTTGTTAATGAGTCTTCCCCTAATCCTGATGCCTAGTTCTTCTTCATATAATCCAGCTTCTCAGATTATTTGCTCAGTATACATATTGCATAAATATGGTGAAAGAATACAACCCTGGTGCACACCTTTCCTAATTTTAAACCATTCAGTGCCTCCTTGTTCTGTTTGAACAACTGCCTCTTGGTCTATGTACAGATTCCTCATGAGCACAATTAAGTGTTCTGGAATACTCATATTTCGCAATGTTGTCCATAGATTGTCAGGATCCACACAATCGAAAGCCTCTGTATAGTCAATAAAGCACAGGTAAACATCTTTCTGATATTCTCTGCTTTCAGCCAAGATCCATCAGACATCAGCAATGTTATCCCTCATTCCATGTCCTCATCTGAATTCCACTTGAACTTCTGGCAGTGCCCTGTCAATATACTGTTGCAGTTATGTTTTAATTATCTTCAGCAAAGTTTTACTTGCATGTGATAGTAATGATATTGTCCTATGATTTCCACATTCTATTGGCTCACCTCTCTTTGGAATGGGCACAAATATGGTTCTCTTCTAATAAGCAGGCCAGGTAGCTGGGTTCCAAATTTCTTGGCATAATATCAATTCAACTAATTTTCACAGCAACACTTTGGGATAGATACCCGTTTTACATATGAGAAGACAGAGGCACAAAGAGGTTCAAACCACAGTACAACTAGTGAATGGTAGACATGGAATTCACATTCATGCATTCAGATTCCTAAATCCTCAGGCTTAACCGCTAAGCTGTGGTGGTGGTAGTTGTGTGCCATGAAGTAGTTTCCAACTCATAGTGACTCTGCATCGTTTCAAGGCTGTACGTTTTTATAGGAGCAGAAAGGCTCATCTTTCTCCCATGGAGCAACTGTCAGATTGGAACTGCTAACCTCATGGTTAGCGACCCATCTGGTAATCCACTAAACTACCAAGGCTCCTTCACAAAACTGTTGTTGTTGTTGTTAAGTAGTTCCAACCCCACTAAAAACAGATTAAACACATATAATATTGTCATCTAAAATGATGTAACATCTAGTAAAGTACTTCATGTATTTTCATCATAATTAGTTGGAGATATTTTCTCATTCCTGATGCAGTTGTTTTCATTGACCCTTGGGTTATTTAGAAGTATATTTTATAATTTCCAAATGTTTGGGGGGTTTTGTAGATTACCTATTGGTATTGAGTTCTAATTTTATTCTATTTTGATAAGAGAACATGCACTACATCACTTTAATTCTTATAAATGTATCAAGACTTGTTTTAGAGCATACACCACCACCACATGTTCCCTTAATGAATGCTTTATGTATACTTGAAAAGGATGTATATTTTGCAGTTGTTAAGCTTTGTTGTTGTTGTAAAGTGACATCAAGTAAATTCAGACTCAGGGTGATCCTGTATAAGATTTCTGAGCCTTCTGAATCTTTGCAGGAGAAAAAAAAGATCTTTCTCCCTCAAAACAACTGGGGGATTTGAACCACTGATCTATATTATGTCTTCCTTATCAAACCTTTTGTTTATGTTTTATTGTGAATTATGTGATAGTTTACATGGGAGAACATTAGTTTTACATTCATCCTATCATATATTGTTTCATTGCCATGGTTGCGTTAATCAAGTCTTTTGTTACTATGATGACATGTTCCTCTTTAATTTTGATGATTCAGGCATACCTTGAAGAGATTGCCGGTTTGGTTCCAGACCAAAGTAATGAAATGAAAATTGTACATTTGGTGGGTTTCTAGTCCTGTTGTGGCATTATAGAATAAGCATCCAACTGCTCTACGGAAACACT